>NW_016107474.1:3542431-3574524 GCF_001604975.1 Cebus imitator | reverse complement strand
TGCCACCACGCCCAGCCAATTTTTTTGTATTTTTAATAGAGATGGGGTTTCACCATGTTGGCCAGGATGGTCTTGATCTCTTGGCGTCATGATCCGCCTGCCTTGGACTCCCAAAGTGCTGGGATTACAGGCATGAACCATCTAGTACAAATATTTTAAACATATGTGAAACCCATTTGGAAAGAAGAAAAGAGGTATCTGGAATGATTTAATGACAAAAATGAAAAAATAAATTTAGTTCTGAGCTTCCTGGCAGCAAAGACCCAGAGGAGAAGGTTTCATTGTCTGAAGATAAGAACACACCCGTTCGCCTGGATATGAACACGTTCCTGCACTGAATTCTAGAAAGAATACCCTTTCTTCTAACAACCCAAGAGTTTTTCTTGCACTCTTTAAAGGGGGGGGGGCTTGTATCTAAATAATTTTAAATCTTATTAAAATGCTTAAAAGTAAAAAGATATTTCACATAGAATCAAGCCTATGAAATCATAAATCTATAACTAACAAAAGATAAAGACAAAAACAACCTTGTTTTCAAAAGTTGATTTTCAACCCCAAATTCCTTGACTCGAAGCAGCTTTCCACTAATGTTACTGAATGACAAGTCTTTGGAAATGAGAGTTAGCCGAAAATGCAGAAAGAATCATAGCAACTAATGATAATGAAGGGGAAATGTAGAAAACACCATTTTTAGCCACAGGTCGTGGTTATAGCATCCGGGACATTCAGAGTCAGATCCCACCATTGACATCTGATCGGCAGGGCTGTGCCGCCAACTGTTAAACGTCAACTCCTCCAAGCATGCCCTGACTGAATTAAGTGCAAAGTAAGGCATCCCACCCCGGCCAGAGGGATCCACAGCCTTGAACGATGATGAGAGCCACAGGAATAGGGAGATGGATGCCGGACGCAGGCGGGGCAGGGCGCCCAAGCGACGCACTTAAACGGTGATCTGCTGGTTTTCTCTGAAAAACGGTCTCTGGTGTGAGGCACAGATATCTGGAAACATCCGGAAGACCTGGTCTGGCAGGGACTCCTCGGGGGCCTGTAGGACGGAGCCGGCACCGCAGCTCTTCCCGGCCTCTTCTGCCAGCTGCCGGATGTAGAGCTGCTCGATCTAGACAGAAGGTGTGGAAAGTCGGAGGCGGAGGCTCCAAAGGGGGGTGGGCCTTGTCTTTGACCCCAGCCAGGTCCTCTGATTACCCCAGTGCCACATGAGTCCCAAGTGAATGAGCCAGAATGCCGAGAAAGGGCAGGCAGTACTCCTGCCAAGACTGTCCCATACTCCCCAGTCCTGTCCCAGCTGGGACAGCTAGCACCCAGAATCCCACCATTAGAGATTCATTCCTTGGGCTACATTAAATAAGGGCCAGCAATGGCCTAATCTGTCACTTAGACCTTAAGGCAATGGAACAGGTAGAATCTTTCTGGAGAAGAGATTCAGATTTTAAAAAGAAAACACATACAGAGATTATGTGCATCCCAGACACCAGAAGATAGCTCGGAGGTGGCAGGAATCCACTTCCCCCATATTGAAGGCCTGACTCCCACACAGGTGGAAACCCCATCCTTGTGGCCTCTTCTTCAGCCCAAAACTTGATCCTGACATGAGGGGGCCAGGAGACCAGGCCACAGGGCTCACAGCTGCCCACACTTACCTGCACAAGAATGAGTTTGGAGCGCAAGGGGGCCATATCCGGAAACTCTTCCCCAAAGCACAGCACCACCCTGCTGTCGGGAAGCCGGCTCTGGCTGTTGTAGAACTGCTGCAGCTCTGGAATGACAGGGGCAGAGGGGGTTTGCAAGCAAGGCCAGATGACCTCCGACTCCGGCAGCAGCAGGGCTGCGGACCAGGAGGCCCGGGCCTCAGCGGGGCTGATGCAGCATTCAGGCCAGGGCACTAGGGGTCTCAAACTGGTCGCCCTTGGGCCAAATTCCAAGCAAGGAGCTACTGGTGTGGCCATTCCTGGTTGTTGCCAGGGTTGACCACCTCCCTGAGCACAGCCGCCTGAGGCTCCCTCTTATCTTTCTATGTGTGCATTACTCTTACCTGCCTGGCCCCTGAAGGCACCTGAGTTTGCAGCCCCTACCTGAGGGCACCCAGGGAGGGCTGCGGTCCTCACCTGATTCTCTGACAGCCAACTCAAAGGGTCTCAAAGTGGGGTCCAGGGACCAGCAACAGTAGCTTCTCCTGGGAGCTCATTAGAAATGTAGAATCTTGGCCCCCGCCTCAGACCCACGGAATCAGAGGAGGTGAGGCAGGCCCAGGAATCTGCATTGTAGGACGCCTTTCCATGCTGCTGCTGCTGCCTGCTCAGGGGTGACAGCCCCAGCCTCACACCTCCTCACTAGGGGGACTCCTCAGGGCTTATGCACCTGAGCTCACATACCGTACTGCACCCACCCTTCCAGGCCCCTCCTCTGGGAGCTGTGAGGCTGGGAGGCGGCTGAGACCTGACATTAGCTCAGGCCTGTGCTGCTGCAGGGAGAGGAGCAGAGAGCATGTGGACATGGAGAAGAAAGCAGGCATCCTGACCCTCCAGGAGATACCCAGGCTGTGGTCCTACGCATCCTCCTTGCAGAATAACAAGAGCTGATGGGCAGCATGTCGTGCGTGCAGCTGCCCCGCTGAGCACTCACCATGCAGAAAGTCAGCACGTCTCAAAACCTGCACCTAGATCTCCAGAGACCTTGCTCAGGTGCAGGTTCAGGTCCTGTGACTGGAGCAGGGCCTCAGACTCTGCATCTCTAGCCAGCTCCCAGGGCACGGGGCCGTCCTCAGAACATACTCCAGCGTGCATGGGTTAAGTTCCTTAACCCTCCCGACAATCACCTGAGGGGGTGCTGACTCTACACCCCCACTGTACACACAGGGAAGCTGGACGGAGGAGCACCCCAGGATCACTTAGCGAGAGACGGCAGAGTGCGATTAAAGGAGCATCTCCTTCCTGTACCTGTGCCCCTCGCTCCTCCCCATCCCTCCATGAGACCACAGGGCTGCCCTGAGCTGCAAACGGCACACAGACAGGAGGCATGATCTCTAAGACATAAGATGGCACAGACCTCGGAAGAACTGGCTGGTGTCGAAGACCTGGACCATCTCGTCACGCTCCAGCTTGTTGGGTCTGCCCTTGCACACCACGGCATTGCCGCTGCAGAACACCCGGCCCTGGCACAGCCGCCTGACGAACACACCCTGCCGCCTGCTGTACAGTTCCACCCCGCGCTCCAGGTGCCCGAACAGCTTCCGGGTCACCTGCCTCTGTCGCTCGCTGGGGATGGCATCGGCCGGCGGGAAGCGCACCAGCTCCAGGCCCTCAGGCCCACACAGCTTGGCATTGGGCAGCACCGGCTGGCTCAGGGACAGGAGGCAGCCCTCGGGGCAGGTGGTGGTGGCGTGGCCCACCAGCTTGCCCCCATAGTAGAAGCTGATCACCATCTGGGAGAACGCTGCGGACAAGAGGGGCACAATGAGGGGGCTGGGGGAGACGCACAGGGTCCCTCCTGCCCAAGTGCGCAGGCCTCACACCCACACGCGTTAACTCTGTGTGTCTTGAACCACTTTGATATTCTGGGCAAATCCACGTACGGCTTGTAGATGTAATGTTTTTATAAGCATGAAAAAATACACAGAAGAAGTAAGGAAACCAATGACTCAAAGTATGAACTGCAACAGGGTTCTCTGTGCTTCTTCAGTGACTCTTTACATACAAAGGCTAGGGAAGGTTTGGTAACTGTTGCAATTTACAAGTCAGGCTGAGGGCAAATGATGTTTCCACAACTGTAATTTCTTATGACAATACTTCAGAGGCACTGCTGAGGACACTGTGGTCTGCTGCCTATATTCATAACAAAAGGAGATGCTAAATTTAAACCTGAAGTTAAAGAAAATGAAGACATAATCTTTTCCTCAACAAATTCAGTGTCCTTGGAGTTCCTGGGTTTCAGATTAAGAATCTCTGCAAAACACTTCATCCAAATCTGTTCTCAGGAAAGAGTCTGAAAAACACTGAACCTAAAGCAGGGCTTCCCCAGATGTGGCACACACAGAATGACAGGGCAGGGGTGAGACGTGTAATCCAACAATTATTCCATCTTCAATATTCTCCCAGCTTCTGATCACCTCCAAAAGTAAGGCTCCGTCTGCTGCCAGTTCTCTGACACCTAAAACCTGTCACCTCCCTTGTGAATAATGGCACTCAACTTAGGGCTCTAAATTCAGGGCTTTGTCAGAGGTCAAAAAAAATTCAGTGAAAGCCAAATACAATCTTAGTCAATGCCAGTCAGACAGTATTACCTATTTATACCAAGTGGCACAGGTCTTCCTTTACAGGCAATGATAGTGGCTTCTCATTTAAAATAAACTTACGTTTTAAAAAAATAAGGAGATTTGAGGGAAAACATGATGCTAGTAACAGTCCAGGCTGTGAAAACCCATCGTGACAGTGGACCTCAAGTGACCAAGGCTTGGAAAACACTAAACTAGGGTAGGAATGCAGATAACATGTAAATGCAGGGGGTATCTGCATTTTAATCACTTTAAACCAAAAGAATTACACATGCTAGCCATGACCTTAGTGAGTTCAGAGCACCTTCTAAGCACCCCAGACTAGCTCAGGGCTGCCTTGCGGAGCCACACAAGTTGGGAGGTGCCCAACTCCATGGCGTCCCTTAGAGCTGTGCAAGGCGCCACATCTGGGAACGCCCTGAGGCCACCTGCATTCCCTGCTGATGCTGCTGGCCACTCAGAACTCCCTGGACCCTCCCAGTGGGCTCTGCTCCTGGCCTTACTGTTTGACATCTGTTCACAGGTCCCATTTCCAGCCACGCTGCAGTTACACAGGTGCTAGAATCATGCAGGGTAGGGGGCCAGAGCTGCAGGAGCTCTGGTCCAACTCACTGACTGACACTTGAAATTGAGGCCTAGATACGGTCCCCCAGGAGGAAACGGCCGTGCTGGTGTCGCTCTTCCCGATCACCGTCTTCCTCCCACGCCAAGTCTGCAGCATCTGTGCTGCCTGCTGACTCCACGCCCTCCCCTTCCTTTACCCTGGAGCCACTTTCGAACTTTGTTCCAAAAGAATGAAATGCTTCAGGCCACTCTGTCACCCCTTTGGCCCCTTGCCCTGTCATTTCCGGGGCCTTATCTCGGTACCAGCACCTCTCAGTCATGTGAACTGACAGCTTCACCAGGAACAGCTAAGCGCTTCAGAGACGCCTAAGCAGGAGTGTCTTAATGACCACATGCCACAGAACGTCTTCTGTTGCGAGAAGGTTCCAGCTGTCGGGCTCATGCCTGACAGTGAGAAGCGACTCACCAAGGGCTGCCCAGGGGAGGCCGGTGGGCCTCCTGCAGCTCTAAGGACCCCACTGCAACCCAGCCCCGCCCTTACAGAGCCACTCACCAGCAAGGACAGCCTTGCTGGGGAACGGCCTGGCCAGAGAGGCAGCAGCAAAGACACCCATGGCAGAGACTCTGCAGCCCGCCTGCATCACGTCTGATGTGCAGTCCCCACGCAGCCACTGCCCAGATGGGCAATCTGGGGCAAGCAGCTTCCCCACTCTGTGCCTCAGCTTTGCATTGGCAAAGTGGAGATGAAAACTGCATCCACCTCACTGGGCTGCAGTGAGGATGATCGGAGCATGTGTGTGTGCTTGGCATGGGTCAGTGCCAGTTAAATAAACTGGGTAACAGGACAAATGCTTATCTACACAGACGAGACCCCTGAAGTTATAAACCATAGCCCGTGGTCCATATAGCACATACCAGGTACTATGCCCAGGGCTTGGAACCTACCAGCACATTTAACCCTGTAAGGTGGATTCTTAATTATTACACCCATTTTCCAGGTATGGAAACTGAGGCATGGATTTACATAGAGGTTGGGGCAGGGCTGGACAGAGGTGCCAAAGCCCACAGCTTCTAGAAGGACGTTGAGGTTGTTCTGTGCATGGGCAGTGGCTGTGACCCTGCTGGACTAATTCAAGGACATGCTCTCCCCAAATTGTGTCTCTGCATCTCACGGAGATGGCCCCCGCTCTGTGCCCAGCTACTCTGCGGCCCTCGGACAGCATCGGTCAGCAGACTCTCAGGCCACAGCCCAGTGCTGATGAGCCGAAGCTTGGCCCCATGACTCGGGCCACCCAGAACGGGCTCCTGCGAGCGTGGCGGCTGCCGAGCACAAGGAAGCCTCAAGAACAGGCTCCAGCCAGAGGCCACATGAACTGGGCGAGCCCCTGAACTCCCCAGCCTCAGTCTCCTCACCTGTGAAGCAGATTGAGAACAACCCCCAGCTCACAGGGCTGCCAGGAAATAAACAAGAACTCCATGGACAGGGCGTTGTCATCTTGACAGTTGCCCTGCCTGGGTGAGAACCAGCCTCCACAACCCAAAAAGCGCTGTGCCATGCAGACCTCGGCCGGCAAGCTTCTATCCAGGCCGCATTTCCTCCTCTGCCCAGAGGCCCATCTGATGAGACCAGCTGCTCGCCTCCCACAGAACCAGCCAATGGTGGAAGACCCCAGCTTCCTTGCTCAGAAGATGCTGTCACCATGCCGAGCATCACTTTCTGGAGCAGCTGGCAGAAGTGCAGCCAGGGTCCTTAGCCACTGAGACTGCACACGAAGGCCACCTCTGCCCACTGCAGGCAGGCGTGGGGATGGGACCACTGGGGGAAGGCTCCCCGCTCTGTGGCACACAAGCTACGTGATCAGGGCTCCTGAGTCCATGCAACTGGAACAGCCACGCCCAGCTAGAGGTAGCCGGCACGGGGGCCTGAGATGAGGCTCTGAGAGGCTCCATCCTTCCACCTGCAGCCCCGCAAGAGAGGCAGCACTGGGACAGACACCAGCCTGTCCCTCACTCTCCTGCACGGCCTCAAAGAGCACTTTGATTCTACTTGCTGGTCCAGTCCCAGAAAAGGCTCAAAAGAGGCCACCCGCCTGCTCCCGACCAAACAGTGAGGAGGAGGAATCAGGCCCTTGACTTCAGGTCCTGCCTGTCCTGAGAACCCCAAGACCCTGTGTGGGTCACCTGGGCTTTGTCTTCAAACAGTGCCCATGCCCTGTGCTCAGCCCGGAGCACCCCGTACCTGAATGGTGCGCATCATAGGCAGTGTACCCCGTCACCAGTGGCACACCTGTGGGAGAAACAGAAAAGCAAGCTCAGAGCCACCCAGGTGTGGTATGCAGGGAATCACCCCTATCGCTCTTTCTCCAAAAGTCCCTTAAAAGGCTGCACACGGCGCACCAGAGGCTCCAGGGAGGACAGGCTTCCGCAGGACTCGGTGCTTTTCCCCACCAGAGCAGAGAGCCATTGTTTCACAAACACGGAAAACCAGAGGGGCAAGTTGGGGGGACTTCCTCTATGCTGTGGGATTTCTGGCCATGTGTCAATGTGACACTGTGGGGCCACATTTCCTTCCCACCTCAAGCACCTGCCCCCAAAATATCATTGTACTGCATGCCCACCACCCAGGGCTTATCTCTGGGGCAGAGCCTGCGGGTCCACACTAGCTTCCCCGAAGGTGTTCCTGCAGCCCAGACAGAGGCGCCTTTCCAGGGGCCTCTTACTCGACACCCACAGCCTGGCAACCTTTGAGGACTGCAGGGCCAGCTGCCACCTCCCAGACTCCCACAGGGGATGTGGGGCTGGGGGAGGATACTGAGGGAGGAAGCATATTCACAGGCTGCAGAAGCCTGCCCTGGCGGGGGTGGGGCATTTCTAGCAGCTGGGGGCTCTGAGTGGCTCATCGAAGGACGAATGCCCCATTTAACCCTCACGACCCATGGCACAAGTCCTGGTTTCTCCATTTTATGGATGAATAAACTGAGGCTGAAATAAGATATGCAACTTCCCAGCGTGGGATTCAAACCCAGGGCTCTGTGCAACTTCCTATTCCCGGTCTGAGTTCTCCTCTCCTCCAAATGCTGTGGGCTATCTTTGGTTCTGAGGGGTCCTTCATGTGTAACAGACCAGCCGACCTAAGGGAGCACCCAGGGAGGGGAAGCCAGTGTGGCCGACAGCTGCATCTTCCCTCTGCTCTTACACAAGTTCACCAGACCCTCTCCCCTGGACTGCCCCAGGAGCATGGGGAGAGCTGGCATGGACATCACCTAGGGAACAAGCAGCTCACACCCTCCTGGGAGGCAGCAGAGAACAGGGCCAAGGGCACAGCTGGGCTCTGCCCTCATGGTGGAACACGAGGGCCATGGTTCTTCACCTGTGCTGGCTCAGCCACCTCCCATGAGACACGGATCACCATAGCAACAACCTCCCCCCCACTCCGTCCCTGACTGGTGGAATGCCGTAAACCATTCAGGCTGTGCCTGCTGACAGTTCTGGGGCGCCCACCCTCACCTGTGCTGGGCTGCTGCGCCCACCAGTCTGGAAGGAGCTGGCTCCGACAGGCCTCTGGTGGGGAAGGGCTCCTTTTGATCATCCCCATGTAATCGTCCACAGTAGGCTGCAGAGTCGGGGAGGAGAGGAGAGCAGCTCAGTTACTGAACTCGCACCTGGGGCTCCAGTGTTCGTAAAAATGAACAGTTGGTGTGTAACTAAAACCATATTGTCACCTTTATCTCAGGAGACAAAAGTCAAGCTTCGCTTTGCAACCTGAAAGGCCCTAGACCGTAAATCTACCAGGTTTAGCATTCAAACTATGTGGCCAAATTATGAGGTTCTTTGGGGGCCATAATCAGTTTCTTGGCCCTTTCCAGGACCTGCCTGTTGCAGACCCAGCGTTCCAGGCTATCCAACTGCCCCAACGCTCTGCGCACGCAGACAAGCTCTGAGACTCCAGCGAACGGGGATGCTGGCCAAAGGCTGCCATGCTTTCAGCACTCTCGCCCAACAGGCCACACAGAGATGTTCAATCTCTGGCCCGTTTCTTAAAGGAGGCTGATAAATCCAATTATGACATGTTTTGAAATTGCTTTTCTTGTGACCCTGGTGTGGCAATCTGATTAGCTCACTCTCCCAGCTGAGTCAGCAGAAAAGCCTTCTACAGAAAACAGGACATTGGTGGAGGGACACGAAGCCAAGAATTCACTCGGTCGGCTGCCAAAGACCACCCAGAAACTTGGCCACTGCCTCTGCAGAAGAGCAAGGCCATTTTGAGTAGGTTACATTCTGCTACCTTCATTCTGTGGCGGCCAAGCTACTCCTAAGGATTCCATTATTGTTACGTTATTAATAAGAATTTCTGCAGTACTCTCACCGCCTTTTGCAAAGGCTGGGTGAGATTATTTTAGCTATGCAAATGTCCACCTTGTAATGCCCATAAAAAGCACAGTTAAGAGGCCAAAGACGGAAGACAATGGCATCCCAGTAGCTGAAATGGGTATACAAAGGCCATGCGTCCCTGCCTAAGGAGACCCCAGTGACACCCCTACTTGTAACCTACTGAGAGTTTATGTGCAATCCAAACATGCTTGGTTATCCAGTTTTCCAACCCATTAAGGAATAAAACCTGCACATTAAAAAGGAAGCAATCAAATAGCCACAAGAGCTGGTACAATGACGCACGCCATCGTGACAAGCACAGGCAGCAAGGAAGGTTTACGTTTTGTTCTCCATAGCCCGCTGGGAAGGCACAGGAATTCATGATGCCATTTACAAGACTGCCATCCAAAACATTCAAATTGTTTGAACAGTTTGGAGCTGGAAGGAACTTCACTGACTCAGACAGGTCAGGCCCAGCGCTAAGGGTAAGGAGGGATCCGATGTGGGGGCGTGACCAGTTAGCAGAAGCCGGCCTGGGGGGGGGCCTCCAGTCCTTCCATGCCAGCTCTGCACAGGTGAAGGTGCTGCTTTCTGGGAAAGCCCGAGGCTCTGGCTGCCATCACACAGCAAGAATGTTCCCCCTCCCTGCCAGTAGACATGAGACTCCTACCGGCAGGGCTAGACCCCTGAAATGCTGCCTCTGCTTACCTCCTTGATCAGCTCTTCGATGTCAGAGCGACCACACTCCATCTCTGTGACTTCATTCACGCAGCCGGCAGCTGCCACGCCTAGTTTGCCTGCAGAAAACCAGACAAACACCATGACATGAGGCATCACAACCTTCGCTGCAGTCACGATCCACATTGTAAATGCTGAGTTTAAGGAAACATTAAGTTAGTGTCTTTGTTGGTTTGGGAAGGCACAGGTTTTTTTTTTTTCCCCATGCTTCAGTCATCTGATCAGCAAAGTCAAAAGAGAGAAGTTGGTGGTGGCGCTGGTTGTTTCTGCTAACGCTGAAACAATAAAGACAGCACTTCGGTCTCTTTCTTCTATTTTCTGAGATCCAAAATGAATCTGTATCAGATGTGCTTTACGCCAAGCGTTTGCTAACCTATAAAGGTTACCTTTACAAGCCAGGGCATTTGAAAACACTCAGATTTCCTGCCAAAATGTGTTGTTGGCAGGCTGCGGTCTTTTTTGTATCGCCAGTTGGCAGGAAATCTCTTTTTGGCCTTTCCAAATATACACGTGTGCATCAGTGCACACAGCCATGTATACACACACCGCATCACAGACACTCACTGCTGCCCAGTGGGCACCAGCCATAATCACAGACCGCCTAAAAGTACGCAGCGCCCACAGAGGCACACTGGGCCAGCCCCTGCTCTTTCCTGTCTCCTGTCTCTTCCTCAGTGAACAACTTACCTTACGAAGTTAATGAGTGTGAGACATGTCACAACCAACAAACACTTATGAAAATTCCTTACTCCCAGTGACCTACAGAATTTACCCACTGTTTCCTCCTGGCTGAATTTTGATTCCATTTCAATAGATTGAAGAATTCACTGAGATGCCACTGATGGGGAAGTAGGGAGCAGGTGGGGCGCCCGCCATGGAGCTTGCAAACCACTGAAGTTCAGAGGAGACTGGGCCCATGTAGGCAATTATGCAAATGCCACCTTGCTTTGCCCCTGAGAACCTCGTGCGGCTTCTTGAATGTCACTAGCAGGTGATGCTGGCTGCACCCCGGGCTATAAACAAGTCGGGGTCACCTGCCGCTTCAAGCCTGACTAATCTTGGGGGGTGGGGACCAAAAGAAACTTCTCTATTCCTTCAAATCACAATGTACTTTTTGGTGTCAAAAATTGTCCAAAACTGGGAAATGAGGTAGAAAGATGACTACTTAGCTTGTAAGGGCCAGAATATTATATAGACGTTTCCTCCTAAAGGGCACCTGATTCTCCAAGGGAAGATCAGTTTGTTGGTCTTACTGTTTAGCATTGATTGGGGTTCAGGCTCAGAAGAGTCAGGTGCTAACTGCAGATGATTGGGCTATGAACATCCCAAACCACAGCTGGGCTGTCTGGGCCGGTCACGTGCTTCGGCTCAGCTTTCTCGTTCTTGGGCCGCGTCCACCAGCACCTCGGATTCCCTCTCCGGCATCTTAACCATCATGCTGCCTCCCTCATAAGGATTAAACAGCTCTCTGACATTTGAGTCACAATTTCAAATTTTTTTTAATTCTAAGTCAACACCCTCACAGTGGGAAGGGTGCAAACTTCAAACTTCTGCACAGCCCCAAGAAGTTTTGGGGGGGTCTGTTTCTTACAGGTATCCGCCGACTACTCAGAAGCTGAAAAAGGAGAAAGGGCATGCCAATATTCTGAAGTACCCATCGAGTGGCTAAGAAAATCAATGTGTTAGAAGCGTGTTCTAAACCAGTGCTGGTAATTAGGTTCTATCCTGTAAATCGGCCACGGTTCATAGCGGCTGCATAGCACAGGGCTTGGAGAAGGATCCTGAGGCCAGATCCCAGCTCAGTACTTTGAGATTGATTAGTGATATAGGGCCAGGGAACCACATGTTTTTGCTGTCCTGCTTTAATCCATCACTAATGCTTTCCTGGGATTGGAGAGCTGGAAGAGACCTCGGGAATGATTGCGTCCCAGGGTTCCCGAATAACCATCGGGATCTAACAGCACAATGACGCATATCCCATCTCCAGCAAGGAAGCCCGTGGAACCATCTTCTACTTCAACCCTCATGAACCAGCCCTTCTGTGGCCACCATATTTTCTCCTGCTCTCCTCTGTGAGCTGCTGGAAAATGAAACTGCTAGAATATGCTTCCGTCTGTCCAGGAAGGCCCTACTTGTGTCTGTGGTCTGGCAGCAAGTGAGGTGCAGGCTGGACTGCACCCAATCTCCTGCGCCCTTCCCTCCAACCTCACTGCCGCACCTTCACCTGCAGCCACCACTTGGACGGCAGACAGTGTATGAAGTCACTGAAAAGAGCTCTCAATCTCTGCTTACGCAAAGAAGAGCGCTACTTTGTTTAACTAAAACCATGTGCCCCAGACCCTGTGTCTACCCCAGACCCAAGTTCTGTGGCTGCAGGCCAGAGCAACTTCTGGAAGGTTTCGTGCCCAAAAAGGATAGTTACATTTTTGCTCTTCCTCAGGGACAATTCGGTAAACTTTGTAAGGCTCGGAAATGTCCAGCTGGGACCGGTCCGTCACTTCCTCAAAATCTGGGCTCTTATTCAAAGCACAGCGTAACCTCGTCTTCCAAGTGGCTGGTTCAGCTTTGTCTCCTTCTTTAAACTTCCCTTTAAAAACTGCCCAGGCCTGAAGAAAGAAACAGAAACATGTTAAATTCGTGGCCGATTAAAATCACAAATATTCGTAACCATGACCAGGACCCCACACATACTTCGCTTCCCATGAGTCTTTGTTGACCGTCAACTCTCATTCAATTTCAGGACCCAAAGAGACTCCAGTCAGATGTCTTAGGCCAGGGTGGGGGTCCCCCAGGTTCACACAGCTGAGTCAGAAGTGGAACCCAGGCCCAAGGTTCCTCCAACACACACCCCTCAAGTGTACCTTTCAGCCAAGCCCTTCCCTGGATGAAGAGACACCTGAAGTTTATACAGCACAAAGAGGAAGTTGCATGTGGTTTCACCAGAGCATTGAAAACAAGGAACAAGTCTTGTTCAGATCAACCTCTAAAACTTGGCATGAAAAGGGAACATTTGCGAAAAGTCAAAATGGTCATCCATCACCCTGTTACTTCTAATAGAAATTTTGTTTTACATTTTCATGCCTATTCTAGACTTTCCCCCCAGGTGCTATTTAAAATATAATGAGATATTTTCCCTTTATTGTTTCTTTTTTTAAATAGATCTTTTTCAGCCTTCTCCAAACCTTAGAATCTGAACTGAGACAGAAATTCAAAGCGGAAATCTTAAGGTCATAATGTAGAATGGAGCAGTATGGATTCTTAAAAAATAATAAGACAAGCGAATGGGCAGATTTTAAGATGGCAACATTGGAATACAGACAGACCAACCGGGAGGTAACCACAGTCAGGTGAGAATGAAAAATCAGACAGTGTCCTCCAGCCTGCAGTAACAGGAGATCTGTAGGGAACTCCCAATCCCATTCAGGCAAATACAACTCCAAGAGGTAAATAACTTTCCCAAGGTCATCCAGTCTGGGATTAAATGTCACTATATCCATTTCCAACCCAACAGTTTTTCCATCACAGCAAGTGTTCTCAGGCTTAATGCGTATACCAACCCCCTGCCCCGGGAAGCTTGTGAAAATGCAGATTCCTGGGCCTTGCCCCTCAAAATTCCCATTGGGGAAGGGGGGTTGGGTCTAGGTAACTGTCTTTAGCCAGTATCCCACGGATTCGGATTTAGCTGGCCAGGAGACCACACTTCCAGAAACTCCATCATTCCCCCGTGAGTCACGGCTCCTTTAGCCCGGCTGCTTTTCCTCTCCAAAACAAGCATGCTTATTGCTCAAGGACAAGGCAGTCTGTTCTGTTGATGCAAAATGTCGCACCTCTACCTGGGGTAACGAAACTGGAAGAACATTCCTATTAGTGAGCATAAGTGGTAGTTTCCTTACATGACATTGACGTAAAATTCCCCTCAAAAAATGCTCCTTAAATCCGCGGTCTTCCATTCTCTCCTTCGTTAACTGCATCACTGAGCACGCATTAATTTGAGTTGTGCTGCTGTTGCTTTAGTACATGCAAACCGTTTACTAAATGAACCGCAGTTTCAATTTTTATTACTTTAAATCGGGGTTCCCCACCTTGGCAAGCCTGACATGTCAGCTGGGACCCTTCTTTGTGAAGGGGGGTCCTGTAGATTGTAGAACATTCAGCGGCCTCCCTAGTCTTGACCCACCAGATGCCAATAGCAACCCTCCCCCAGCTGTGACAACCAAAAATGTCTCCAAACACGGCCAAGTGCTCCCTGGGGGGTAAACTCATGACACCTCCCCCATCTGAGAACCACGGGGTTAACCCACATCCCAAATGGGCCTTGAAAGGCACAAATTTCATGGCAATGTTGTGATCAGCTGGTACACATACACAACTGCGGGGCCTGCAAGGCACTGCCATATTCACTCGTTCATGCCAAGCTTACACTCACCCCGCAAGCATAGCTGGGGTACATCGTCCAATCACAGCAGGGCTCATGGCCAGGAAGCATCCAGGGCCGCCATCAAGTACCTGGCTTGCAGCCTGCCCGGAGCCCTGTGACACACGCAGGCACCTGGTTCTCTCCTGGCCTCTCTGGCCAGCACTAAAAGGCAAATTAGCCAGATGATCTCTTGAGATCCTTCTTGAGCTACAGCAAAAACTAGACATGAAAGTGATCTCAGGAACACCCCCCCACCCTGCCCCACTGCCAGCAACAGTCACTATGGCTGACTCAGCCCCCACCATAACTTCTTTCTCCTGTGGACGCATGGCTCGTGCTGACAGCATTAAACTCGGACCAGGAGGTCTTCCTAATTTAACATAATTGTTTCCTATTGTGTTTTTTAAATTAAATGCTATTTTTTTTCCCTTCAAGGCCTGCTGAATTTGAAATATTTGTGCTACTAAGTGAGTTTAACTCACTTAGGCTTGTTAGAGTTCCTGGAAAGACCATGAACCTTAACCTCCACGCAACCAGACTTTCCCCGTCATCGGTCATCATCGTGTCAAGGAGATAAAGTACTTTTTAAAAGCTGAATGAGTTGGTATCAGTGTACTCAGGGCTGGCACAAAATGAGCTCAATGTGTTTTCAATTTCTCACCCGTGATCTACACCATGAGGCCGGCCTCAGGATGACGTCTGCAGACAACGAGAGATTTCCTGGTATAAGTGGCCTCTTTTATCATCCACTTATTATGGAAGAAACCAAACTCATAGATTTCTCTCAACTCCTAAATCGTTGAAAGGTTTTCATTGAACATTTGAAGTAAGTGTCTACATAACCAGAAAACCCCTGAGATGGCTCTATCTGACCGAGGTTGACCATCCAACAGCCAAAGATGTATCCGGCCAACGTCACACAGGCAAAACTCTCAGAGTGGATGGGAACAAGCACAGCTCAGGGACACACCGGAGGGGCTCCTGCTGGCACCATGTCTCCACTGGCACTGATGGCCATCCCGATGGCCTCCCTGCTCCAGCCGGCACCCGCATCTCCCTCCTGGCCCCATTCCTGCTGAGATTGTAGACTCATTTCAGATTGCCACATCGGGCGACTGCGTAACCAACGGAAACATTGGGAATCTTGCACATTTTTCTCAATGCTGTTGAAACGGCCATGAAGAACATTGCATAAGATGTATAAATCTGGGGCTTTATTTCATTACCCCCACAGCGTAAGTTGAAGCAGGGAATGGGGTGAAGGGAAAAGCTTGATCTCTGTCAGCAAGCCACATGCCAGGGCTACACAGCCTAGTCCACACCCTCGGTCATGCCTTAAAGATGTTTTATGATGTCCAACCTGCAACTGTGCCCTCAGCACCCAACATGTCCAGTTAAGTCTGTTGGTCCTGGTAGTGGCCAGCTCTTATCAGGGTTCTCAGTGGGGAGGGGAAGACTCTGCCCCCCAGGAAACACTTGGCAATGCCCAAGACATTTTTTATTGTGACAGTAGAGGAGGGCATGCTACTGGCATATGGTGGATAGAGGCCAGGGATGCCCCTAAACATCCCGCAAGGCATAGGGAACCCCTACAACAAAGAATTGCCCAAACCCAGGCATCAACAGTGATGAGGTAGAGAAACTCCAGCTTTGGGGGTTATCTCTAATACAGAATTCCCAACCAACTGGATGGGACTTTCACATTGTTTAAATTTGCAGTTCTTGCCAAGAGAAGCTCACCATGATGTCAAAGGCAAAAAAAGAAAAAGAAAGAAAGCAAGCTACAGTCAAACAAGAGAGAAATCCACAATGGCTGTGAGGGAGCAGAAGCAGACACTGGCATTGCAAAACTTCTTGGTGCCCAGGCTCCCTGACCTGGGGTCCTCAATTAGAAAGAGTCTGGAGGGTGTGGGGGCACCAAGGGAACCCTCGAAGGTGAGTGCAAAGCATTCCCTTGGGCCCATTTTCCTTGGAGTGGTCAGTAATGGGCATCAGATTCTCTAGAAGATAGCAACCCCAAACTGCAGATTTAACAGAATTGCAGAAATGCATAGCCCTGCTGCAAACATCGGTCAGGGCAAAGACGTGAAGGACAAAATGCATCTTAAGCTACCTTTGACCTATTTATGGTCCACTCTGGGGTAAAGGTGTGATCTTTTGTCATTTGTGTTCTCTGGTGTCAGAGACAGTCATCTGTGGCTGGCGTCCGGCGGTGTCGCAGGGCTCTGCAGCCTTGACCCCTACAACTTCTCTGCGGCCTCAGGTCTGATTCTGGCCCCTCACAACCCAGTGCCCTTTGCTTGTCTCCCACACTCACTCTCCCCTCCCCATCCCTGGCCCCCAAATGCAAGAGAATAAGCTCACAGGGCAATGGCTTATAACTGCGGCTATGACTCGGACTACGTGTGGTGTCACATTTGCAAATGTGGAGGTCTAGGCTGACCTTGACCTAGGGCTCTGAATCTCTCAGAGGTAAAACCTGGACATCGGGAGACTTAGAGATACCCACACAGGACTCTGATGAGCCACAAGGGACTTGACAGCCCAGCTGGTCTGCAGAGCCAGGCTCCCCCCACTCCTGATTTCTCTGTCTGAATCTAGGTGTAAATGGCAAGAAATCTCTGTTTATCAGCTATTCTGGGGTTAGGACCAAAGGCTCACAGTTGGGCCATCTGCATTTGAATGCTGGCTCCATCAGACAAGAGCTGTGAGACCTCAAGAAGTCACTTCTCCTCTCACTGCCTCTATAGAATGAGGGTGGGGACAGCATCTACCACACAGGTTCGTGTGAACGGAAAACAAGCCGTGGGCCAGGCCTGGCACAGAACAAACGCTCCATCACGTCTCTCCACACATGGAAGACCGGTTACTCTCAAGGGAGCTGAGACTAATTTTAGACATCTGCTGCAGGTTCACAGCCCCCCACATGACCCAGCCCCCAAAGGAATGACAGGTGGCATCTCAGCCTCCTGAGCTGGCCCTACAACTCCAGGTAGAAGTCCCAGCTGTGAAGGAACAAGGGCTGAAACCTTCCCTGGTAGAGGTATCACCTCTAATAGAAACCCACGGGGAAAAGTCTTAGCGTGAAGGTCTCCAGTCTTTTCTCCCACTGGGCTCATGAGGAAAAGGAAGAGGCAGAAAAGGTAAGAAAAGAGCCTTCCATCTCATCGTCAGAATTCAAGTGACCACAGAACGACTCCCTAATTCCAGACACATGAAATCAGCTCATGTACATTTTTGAGACACATTCAGCACTCCTGAACCAATGTTTGCTTTTTCAAAAGTGGCTTAATTTTTAAGTAAATGACAAAGACATCACTCAACATCTCCAGCAGTCCACGAGGGAAAAGGGACACCGTGCCCCCAGGCGGGGGCGGGGGAAGCTGGGGTCTTCACCTTGAAAATGGAGGCATCCACCTCCTGATTATAATCTTGCTTGCCAGCGTGTTTCCAAGGGATCCGGAACATGCTCTTCTCGTCATTCTCCCAAATCAGTCCTGGATACATGCTACTGTCAATCTGCTCGATCAGCCACTGTCGGAGCCGCCGACCGCCATTCCGGTCACACATCCTTGGAAAGACAGAAACACACACTGTGATGTTACGGACACTGTCTCATTCATCATAGCAACCTAAGAACTGCTCACAGGAAACTCAGAGGTTTGCAGCAAAGGTGCTGGCTTGGGGGAAACCCACACATCCAGGGACTCCGGGCTACCTGCCATGAGAAAGCAATGCTGGTCTCCATGACCTCACAGCCCTAAATGAAAACTGAAAGCTTCATGGGAAACCTGAAGCCACCAGCAGCCCCATGCAGGCCCCTCCCACCATGCTGCCTGTGCCCCTTCCAGCGTTCACGGACCTTTCCTTTCAGGCAGACACGGCCACAGTAAACAGCTCCAGTTTTAGCATGAGACTGGGAGGGAAGGGGGAATCGCTTTTTTTTTTTTTTTTGATGGAGTCTTACTCTGTCACCAGGCTGGAGGGCAGTGGCAGGATCTCAGCTCACTGAAACCTCTGCCTACCAGGTTCAAGCGATTCTCCTGCCTCAGCCTGCAGAGCAGCTGGGACTACAGGCGCATACCACCACGTCCAGCTAACTTTTTGTATTTTTAGTAGAGACGGGGTTTCACCACATTGGCCATGATGGTCTCGATCTCTTGACCTCGTGGTCTGCCCACCTCTGCCTCCCAAAGTGCTAGGATTACACGTGTGAGCCACCGCGCTCGGCCGGGAGAATCACTTTTACAGCATCAGATTCCTTCACTGAGCAGCCCATTATCCTGGGAACCAACTGGGTTATCAGAGGCCCAGCTGGCCCCATATTCCCTGACAGAATACAGCATCTGTGCCATCTAATAAAGAGGAGGCCCTCGGGCTAGCCCGTCTAAACAGCTGTTCCTTCCCAGTGATAAGAGCAGGGGTTTGAGAATGAGATAGAACTCCGATCTTATTCAAGTCTCACCACTGCTCAGCTGGGAGATCTCGGATCTCATTTAACCTCGGGGCATCAGCTACTGGTCCCAGAAGAAACTCAGGAAACTACTGGTACTGGGTGCAGCGAGAATTCAGATGGTACACAGAAGGCAACTGAGACAGACCCCAGACCTTCCATGCCATAGGTCATTACCATCTAAACTTCCTTCCTGGACAACTCCTAAGACCAACTGAGAGATGGGGACAAGAGTGAGAAAATAAACTTCAGCTACAGAATAGGACAAAGTTCACTGGGGTCCTTTTCCAGAATATGTCACGCTCTAGGGACCCAACCACCCCAGGGCACCCAAAGACATCCTTTGGAAGGTCATTCTTACCCAGGCAGACAGCTTCCTCACAGCACAGAGAAAGAGAGAGAGAACTAGCATGACCTAGCGACTCAGAGCCAGCATTTACAAGAACAGTGCTGGAAATCCCCAGATAGCTGGATAGACGCCCACCCAAGAAAAAAATAGCATTTCTATTCTTCTGATGAAAATGTGACCTCTTTGGGCAAGTGAATTTGAAACCATTGGCAGTGACAACACATAACTTTCAAAATACGGTAGAACCCTGCTGGTCCAGAAAGCAAAATATCAAACAGAACCTTTGCAAGAAGAACACATTCTGGAAACTCCAGCCACTCTGCAGGTGGCTGTGAGATGGGAAGAGGGGCCAGGTCTCAGGGAGGAGGCGGGATCCCTTAAATTCTCCATCCAACAACCTCAGTTGTGCATTTATGGATTTAAAAGAAGGTGAATTTATTTTTTTTTATTTTAGAGACAAGATCTTGCTCTGTCACCCAGGCAGGAGTGCAGCGGTGCCATCATAGCTCGTGGCAGCCTGAAACTACTAGGTCCTCCTGCCTCAGCCCCTTGAGTAGCTGGGACTACAGACATGTGCCACCACACTCAGATTTTTTTTTTTTATTTTTTAGAGACAGGGTCTCAATATGTTGCCCAGGCTGGTCTTGAACTTTTGGCCTCAAGTAATCCTCCCACTTCAGCCTCCCAAAGTGCTGGGATTACAGATGTGAACCACTGTGCCCATCCAAATTAGACCTTGGTTTGAAAACTCTGAACCCTGGCAAAGGCTTTTCTCTAACTAGACCTTGGGAAGTCGCTTGAACCTCTCTCGGAGGCTTCCTCAGCTGTAAGTTGAGAGAATGTATCTCAAGAAACCCAGAATTCTAAAGCAGGCCATTATGTTTATCATAAAGAAGGGACAGACTTGGGAGAGGGTACCTGAGAAGAGCAATGGAACCCCGCTAGCCAGGACCCCCCAGAAAACAACTTAGCAGGTGTCTCCTGGGACAAGTTAGAAAAATTTCTGCTAGCTTGAGGAATGAGCTGCATAGAGGAAGATGAGCTGGCCAGAACACAACAGAGGGGTTGGCATCCGAGAATCTCAATTAAATGAGACATTTCCCTTCATCTCCTTGCTACAAGGTTCTTCAACTAGAATCCACAGTCCCTGAGCCTCCTGCAACCAAAAGCGAAATTTCGTTAATACAGGCATTTTTCTAGAAAGAGGGTCAACACTTTCTCATCAAGATTCCTAAGGATTCATAATCTCTAAACTGTTCAGGACAACTGTCCTGGTGATTCACAGGAAAAAGAAATTTTAAAAGGTAAAAGAGAAGAGTGAATTATAGCATCTGAAAGCTGGAAAACACTTTAGAAATAATCTAATCCAGCCCCCTCTTTATTCAAGAGAGGAAATGCTGAGGCCCAGAGAGGCACAGCAAATACCAAGGCAGCCAGCAGGCTGTGTTGGAACCCACGCCACTGCCACAGCCCACCAGCAGCTTATTTCACACATGGTACAGGGGAAAGTTATGGTCACCTTACAAGATCTCTGCACATGTGCAGCCCCGTCTGAGTGTCCTTCATGGTCCCCTCCAGAGATTCTAAGTAACATCAAACGCCTGAGAGATTCTATTACAATTATGATCCATGAGGATTTATTAAACATTAACAAATTAAGTCCACCAAATGCCCAGCCAGGAAAAATTAATAAGTCCAGTCACATGTTTATAACTTCCTCTTGTTGATTTTTGAGGTAATCCATTGGCCAAGCCCTATCTGCAGCCCTATGAACGTACCCAGCAGTCAGGCTTTCCAGCTGGGACATGATAAGACGCTGTCGCGGGCCCACCTAATCCAGATTGCAGGAGCAGAACCCACCTTCTCCCCCGCCTGGGAGAGCCCCAGGGCACATGCTTTGGCCCGGCATATCTTCCTCATTAGACCAGAAAGCACCAAAACCATTTCTCTCTCCAGCCCCAACCTTCCCCAAGTGACTGAATCACTCCCAAATCTTTTCATAGCAGAAGCTGCCATAACCCAAAAGGACAAGCTTAGAACTGTCCTTTAACTACTAGCTCTTACCTTTGGTTTAAAAAAAGAAAGTAGGGGGCCATCAGCTGGGGGGACTTCTTAACATTTTGGAAAATTCAGCGTCTAGTTTCCATCCATAAAGCCCTTCACAGCTCCGGGTAAGTAACACATCTCACCTTAGGAAAGTCTGTCCTGGGTCTTGGGATTCATTTTACAAACAATGTTCTTGAAATATATTTTTTCAAACTGTTTTTGTGAGCTGTGGCCCGTATACAGACTCTCTTGCCAAGGATGATTTGGCTGAGATTGAAGCAAAGGACTTCAAGCGCAACTCAGAAATCTTAACTGGCTGTCATTAATCAGAGTTTTTGAACCAGTCTGTCCCCTCCTCCACAATCTCGACCCTCAATAACGACTGGTTATTGGGCAGTTCCACAGTTCCGACCCTGCAAGCGTTATTCCACGTGGTAGAATTTCAGTGGGATGACAGACCGGGTTCAAGATAGGGGTCCCTATTGCCCTTCCTATATGAGTTCTCCTAACGTTTTCCACGTAAACCAGATTTTAAGAAAAATGAGATTTTTAAAAAGGCATCTGTCTACCAATCTTTGGAAGCAGGCAAACAATAATCACCGACTTGGGCGTTCAGATTGGACTTAGGTGGCTGGAAAATAAGCAAAAAGCAGAAGGGCACGGGCGGCCACCGAGCTGCGCCTGGGGACATGACGGTAGTTCCACCCCGATGCCCCGCTGGGCTGGCGTAGGGGACCCCACGGGAAGGGACCGCGCGGGACGGGGGCGCCCTGCCCACCCAGCGTGCCTACCTGCCTCCGCCTAGCCGCCTGCGTTCCGCGCTCACGGCCCGCGTTCCCACGCTCGCTGCAGAGCTCCAGGCGATGCGCCAGCGGGCGCGCGACTTTAAAAAGTGCAGGGGGCGGGCCCGGAGCGCAGAGCGACGGCCGCACCGACCAGTGGCGTGAGGGAGGGAACGGACGCCGCCCAATCAGCTGGGCTGGCGCGGCCCGCCTTCTTCGAAGTGCCCGGCTTTCCGAGAAATCCCTTTCCCGAGCGGCCGTGCCCGGGGGTTCGGGCCCGTCTGGAGCCGCGGGTCGAGCCTGGCTCTTCACACCTGGGGTCCCGGGACGGCGCTGCAGGGGGGCTTTCCCGGGAATTCCGGGGGGCCCGCGGAATGACCTGGAGGCAGACAGCGCGGGGAGTTCGGCAGTCCGGAGCGAGCCCCCCGCGGTGAGCAGGACCGGGCAGCCCGTGCGGGGCGGCTCGTGAATCCGAATCCGGAACCAGAACCCAGCTGCCCCGCCAGTCTCCGCCTCCGCGAGCGCTGGGTGTGGGGGGGCGGCGCCTGCCGCGCGCGCGTTATTCCACGGGGACGGGGACCGGGACGCGAAGGCCGTTTCCAGACTGTCCCGTGTCACCCGTGGCCGGAGAACCCCGGCTCCAAATGAAGCCACGGCCCGCTGAGGCCACGAAGGAAACGGGAGTATCGAACGCGCTAGCCGGTGGAAGGTCCCCCGGGACATCTTCAGCATACCTCCTTTTCCCCAGAAAGTGGCAGCGTTAAGACGAGGTCCCCTGTGGGACCAGCTGCTCCTGGGTGTGAACTGACGTTTATTGTAAAACGAAGTGGGGTGGGGAGAACAATACTGGAAAAAAGCAAGCAAGCCCTGGAAACGGAAGAAGAGGCGTTTCCGTGTTCCATCCTAGGGGAGCCCTGGAATCGGGATGGGGGGCAGAATGAGGGTCGCAGTTGGCTTTTTTCGCCCAGTGGAGAATCGCACATCGGGGCTGTTTTTTGCGTTGAGCTTTTCAGGGACCTATGAAAATCATGTTTGAGAGTGAAAATGTTATTGGCTGCACAATACAAAAGTACACTGCAAATTTGAAATTAATAAATGTTTAAATGAAGGTCCTCAAAACATGTTAACGTTATAATTCTAGGGTATTGATCAGCGTGTCATTGTTTTTTGAAACCATATGTTACTTGGTATGAATTCCCTAATGCCATCATTGCCTGGAAGTCATAAGTCATTACAAAGCAAGTTCCCCATTATCACATATTTCAAATAAAACTATTGTTTTAACGCTCACACTATTTAAGAGTATTTAGAGAGTGTGAGTGTTTTTAATGTATTTGCTATGATGTGAGATGGAGCCTCCAGAAATCGGAGGACCTAGGGCCTCAGAAGGTGTTGAAACAGACTCAGCATATGTTTACTCTCATATATTGTTAACAATCTGCCGTTAAGCCTACACAGATTTGCTTACAAATGCTGCCGCTGCACAAAGATGCCTCCACTTAGATAAAGACAAGGGTAAGTGGATATAGGAAAGTGACAGTGGAAGGGCTCCAGCACGTGTCACTGGCAGTAGGTGTCACTATGTACATTACAGGAACTGGCTTGCATTAAAACTGCTCCAGAAACCCCGTATTTTCCACGTGGTGGTTTCTCACTGCCTAGGAACAATTTCTGTTTAGCTCTGCTCTTATTTAATGGGCACTTATGAAGCAGCTACTATGTGCTAGGTAGGGTGCCAAGAACAGGAGACCCAAAGAATGAATGTGATGGCTCATCCTTTGAGACACTCTTGCCCGGGAATATTAGAATCCAGAACCCAGCCTGCACTGCAGTCTCAGCCTGGAGACTTCATGGAGCCTGCCCCTCGGATATTAGGAGGAAAAAAAAAATCTTTTAGTGTATGTGTATGTTATTACTTGTTATATTACAGTGTGGTTCTATTCTTTATTCCGTGGAATTATATTTCCCATTGAAAGACCATTTTTCTGGCTGGGCGGGGTGGTTCACGCCTGTAATCCCAGCACTTTGGGAGGCTGAGGCAGGCAGATCACCTGAGGTGAGGAGTTGGAGACCAGCCTGGCCAACATGATGAAACCCCGTCTCTACTAAACATACAAAAAATGTAGCTGGGTATGGTGGCGCATGCCTGTAGTCCCAGCTACTCAGGAGGCTGAGGCAGGAGAATCACTTGAACCCGGGAGGCTGAGGTTGCAGTGAGCGGAGATGGCACCACTGCACTCCAGCCTGGGCAACACAGCAGGACTCCAGGAAAGGAAAGGAAGGCCATTTTTCTGTGTACACCAGATTTCTGCTTATGTAATCGAAACACAGTTTTCTTAGGTTTCAAAGAGCTTCGTTTCCATTTTAGTCCACTGGAATCTAGCCCATTCTAACAGCTGCGTATATTTTGTTGTATATATTTGCCTTAATTTATGTCAATTACCTAAATTGCTTTGGGTGACCAATTTGACCACCTAAATTGATTATTACCTAATGAGCATATCGAGTGAGCTCAGATCAGCACTCCTGGTCTGGGTAGTGTGTAAATAGGTGTGCACATACGGAAAAATCACCCCATCACTTTTTTTGTCATATAAAATGCCAAAAATGACCACAATGAGGACACCTGGCAATAAATGGTATCTCATGCAATACCATTTATTGCAGCAAAAACATGCAGAGCATGGTCCCAGGTTCTCTGATCACTCCTTCCAGCACCTCACGATCCCGGTAAATTTCCTCCGGTCTCGCAGCGGCTTGCCTGCCCTCCTGCCTCCTCACCCTTTCCCCGTTGATTCCACTTGGCCACTCTGCCTTTCTGTCTTCAGGGCTTCCCAGTGGCACCTGCACAGGTCTCCTCCTGGCATCTCAAAGTCATAGTCAGCAACCTCGTCTCTTACACATTCCCACAGGAACCCGTTTCCATGGCTGGCAGCCTGCCACAGCAGGTTTGGGAGTTAGGCCCCAGTTCAAATCCAAGCTCCCTGAGTCACCAAATGCGTGACTTGAGCAAATGACTTAACCTTCCAAAGCCTCGGTACCTCCATCTGTGTAATGGCATTGATGGTAGTATTAGGTTGAATTCTGTGACATCACCTATGTTCCACTTCTTGACCTACAGAAGGGCAGTTTACTATGGCTTAACCCAATCATTCCTGCCTCTTAGGATTGGTGGGCATTGAATGGGACAGTATATGTGTGTGTGAGAGAGAGACCTCTTTCCTCCACCTTGCTCATTTGAGCAAGAGGAAGAGGTCAAATCGTCACCAGTGAGAGAAGTCTAGAAAATGGACACAGTGATTTCTTACTCTAGGAGTGACAATTGCAGACCAGTAATAATCTGCCTCTATGAAGGACAGGAAGGGTTCCTCCGATCTGGTCAGCTCCCTGGCTCCCACCACCAGGTCACAGTTGCGTGCTAAACACTGGCTCTCACCTCCTCACTTGTTTTCCTGGCTTTTAGAGACCTCTCCTCTTCATGGAGCCCCTTTTTCTTTCTCTGCAACCTCCTTAATTCCTACCTTCCTGATCTCCAGAAACCTCCCTGTTCACCCTCCTTCCCATCTGTCTTGCTTGGCCTGAGCTGCCAATCTGTCTGTCTAGTTCTTTCGATGGAGCAGGTGCAGAAGTGATGAAGGAAGGGCTCCTGCCACACCCACCTCAGGACCAAATCCCTGGGAGGCCTTCTGACTCAGACAGCGCCTGCTATGGACCAGACGATGTCCCCCAAATACATGTGTTGAGCCCTAACCCCCAATGTGATTGTATCTGGAGATGGGACCTTCGGAAGGTAATGAAGTTTCCATGAGGGACTAGGGACACCAGGGAGCTTGCTGTCACTCACTCTTTGCCAGTATGAAGAAACAGCGAGAACGCAGCTGCCTGTAAGCCAGGAAGGGAGCCCTCACGGACCATGCTGGCATTCTGATCTCACACTCCCAGCCTCCAGAACAGTGAGAAAATATGTCTGCTGCTTAAGCCACACAAGCCATGAGGTCGTGCAGTGGCAGCCAGGCTGAGGAAGACAACGCCCGCAGGGAGCAGTGAACCCAGCATGACTCTTCCGCTGCGTGTTGCTAATGGAATGCCGGCACCCCTTCTTCATGTCTGACAGCCTCACAAAAGGCCCTCCTCTGTGGCCCTGGCTGTTTTTCCTGATCCTGGGGAAAGGGTGCTCTTTCTCAAGATGGAAACAAGAATGGTGGAAATCCATCCACTGTCACATATAAACTCCTTAGAATGGTGCCTGACACAAAGTAAAAGCTCAGTAAATTATAGTGAAAGATGTTACAGTCTTCTTGGCCCGGCTTCTATAGCGACCAAGTCCATGAAGAGCCAAAGTGTATGAGACACATGTGCAGATTTACCCCTTGGCCAGAGCAGAGACATAAAATGGGTTCGGGTGAGAGAGGAGGTGAGAGCCTTTCCAGCTGCGGGCCCCACCCTCCCTTGACGCTTTCCAAGCCAAGCTTAGCACAGGAGTTCAAGGGTGCTTGCAACAGGTTTGCTGAGAGCACAGGTGTCAGCTCACTCCTGAGAACGCCAGATTCACCTGCAGATGGGGCTCTGACTCCTGTCCTGGAAATCAGAAAGGCCCTTGGGTGGTAGCGTCAAGTGCCATCTGCTCTGGGAGTGGTGGCACCCCCAGCATGTGCTGGGCAAGGGGCACACATGTGTTTCCCACAGGCCAGAGCTGGGCCACGCATCAGAGAGCCAGCAGGGGGTCCTGCCCTCCCAGGGCCTCCTGGAAAGGCAGGGGAACCTCAGGAGAGAGAGGCTGAAGGCGTGTCCTCAGGCACTGGGGGATGAATCACAAGTAGCGACTGGAAGAAGATGCCTCAGTTGGAGTGAAGGCAGGAGACAGGCTCCCAGTGGGGAAAGTCGGGGGAGCCCCGAGACTGCCCTGAGTGAAGCCGCTTTAACCATCCTCCTTCCTGTTACTATGGCTTAGCCCAATGGTTCCTGCCTCTTAGGGTTGTGGACATTGAATTGTTGATGACAACATTACATACTGTGTAGGCCTGGGGGGTACAGAACCGCCAGCCATGTGCAAACTCTCCCAGCGCCTCATCTCGCTGGTGTCTGCAGGGCACGGGGGACGCAGGGCCCTCGATAGGATCCGAAATCTCCGAATCTTCATTAAATCTCCATCGGGGCCTAGACAGGCTCATCCATTCCTTTTGCTGGTCTCCTCTTCACCTCCAAAAATAACTATAAATCTCATTTCCTAGGGTGGCTGTCACAAATTATCACAAGCCTAATGGCTTACCACAGCACAGGTTTACAGTCTTACAGTTCTGCAGGTCAGAAGTGCAACACGGTGTCGCTGGACAAAATGAAGGCGTCACAGAGCAGACTCCTCCTGGAGGCTGCAACGGAGAATCTGCTCCCTGTCTTTTCAGCTTCTCCCCAGCTGCCCGCCCTGGCTCTCGGCCTCTTCTTCCATATTGAAAGCCCACAATACCGGGTGAGTCCTTCTCATGTTACATCACTCTTTCCTTCTCTCCTGCCCCCATCTTACACTTATTTATGTTTTTTAAGAGACACGGTCTTGCTCTGTCTCCCAGGCTGGAGTGGGCTCAAGCAATCCTCCCACCACAGCCTCCTGAGTAGCTGGGACTGCAGGCACACCACCCTTTTCCACATGTAAGGACCATGTAATCATTATATTGAGTCCACCTGGATGATCTCCCTATGGTAAGGTCAGCTGATTAGTAACCTTCATTCCATCTACTACCTGATTTCCCTTTGCCATGTAGCTTCACACAGTCCCAGCTTCGGTGGGCTGTGGTTTGCACCTCTCTGCGGGCCATTATTCTGCCAGCCACATCATCCTTAAGATCCACCTTCAATCTTACCCTCTTTCATACTCCGGCCTTCACTGACCCACATTTTAAAAACACTGGACTCCAGTTATGCTGAAACCTTTATAGCGTCATTTGGTACTTGCTCTATATTCTGAGTTATTTCACTGAATTTTTCTTGAGGTAAGGGGGAAATCGTATGCTGCTGCAGTGCCCTCCCTATCCCAGCACTCAGTTAGAAATGCCTTAAATAGACACAGTATGAGTTTATTGGAAGAGAAAATCTCAGGGAAAGAAAGCTGGAAGAACATTGCTCATCTGTGTGCTCTAAGAGGTGCGTTAATTCCTATCCCTTTCTGAGTTGGGGCCCCAATAACACCCCAGGCTCAGTGATTGCGCAGCAGGAGGGACCACAGGACTTGCCATACAATTGCGCTCATTTTCTGCAGCAAAAAAGATGCAGAGCAAAATCAGCACAGGGAAAAATGCATGGTTGAGGTCTGGAGGAAGCCAGGCCCGAGATCCCAGAGTCCTCTCCAGTGGAATCCCAGAGGAAGCACAGAATCCCTCCATCAATGAATTGCAACAATACGTTTGAGATGCTGTCAACCAGGGAAGCTCACTAGAGATTCAGAGCCCGGGTTTTTATGGTGGGCACTGGCCATGTAGGCACCTTCTGCCTGGCATGTTCTGAAAAATTCCAGACTCCCAGAAGAGGAAAGCACGTGTTCAGCATAAACCACACTGTTTGCACACATTATTTAGATACAGTGAGCCACTTTTACCAGCTAGAGTAGAAGGAACCCTCCTGAAATCCAAGTCCCGGGACAGCAGCCAAGGGCCAACCCCGGAGCAGGCCTTCTGGGAGGCAGCAGTCCCGGCCTGCCGTGCGACGCTCCTGCACTTGCTCCTGATTCCAAGGAGGCTCCGATGTGCCACACCTGCTACTGGTTCCAAAGGTGCCTGTGGCTAATTTACCTGCCGTTAGTAATCTGCATGTAGCTGCCTGTAACTAGGGTAGGCTGCACCTTCTCGTGCTTCATCGATTGGGAGGCTCAAGCTTCAGAGAGGTCCAAATCACAGCAGCGTTTCAGAGGAAGGTTGGAATGGAGGCAGGAAGACCCTCACGTCTGCCGCGGCCCCTCAGTGGGATCGCTCTACCGGATGTGGGTGGTCTGTAAACCAGTGTGCACATCTGGACACAGCATCCTGCAGTTCCCTTCGGTGTGTATGACAAAAACACAATGAGGGCACCTGGCAAAGATGCTGGCTCCAGCAAAGACTTAAGTATACCTTCTCTAGGTCGAGAGCTAAGACGCAGTCATATGCATAGGCAGCCCTGGGGCTACAAATGCTGGAAGGTGTATGACTCACGTGGGAAAACCAAAGAATATTTGAAAGTTGGCAGTTTACCCTGGGAGATAAGTAAAAGATTCATTTATGAGTTTACTCAACATAGTTTATGATACAGTTTATCAGGCAGTTTAATACACAGGGTGTGTGTGTGCATGTGTGTGTGTGTGTATATATATATATATATATATATATATATATATATATGGGCACAAGTGGTAAATGTTTCCATGTAAGAAGCTATCTTACAATAAAATTGAGATCTCTAGAAATCACCACCAAGCTGGGCGTCGGGGAGATGGCCGAGACTGACCCCAAGACTGTGCAGGATCTCACCTCGGTGGTGCAGACACTGCTGCAGCAGATGCAAGATAAATTTCAGACCATGTCTGACCAGATCATTGGGATAATCGATGACATGAGTAGTGGCATTGATGATCTGGAGAAGAACATCGCAGACCTCATGACACAGGCTGGGGTGGAAGAACTGGAAGGTGAAAACAAGGTACCTGCCACACAAAAGAGCTGAAGGTTGCTAATAATTTATACCGGAATCTGGAACACCACTTTTCCAAGCCAAGAGAAAACTGAATGGCTTTCTGCAGCTAACTACGATGTGTAGACAGGTTTATATTATAACGTGTGCATTCTTACCACATTCTGTATACTTAGTTTATAGAGCGATTTGCCCCCCAGTTTCTTGAACATGGTATCTTCACATCTTGGACCTTGGTCAGTTGTGCTGTTCATTATTAAACACTAAAACTTTGGCGGTTCCTGCATAAAATTGTCAGATTTTTCAGTGTATTTTTGTGAAGTCATATTTTTTTTCTTGCCATTCCTTTTGTAGTAGTTGCTGTTTGGATAAAAGTTGCTGTGTCATTTTTTATTGGACAAGTAGTAAACCCTTCTAGTCTTGGTGAAGTCAGATGTTTGTAGACTTTAGGGTTCTTTCATTCTCAGCACAAAGTGACTGTTGAGCTGACACCAAATAGTGTGTTGGCAATACTTTTCAAATGGCTAAAAACACCTAAAGATTGCTTATTCAGGAATATCTGTCACTGCTCTGTTGCTAAAACTCAGAATAGAACTTAGACTTATATCTAAGTCCCTGAGATCACATGCTGAAGTCAATGAAAAGTAGCCACTGCCACTTTCTTGTTAGAACTTTTACAGTACAGAAAATAACAGAATAGCCTTCTGTAATGAGGCATTTGTTAGAGTTTTGCATGAGATTCTAATACTTCAGTAGGACCCTACAACGGTTCATCTACAATGGTTACCATAAAAAAATCTGGCAGGATTTTAAAACTCAGTCATTCCATCTTTCCTTTGAGCTACTGACTAGAAAAGAAAGAAAGAAGGAAAAGAGACCATATGAAATCCATGCTGGTTGCTTGGCTAGAATATGATCAATGACTTGTAGACTCAAGTTTTTAAGAAATACTGTTTTACTTCAGCTGTTGCTTATCGAAATTCTTGCAGAGTAACAGCGTTATTGTTGATTATAGAAGACAGGGATAATAACCTTTTAACTCTAGTCACTCAAAAACGCAGTGCCTTGAGTGCTGAGCCTCCAGGCTGATGCTGATAACCTGGAAGGTGATCCATGTGATTGTCACCACAAAGTGCTTTTACATAAAAACTTGAAAAATTGAAAGACGTGACTTTTTTAAGTAACTTGTATCACCACACCAGTCTTGGTGTTTATATTGCAAATTTATAATAGTAAGAAATACTTTGTCCTATAGACAGATTACATGGGGAACATAAAGGAGTTGAATCCTCCTTTAATAAAATGAATTCACCCCCATGGTACCCAACTACAGAACCTCCTTTGATCAGGCAAGTAGGCTGTGCTGCAGGATTGAGCCCCCAGAATGCCCCGTACACACTGTGCAGGCCTTGACCAGACCAGCTGAAACCTGCATCTCTGCTGAATGTTCTCAAGCCTCATAAGTGGCAAGTGGAAATGATATGGCCGATTGCAGTCGTAGGAGAGTTGTGACTTAGGCAGGAGTCGACCTCTTTAAGTACTGGAACGATTTCAAAGGCAGGCTGCCCTGACCAAAAATATCTGCCATGAATAAACGTGCCTGAAATCCTGCTATGAAAAAAAAAAAAAAAAAGAAGTGAGATCTCTAAAAGGCAGTAAGTTGGGACTGACTCGGGGGATTTAGGAACAGAAATATTGAGAAACTGGGTCAAATGTATCTGCCTGAAGACATGAACCTTGACCCCATTTTACTTATAGTCATTTCTCTTTTACCGAATGAGTTTGCTCTGTCTGTTCCCGGTGGGTTTGGATGATCTGTTTCTTTACTCTAGAAAGATTACAAATAAAAATCTGAGATTTCTGGAGGGGTTTTTTTAGTTATAAAATTCATTACTTTTAAATGCATTGATGTTCGTTTATTGGATGTTTATTAAACACCTGCAATGTGCTAAGTATTTAATTCATAACCCTCCTCCAAGGAGCGGCAAAGTATGTAAACATTTAGTGTAAAGAAAAATAAGATCACATAGCCAAGTCAATTCTAAGCAAAAAGAACAAAGCTGGAGGCATCACACTACCTGACTTCAAACTATACTACAAGGCTACAGTAGTCAAAACAGCATGGTACTGGTACCAAAACAGAGATATAGACCAATGGAATAGAACAGAGGCCTCGGAGGCAACGCCACACGTCTACAACCATCTGATCTTTGACAAACCTCACAAAAACAAGCAATGGAGAAAGGATTCCCTGTTTAATAAATGGTGTTGAGAAAACTGGCTACCCATGTGCAGAAAGCAGAAACTGGACCCCTTCCTGACACCTTACACTAAAATTAACTCCGGGTGGATTAAAGACTTGAACATAAGACCTTAACACCTTAACATAAGACCATATATATATATATATATATATATATATATATATATAT
>NW_016107474.1:3535927-3542364 GCF_001604975.1 Cebus imitator | reverse complement strand
ATATATATATATATATATATATATATATATATATATATATGAACCTTAGAAGAAAAACCTAGGCAAAACCATCCAGGACATAGGCATAGGCAAGGACTTCATGACTAAAACATCAAAAGCCATGGCAATAAAAGCCAAAATAGACAAGTAGGACCTAATTAAACTCCAGAGCTTCTGTACAGCAAAAGAAACAATCATTAGAGTGAATCGGCAACCAACAGAATGGGAAAAAATTTTTTCCCAATCTACCCATCTGACAAAGGACTTAAATCTAAAATCTACAAAGAACTAAAACAGATTTACAAGAAAACAAAGCCATTCAAGAGTGGACAAAGGATATGAACAGACACTTTTCAAAAGAAGACGTATATGAGACCAACAAACATTAATGCTCATCTTCACTGGTCATTAGAGAAATGCAAATCAAAAGTACATTAAAATACCATTTCATACCAGTTAGAATGGCGATCATTAAAAAATCTGGAGACAACAGATGCTGGAGAGGATGTGGAGAAATAGGAACACTTTTAAACTGTTGATGGGAGTGTAAATTAATTCAACCATTGTGGAAGACAGTGTGGTGATTCCTCCGGGACCTAGAAATAGAAATTCCATTTGACCCAGCAATCCCATTACTGGATATATATCCAAAGGATTATAAATCATTCTATTATAAGGATACGTGCACATGAATGTTCATTGCAGCACTGTTTACAATAGCAAAGACCTGGAACCAACCCAAATGCCCATCGATGATAGACTGGACAAAGAAAATGTGGCACATATACACCATGGAATACTATGCAGCCATAAAAACATGAGTTCGTGTCCTTTGTACCGACATGGATGAACCTGGAAACCATCATTCTCAGCAAGCTGACACAGGAACAGAGAATCAAGCAATGCATGTTCTCACTCATAGGTGGGTGTTGAACAATGAGAACACATGGACACAGGGAGGGGAACATCACACACTGGGGTCTGTGGGGGGGAAATAGGGGAGGGACAGTGGGGGGTAGGGAGTTGGGGAGGGATAACATGGGGACAAATGCCAGATAAAGGTGATGGCGATGGAGGCAGCAAACCACATTGCCATGCATGTACCTATGCAACAATCCTGCATGTTCTTTACAAGTACCCCAGAACCCAAAATGCAATAAAAAATATATAAAGCAAAATAATTGCATTAAGCATTCAATAATATTTTGCCTTTCAGATATACATTTTATCCACATTTATTACTAATGGAAGAATTTGAAACAGTCCTTGCAGGAAAAAAGGCTTAAGAGTAAAAGGTTTCTTAAGCATAGATCAAAAATATCCTGAACATTTAGGGCTATTGCCAGAAAATACTGGTTTATGAAAAATATAAATTCTGGACTAGGCCCTGTGGCTCACGCCTGGGATCCCAGCACTCTGGGAGGCGAAGGCAGGTGGATCACTTGAGGTCAGGAGTTCAAAACCAGCCTGACCAACATGATCAAACCCCATCTCTACTAAAAATACAAAAACTTGCTGGGCGTCGTGGTAGGCACCTGTAATCCCAGCTACTCAGGAGGCTAAGGCATGAGAATTGCTGGAACCTCGGAGGTGGAGGTTGCAGTAAGTCAAGATTACATCACTGCACTCCAGCCTGGGCAACAAGAGCAAAACTCCATCAAATATATATGCACACACATATATGTGTGTATATCTATGTTTATATATTTATAAATATATATAAATTTTAAAATATATATATGTATATATATATAAATTCTGACATGGGACATAGACAAGTGTTTTTAAATTTTAGCATAAATAAGCAACATCGGGACACTTATCAAGAGGTGGCTTCTTGGAAGTAGCCTTCAGGGATTGTAATTCAGTGCATCTGGGGTAGGGTCCAGGAATCTGTGTGCTTAGCAGCAGTGCCCCATAATCTGGAGCGCTCGCCCATGTTCAAGTCCTTTACCTTTGCAGACGTGCAGCAGCTGCATCTCTAGGAAACAGACGGCAGAAGCACCCTACAACATCACTGCAACAGCAGTGATTTACCTCTAAGGAGAAGCACACATTTTGAGCATGGTAAGAGATTTTTTTTTAATGCAATGCTAGAAGTCCATTTTTACCTGGCACTTAGAGACAAGACTGCCAATGTTGTCATTGTCTTCATTTGTAAGCAGGTTTCACTTCAGACTTTGGTGGCATACGGTAGTTGTGTGTCAGTGGGCAGGATTTACCCCCATGCTTACCTCAGTTCTCTTAATCATGGGCTGGGCTTTAACAATCTTCCTACAAATGGAATGAGGTGCCTGGTGATGTGGGGGCCCCTGTCCCTGGAAGCATGAAGGGAACACATGCTGGATCACCTGTTAAATGTCATTACAGTGTTGCTGTGTCATTTGGGAGAGTGTAATACTTAGTCCATAATCTTCAAGTCCCTTCCAGTTTTAAAATTCTGTGATTTGAGGTCAACTTCACTGCCACCGAATAGGTCTTGAGTACATATTTTCGGAATGGAAGCAGTTAATACATATTTTCGGAATGGAAGCAGTTAATACATATTTTCGGAATGGAAGCAGTTAATACATATTTTCGGAATGGAAGCAGTCAAATGCACCCCAGGTCGTAATTCCCTTCTCTGTGTTTCTTTTGGCTGGGTTTCTTTCTCTGTAATTGCATAGTTGGCTGGGATGCATCAAATGATTACCTTCAGAGGAAGGATGCAAGGAAGGGTTCCGACTCAGAGTGGGTTCCCCAGGCTCAGGGATAAAGAGGGATCCTTTGAGTCCCAGCACTGAGTTCTAGAACTCAATGCAGGAAACTAAGGAGAAGAACAATTTGCTAGGCAGCTTTGAGGGGGACTAGGAGTAGCAACTTAACGTTGCAGCTTGCTTTCTCTTTTACAAAATACTTGCTCTTAAATCATCTCATTTGCCCTGCGCAGTGGGGAGGGCAGGCATGGTTATCCTCACTTGACAGATGGGGAAACTGAGGCTTGGGGGCTGGGGTCTGTTGCCTCCAAAGCCAAGACTCTTTCCACTCCTCCACATTGCTTTGCTCAGGGAGTGGAGGTGCCACCCAGAGCAGGGGGGTATCATTCACACCTCTATTTCCTTTTCTATGAAATGAAATGGTTGAACAAGTGAGGCACTCGGGTTTCTTCCAGACCTAAAAGCTTATGATTGTACATAATTTATCCAGGAAGAGTTGTTTTACAAACTGAAAATGAACCGACTGGGAACTTGGTGTGGGAGTTACTGGGGACAGGATACAAATGGCTAAAATTTCTTGACAAGTTAGTCATTTCCTTCCTGACAGCCTTCTTCTGGTTCTGGTCTCATTTTTACCCCTGTCACCCACTCATGCAAATAAATGCATCATCACTTTCAAGCCAAGCCAGATGAGTGTGCAGACAACATCTGGCTTGTGTGCTCTTATGGAACATGCATAAAAGTCAGGTTGAGGTAGGTCCACGTGAAGCCTCAGGAGGTGCATTAATTATCTTTCCTGGCTAGCTGTGATGGCCCATGCCTATAATCCCAGAGAGGTTAAGGTGGGAGGATCCCTTGAACCCAGGAGTTGAAGACCAGCCTGGGCAACATAGCAAGACCTCATCTCTACTAAAAATTTAAAAATTAGCTGGGTGTTGTGGTGCATGCCTATAGTCCCAGCTACTCAGAAGGCTGAGGCAAAGGATGGCTTGAGCCCAGGAGTTCAAAGCTGCAGTGAGCTGTGACAACAATCACTCAACTCTAGCCTGTGTGACAAAGCAAGATGCTGTTTACAAAACTTCTTTTTTGTCACCTGGCTCCATTTCTCGGGTTCCTCTTGGAAACTCAAGGAGTTTGGGACTATCTCTTTACAGAATAATTTTCCGGGACTCCTTTTTAGATTTAAGTAAATGGAAAACTCGTTTGTTTCGTCCCAGTATGTAGTGATTCTGGAGATAACAGTGCATGCTGTGTATCATGGCTGAAGCTCCACCACATTGACTGGAATATTCATCGTTATCTTTTTGAACTATGAATGTCAGATTTCTTTTCCCTAAACATTATTCTTATGCTTTTATTTCCTTATTTGTTGCTTAGATTGGGTTATTTACTGTTTTGTTTTTGTTTTTCTTTTTTTGTTTTTTTTTCTTGAAATAGAGTCTTGCATCGTTGCCTGGGGTGCAGTGGTGCGATCTCAGCTCACTGCATCCTCTGCCTCCTGGGTTCAAGCAATTCTCCTGGCTCAGCCTCCTGAGTAGCTGAGATTACTGCAACCTCTGCCTCCTCAGCTCGCTGCAGCCTCTGACTCCTGGGGTCAAGTGATTCTCCTGGCTCAGCTTCCCATGTAGCTGGGATTACAGGCGCCCACCACCACACCCAGCTAATTTTGTATATTTTTAGTAGAGACAAGGTTTTATCACGTTGGCCAGGCTGGTCTCGAACTCCTGATCTCATGATTCACCCACCTCGGCCTCCCAGAGCACTGGGATTACAGGCGTGAGCCACCATGCCTGGCCTATTTACTGTTTTGACACAGAAATTTCCTTAAATGACTGACGTGATATGTCAATGTATCATTGAGTACTTAACCATGACAAGACCCTTTTCTGTTTTCCTGCGGTGGCATGGGAGTAAATTTCTCTTCAAGGGTCTTGAGTCTGTACGATATAAAGAAGAATGCGTGGTCTAATACAGAGAAATGGCTAGTGATGGGAGGAATTCATGACAGGAGGGTGCAGGGGTTTGGGACAATGGGACAAATAGGAACAGTAGTGGAGATGGTTTGTCACGAATCCTGAACTAGTCTATAGGAGCCATCCGGTTTTTTGATTGGGAGAAGTATGAGGGGAGAATGGGTGGGGATTAAAATGCTGGCAGCCAAAAGTCAGGAGATGAAGGGCTGGAGTCCCGTAATCATCGGCAATGAGGGGATACGGTGGGACCACTATGCAGTGCTTAGAGTTCTTCAGTGACATTTGGATTGGAGAATGGTGGGTAGCTATTATGGGAAAGTTACTGTTTTGTACTATGGGGTTTACCTGGCTGAGGAATTTGGGATTTAAGTCTGTTTAATGTTGAGTGTCTGAGGAGGGGTTTTGTTCTTGACATGACAATAAATAAGTGTGGCTTTGGTGTAGGGTCAACAAATGAATGATTCCTCCTAGTTTGTGTACAATGTCCCTTCCCAATAAAGGAGTGGGACAATGAGGAATGACCAAGAAAGAGTGAGTGGTGGTGACTGCTTGAAACAAGCAATATAGTGGCAGTGTTTTGTATGGTGCTTCTTGTATGCCCTTCAAGCCAACAACAGAAATGGATGATTGTTCTGATGGGCCTTGATATCCAGTTAATATCAATAGGCTTGCCCCAGTATTCAAAAGAGAGGAAAAATTACCATCCCAATTACCCTGGGTTCCATGGACTCACTAGACCTGGGGGTGAAGAATCCCAGGCACCCTCAGTCTTCTGTGGTCAGCACTAGCCTTGAAGAGGTTTCCTCCTGTGATGGCCAGAGGGGCTTGACTATGAGTGGCACCGGAACAGGGAACGTGACCCCACTGGGGGCAGTCCATTTCTCAGTGTCCACAAAAACCACAAGTTGGGCATGCTTTGGTGGGGGCCAGGGTTTAAGACAAGCCTTTGTCCAGTGTCCGGGGTTGCCGCATTGGAAACAGACTCTCAGAGATGTGGAGGAGCTTTCTTTCGGGTTATTGGGAGTTTGACTATTGAACAAAATATGCCTTGACAATCACCCAATTCCCCAATACGTATTTCCCCTCAGACAACAGGTACAAGGTAGATTAGTGGTTAGCTAGGGCTAGGGAGTTTCAAAGAGAACAAGGAGTGACTGCAAGTGCATGTGGGCTTGCTTTTTGGGGTGAGGAGATGGCTCTACGATTGATGGTGATGATGGTTACACAGTTTTGTGAATGTGCTGAAAGCCATTGAGCTGGACACTTAAAATGGATGAATTGTATGGCATGTGAATTATTTCTCAATACAGCTGTTTTTAAATATTTTATTTAACTGGATAATTCATAGAAGATTTTAAAAATTCCAAAAAGCCAATTAGCACACAGAAAGATGCTCAATTATGATACTGATGAGGAAAACGCAAGCCAGACAATGACACAGACTCATACTCCTTGAATCACCAAGACTCTCAAAGTCTACCAATGCCTAGCAAGCCTGAGAAAGTAGAGAAATTGGGAGCATCGTATTCACTCAGTCATATATTGGTGGAGTGAAGCTGACAGAACCACATGGAAAGTTCTGGCATTGTCTCCAAGGGAGTTTGGGTCCTTTGTAGGGACATGGATGAACCTGGAAACCATCATTCTCAGCAAACTGACAGAAGAGCAGAAGATCAAACACCGCATGTTCTCACTCATAGGCGGGTGTCGAACAATGAGAACACATGGACACAGGGAGGGGAGCACTACACACTGGGGTCAGTTGGGG
>NW_016107474.1:3518524-3535507 GCF_001604975.1 Cebus imitator | reverse complement strand
CAGCTACTCGGGAGGCTGAGGCAGGAGAATCGCTTGAACCTGGGAGGCAGAGGTTGCAGTAAGCCAAGATCATGCCACTGCACTTCAGCCTAGGCGACAGAGTGAGACTTCGTCTCAAAAAAAAAAAAGATGTCATGCTCTGTAAGTCAAGAATTCCAATTTGAGGCAAAGACCCTGGAGAAACCCTCACACATGAGATCAATAAGACACAGAAAAAAATATGTACTTGGCCAACATCGGTGATCACAAAAAACTTGGAAGCACATGAAGAGGTGGTGGCTAACCTGTGGTATTTGAATACAATTGATACAACATCACAGTTCAAAGGATAAACCTTGAAAATACAATTTTGAACAAAAAATGCAAGTTACAGAATGACTGCCTGCAATATCATGGCATTTATATGAAGCCTGAAAACATGTTCCCCAAAGTAATGTGTTTATGAAATGACATCGGCAGACGTAAAATAAATATGTGTATGAGGATGATACAGACTGACTTCAGGGAAGCTGTCATCTGTGAGGAGGAGGAAGTAAATGACATCCACGAGGTGTGGCCAACAGGGTCTCAGCCGTATCTGCTCTACTGTACATCACAAAAGCAATGTGAAGTGAATATCGCACAGTGTACAGACCGATGAAACTGGAGGTGAACATTCACTCTACTTTTCTCTCCTATATGCTTCAAAAGTTAATGACCTTTGAGGAAAAGCATTGATACATAGTGCTATCTTGAAATGTTTACATGAATACACTCGTGATAAACTTGGAGACTGGCAGGTAAACTCTTCAAAGCGGTATCCAGCAAGATCACCCAGCCAGAAGCCTGGCTATACAGGCTCAGGGTCATGGATGAACGGAGCAGGGGGACGCTGCTGTGAGGTGGAAGCCAGGAATTCCAGATTCAGACCTGGGGACTACAGAAAACCCAGAGCCAGGGCGCCTTAGTGGGTGGACCCCATGATGAACTTGCAAATGGAAACGTGTCTGAGGATGAGAGCCAGAAACCAGAAGAAGTTAACTAAAAGCAGAAGGTCAGGTGAAGGCTGAATCCAGAGAGGAGTGGGGGTAGGAAAGGAGAGTGCCAGGTAAGAGGCAATGCATACAGTGAGAGGAAGCCTCTTACACAGCACTTACACTGGGACACAGGGATGAGACACCGCCGAGGGGCAAACCCAGGACACAGAAGAAGTTCTACTTGGTCCTTGAAGCAGGACTAACCTGTTGACATCGCTGTTCATGAAACAGCCAGGAGCAGTGGCTCACACCTGTGATCCCAGCTCTTTGGGAGGCCCAGGCAGGTGGATCACTTGAGGTCATGAGTTTGAGACCAGCCTGGCCAACATGGTGAAACCCCGTGTCTACCAAAAATACAAAAATTAGCCGGGCGTGGTGGCATCCGCCTGTAATCCCAGCTACTGGGAGGCTGAGACAGGAGAATCACTTAAACCTGGGAGACAGAGGTTGCAATGAGCCGAGATCTCACCACTGCACTCCAGCCTGGGTGACAGAGCAAGAATCCATCTCAAAAAAAAAAAGGAAAAAGAAAAAAAGAAAAAGAAAACGTATGCAGTGTAATCAAATTAGAACTCAGGATTAAGAAACTCACTCAAAACTGCACAACTGCATGGAAACTGAACAACCTGCTCCTGGATGACTACTGGATAAATAGTGAAATGAAGGCAGAAGTAAAGATGTTCTTTGAGACCAATGAGAATGAAGACACAACATACCAGAAAACGTACTTGCACAGGCTGTACTCAATGCTCAGGAGGTATGAAGAAGCCGGCAGCCTCCCTAGTGGGAAAATTTTGACAGGTATACAAATCACTACAACTCAAAGCAAACAATCCATGTGGTTGAGAGAATTTGAACTGGGCAGGCGCTGTGGGAATTCACAGGGAAAGATACTATGTCTATGCACAGTGCACACAAATAAAATTTACGAAGCTCTTTCCCCTGGGCCATTGTCGGGGCTTCTCTACAGCCTTGTGGGCAGCAGGCTAGCCCCAGGCAGAGGCTAGCCCAAGCCCACATGCAGCAACTGTGATGCAGAGAGGTGAAAACAGTCACCCAGGACACAGAGAAGGAGCAGGGGAAACTCCAGTGTTTTGATGTGAAGTGAGTGGGGCTTATCCCACTGCATCAAATTCACCCTACACGGGAACCACCAGAAAAGGCTTTGTCAGGGAGGCAGCAGGTACAAGGGTGTAAGAGATAGAAAGGCTTTCCACAGCTGGCGGGGAACAGACCCAAGCAGGAAAAAATGTAGCGCAGGAATGCCAGGGGGCAGTGGCCCTGTGTGTGTTCTTAGACCCTGCAGTGCACACAAGGAGAAGTGTGATCCTGGACCTTGAGCATACCTGGGGGGCAGAGGGAGGCACAGCCCCCCGCAGCCATCATTACAGGAGGAGGGAGCACACAGGGTGGTGGGAGCCTGGCCCGGAAGGACTCTGTGCTAGAACAGGGACTGTGAGTGGGACAGGACAGGCACTGCTTGCTGCTGAGCACTGAGAAACAGCAAGAGATGTCCCTTAGGAGCAGCTGGAACAGCAGAGGCAGCCCTCAGGAGAATAAGGAGGGGACACAGGGGAGGCGTCCCTCAGGAGAATGAGGAGGACACAGAGGGATTGGGGGGTGTCCCTCGAGAATAAGGAGAGGACACGGTGGGGGCAGCCCTTGGAAGAATAAGGAAGACCCAGGGGAGACTCCCTCAGGAGAATGAGGAGAGGAGTCAGGGGAGATGGCCTTCAGGGGAATGAGGAGGACATGAGGGAGGCGTCCCTCAGGAGAATGAGGAGGACACAGGGGAGGCTCCCTGGGGAGAATGAGCAGAGGACATGGAGGAGGCGTCCCTAAGGAGAATAGAGGACATGGGGGAGGCAGCCCTCAGGAGAATGAGGAAAGGACATGGGGGAGGCAGCCCTTAGGAGAATGAGGAGGACACAGGGGAGGCAGCCCTCAGGTGAATGAGGGAGGACACGGGGGAGGCGTCCCTCAGCAGAATGAGGAGAGGACACGGGGGAGGCAGCCCTCAGGAGAATGAGGAGAGGACACGGGGGAGGCAGCCCTCAGGATGCTGAGGAGGACACAGGGGAGGCTCCCTTGGGAGAATGAGCAGAGGACATGGAGGAGGTGTCCCTAAGGAGAATAAAGAGAGGACATCGGGGAGGCAGCCCTCAGGAGAATGAGGAAAGGACATGGAGGAGGCAGCCCTTAGGAGAATGAGGAGGACACAGAGGAGGCAGCCCTCAGGTGAATGAGGAGAGGAGTCAGGGGAGGTGGCCCTCAGGAGAATAAGGAGAGGACATGGGGGAGGCGTCCCTCAGGAGAATGAGGAGAGGACATGGGACAGGCATTCCTCAGGAGAATGAGGAAAGGACACGGGGGAGACTCGCTCTGGAGAGGGTATGGGGGAGGCAGCCCTCAGGAGAATAATGAAGAAATGGGGAAGGCCTCCCTCAGGAGAATAACAAGGGCATGGGGCAGGTGTTCCTCAGGAGAATAAGGAGGGGACACAGCTGAGGCGTCCCTCGGGAGAATAAGGAGAGGAAATGACAGACGCGTCCCCCAGGAGCGTCATGGACCAGGGAACTTCCTTGGTCATCTTCCTCTCTGGCTCTGCGTGGAATTCAGGAAAGTTTTCCGTCGCGGTGTCTCATTCTCACCACTAACCTGGGGGTTTCCGCAGGGCAGATGCCTTCCTGGCTGCCCCTCCTTCCTGCTTGGCAGATGCCCATCTGGCTTCTCACCCCTCACATGTGTCTCTGTGCAGAAAGTATTCGTTTTTTTTAAATCCTCTATTTCAAATACGGTTTAAACACTGTTACTGTAGTAAACACTACACATACTGCAAGCGAGGGAAGAAATTAAGTCTGTGCCTCGGCGTCGCCAAGCACTCTGAATATGACGTGGGTCACCCTTGTAGATATGCCAACATCTGCTGAATTTTACCTCTTAAATTGGGCGATTTTACAGGATGTGAATTCTATGTCTATCAAAAGAAATGAAGACAAGCCTCAGATAGCATCAACAGGTTTAGAAACAAAAGCTGTTTAAACTCAGTATCATGGTGTATTTTTAGCTATTGTGCTATTTCAGAGAAATTGTAATTGAACATTAAAACTAAAATCACCAAGATTCTACTCTACACATCTCCTAAGCTATTGAAATATGGTTTTGTCCCAAGGTTTCCCACTTCTCTATTCTGGTTTTGACTTGAGGTAATTTAAAAATTATGTCATCAAAGAGATTGAGGTCCCTTTACTATGCAGATATCCAAAAAAGACAAAGAAGGAAAGAGAAAGGAAAATGCAAGAACCTCAGGGCAGACAGGGTGCTCAGGCGGCTTGGAGGTGACATTTAAGTTGAGACTGGAAGAGCCAGAGAAACTGGCTGTAAGCTGCGGAGAAACGAGCCTCCTAGCCACATGAGTCATGTGGGTGAAAGTGGTTTCTACACGGCAAAGCTCTCAGTGGGCTCTGACCCCACAATGGCTTTCAAATGTCTCTAGAGAAGTAGCAGGGGCCGGGAGTGGGTGTCAGTCTTGAGACTGACCTACAAAAAATAGAGCCCAAAGCTGAGAAGCATCAGTCCAAGCGCTGTGGGATTTTCCACCTGCCAGGAAGGCGTTATGTAAGTGTCAGGCTGCAGAATGTCCATGGGAGAGACCATAAATCATCCCCCATTCAGTGGATTCCTGATCAGACCATTTATGAGACGAAAAGAAGGCGTTTGTCAGCCTTCGCCATAGTTGAATCCTGTTCAGAAACTGTTTAAACAGAAAAAAAATGCACGTCACTTTCCATTTACAAGACACATACTTCACCTGGTTATAGAGTGAGGAATAGGAGCAAGTTACAGTAGCAAAATTCGTGAAAGTGAAAGTTTGACAGGAAAGGCTGAGAAGGAAGATCGTGGAGCGTCGTAACCTTTTTGTGTCATAGATTCTGTAGTGGGTCGAATGGTGATCCCCTCCTCTAACCAAAAGTTAAATCCACATCCTACATTCCAGAACCTGTGAATGTGACCTTATTTGGAGATGTGATTAAGGATCTTGAGATGAGATCATCCTGAATTTAGGGTGGGCCGTAAATCTACTGCATGGTGTCCTCCTGAGAGGAGAGGACATGGACACTCAGGGGATGCCATGCAAAGACAGAGGCAAAGACTGAAGTGATACCCCCAGCCAAGGAACGCCTAGGGTTACCAGCAGCTTCCCAAAGCTGGGAGGCAGACAGGGAATGGATTATCCTTCAGGGCCCGTGGGAGGACTCAGCCCTGCTGACGCTTGATTTGGGCATTCTGACCTCCAGAACTGGGAGAGAATGAATGTCTGGTGTTTAAAAGCCCGCCCCAACCTCTGACCTCTCAGTTTATGGTCACTTTTACAGCAGACGCAGGAAACTAATACAGGCTCCTTTGGCAACCTGAGGCCTAATGGACCCTCGTCAAGAATAATGGGAGTTTGGCCGGGGGGTTCTTTTTGAGTTTTTTAAATTTTTTTGAGGAGAGGTCTCACTCTGTTGCCCAGATTGGAGTGCAGTCGTGACCTCAGCTCACTGCAACTTTTGCCTCCTGGGCTCAAGTGATCCTCCCACCTCACCCTCTGGAGTAGCTGGGATTACCGGGATGCACCACCATGCCGGGCTAATTTTGTTGTTTTTTTTTTTTTTTTTTTTTTTTTTTTTTTTTTTTTTTTTTGTAGAGATGAGGATTTCATCATGTTGCCCAGGCTGGTCTGGAACTCCTGGATTCACCTGCCTCAACTTCCCAAAGTGCTGGGATTATACAGGCATGAGCCACCACACCTGGCCAAAAATAATGTTTTTAGATGCATATAAGAAAACAAATAGAATGAAAAGAAACCAAATGTGTTGAAATACGCTTCTCAGTGGGGCACTTCTAGCCCTACTGAAGAAAGAGGCGAAACTTCTGTGACTCTTGGTGGAGAATCTCTTAGAGTTTGTCTCTACTTGGTAACAGGGGACCTCCCCAAGAGCCCCACTAATTTAGCACCTTCCATGCACTAGAATTCCTTACAAATAGCCACTGGTTGGGGAGTGACCATCTGTCATGCAGTCATTTGTGCATCTGCTCCAGAGACAACCGTGTCCTAAGGGTCCCTCCTGGAAAGTTCAAACCAGAACACAATTCCGAGCTTCAGTGCACGTGAATAACAGGGTGTCAATTACTGTGATATGTGAGCCCCAGCCGGTGACTTTTAATAGAAGTGATGGAATAGAAAACACGGCTCTTACACATCTTCTACTTAAGTTCCTGTAAAAGGAATGACAGCACCATACGCCATGCTCATTTCAGCAGATAGGCACAATGATGCCAGACTCTTCAAGAGGGCTGAGCGGTCCTCTAACATGGGACCTGCTCAAATTCCAGATGGGCCTGGAGGGGGCCTGCACCACCTGCTCCAGGTTGGTGTGCTCCTCCTCATACAGGATCCCATCCTCACCACCAAAAAGAATATATATAATTTACATATATAGTGACGACCAGCCTCTTTCAACAAATAATGCTTTTGCTTCCAAAACATTTAAGATAAACTTGCCACAAAACTACCACTGCATTCAACCTCAGAAACTCAAAAAGAACCAAAAGCCTTAGCATGGACCCACGGCTTTCTCCGATCTATATACTTAGTGAGCAAACCAGTTGGCCTTGGTCAAACTCTCAGAAGAGAAAAAGGGAGGACTCCCAAGTATGGTCACCAGAATCTGCACTAGATGCCACCGAGGTGGGGGATCTGCCTACAGAGGCCTCCCCCACCTTCAGCTCTTTCCCTTCCCCCACCTCCAAAGAGCCATGGCCTCAAACTGCCCCATGAACCTCACTGAAGCATCCGGAGCGACTGAGGAGCAGAGTCTGATATTGACCGAACCCTGGGCTGAGTCTACTGTGTTAAACCAAACACATGGCCACAGAGAAGGTTAGACCACAGTGCTGATCTAGGAGAGGAGGTTTCTGCCATAGCAGGAGACTGTTCATTCTCCTGCAGATTCCACTCTAGGGACCCGCTCTGATAACTGCGGGAAACTAGACCTTTTCAATGAGTGATCAGGCAGTCACTGAATAGGGAAATTGTGGAATTCTTGGTCTTCTTCTTCTTCTTGAGATAACAAGATGCTCTTCCATGATGTCTAGAGAATGTTATAAGGAAAAGGTTATGATCCACAAGATGTGATCAATTTTTGCAAATGCCTTCGTTTAAGTCCTAAGCATTTAAATTACTACTAAGGAAGTAAAATATCCTGGTTACTTTTGTCTAAGTTTTACCCAACATCCTTCTATATACCCAAAACAAAATTTCAGTGACACTTGCCTTTCCAGGGCACGGGTCATACCTTCACTCCACTAGGCACACAATCTAGCAGAAAGCAAATGCTGTCCTCATGCCAAGGTGCAGAAAAACAGCAGGAGAGGACATGTGCAGCGGTTCACACCTGTAATCCCAGCAGCTTGGGAGGCCGAGGCAGGAGGGTCACCTGAGCCCAGGAGTTTAAGACCAGCCTGGGCAAAAAAGTGAGACCCCCAACTCTACGAAAAGTTATCTGGATGTGTTTGAGTGCAGCTGTGGTCCCAGCTACTCGGGAAACTGAGGCGGGAGGATCCCTTGAGTACAGGAGGTCAAGGCTGCAAGTGGGCCTGGATTGCACCATTGCACTCCAGCCAGGGTGATAGAGCGGACCCTGATTCAGAACAGACAAAACTGGAGGCATTTCCTCCACCTGTCCTGAAGGACTCAGAGGCCTGGGTGGTCCTCAACAGCAGGAGGTGCTGAAGACTATTCTCAACTATCCAGAAGGTGGCAATAGAAGGGTGTGGTGCCGTCCCTCGTAATCACTCACTGTTCCTCCACCAGTCCAAGGACACGCCATCACATTTTACACCCATTTCTATTTCTACTGAAGATGTCCTCCTTCTTAGAACAGTTTTATTCCATTTATAAGTCAGTGTTTATTTTGTCCAGCATGCCGGGTTCTAAATTCCTCCCTTAGAAAAGCCGTTCTTAAAATTGCCATGCCCACCATCCAGGATGTAAAGCTCTGCCAAGCACACCACCTCCCAGAAGACATCCTGGGTTGGGCCTTAGGGGTGGAGGTCAGGGGAGGTTGAGTAGGATTCGTGGGGAGATGTCCAGGGTCATGTTTTGAAATGCATTCTATATTTGCTTTGGTAATAACATGTGACACCCTTTGTTCCTTCTCAAAAAAGTTTTGCTCCAAAGATGCTGACCTCGCTGACATGGACAGTGGCCTCAGCAGCGAACTAGGCTCCTTCCTACAAATTCCAGGCTAGGCTGAGCGTGACTGACCCAGGAGAACGTGCTTCCTCTGGGTCACACGACCGAACAAGGGTGACTGTAGGATGGGAAAAGTTAGCATGCTTCACTCAAGTCCAAGTTCTCCACAAGCAGCTTATCAAAAGTTGAACCAGTATTCCTATGAACATAGACACAAAAGTCCCCATCAAAATATGAGCAACTCAAAGCCGGTACGGCAAGGCTAGCCCACTCGTCATCACCAAATAGCATGGATTCCTGGAATCCAAATTTGGATCAACACTAAAAGATCCATCAGTGTAACCCACTATACTAGCAGACTAAAGAATAAAAACAACACTATTATCTCAATAAATGTAGAAAATGCATTTGTCTAAATCCAACATTCATTCATGATTTAAAAAATAAAACACTTTTAGCAAACTAGGAGTATAAAGAAACTTCTCTAACCCAATAAAGAACACCTACAAATAGCCTACAACTAACCCTCCAATAAATGTTGAAAAACTGAATGCTTTCCCCGAAGTACAAGAACAAGGCAGAGAGATGTCCACCCTCAGCCTACAGAAGTGAAAACTTACGTCTACTCAAAAACCTGTACAGAAAACTTTAGAGCAACTTTATTCATGATCACTAAAAATCTAAAACAACTCAAATGTCCTTCAGTGGGAATAAATAAACAAACTGTAGTACATCCGTAAAATGGAATGCCACTCAGCAAACGCAACAAACTATTGACACGGGCAACAATGTGGATGGATCTGAAACACGTTAAGCTAAGTGAAAGAAGCCAGACACAAAAGCTTACATCATGTTCACTTCCATTTATACGACATTCTCAAAATGGCACAACCACATGGAGAGAGCTCACATCCTGCCTGCCACGGACTAGGCGTGGAGGGAGGCCTGACTGCAAAGGAGCCACGCCAGGAACTCCACAAGGTAGAGCGTTCTGTATCCTGATGCATCTCCACCAGGGCATGCCACCCTGAGAATATGTCAAAACTTAAAGAATTGCACGCCAAAACACAAGTGAATTTTACTGCATGTAAATTTTGGAATAAATTTTATAAAAGCTGGCAAAGTATATACAAACATTTCCTGGCCATCCTCCTATGTGTAGTCTTAAAAATAAACTTGAGAATAATGTGTTAGGAAGAAAGAGAAAGAAAAAAGAGAGAGAAAGGGAGAGAAAGAGAGAAAGAGAAAGGACAGGAGAGGAAGAAAGAACAAAAGAATGAAAGAAAGAGAGAAAGAAGGAAAGAGAGTAACAGAAAAGAAAGAAAAGGAAGCTTATAAAACAGCATTACATTTATAGAGAATTTATGGGGAATTGACATATTTCCAGTGTAAGTCTTTCTCCCCAAGAACAAGTCATCTTATATGCTCTTCAGTGGAGCGTCTTCAATTTTTTTCTTTGGGTCCAGCACATACTTTTTCTGAAATTTTCCCTAGTTGTTTTGTTGCTATTGAGAGTGAAGTCTTTTCTCTATTACAATTTTTGAATTCTCATTATTAGTAAGTACAGATTTCTGAGTTCCTATCCTGTAACTGGCCTCCTCATTGGCTTCCCTTGTTGTAATTAATATCAGTTATTAATTATATGATATGACATATGCTGACATCATTCATAAATAGCAACTGACTTTTTCCACTGTTTATATGCCAACTTCCCCTTTCTAATGACGATGACTAACACTTTGAAAACAATGGTAAGCCATCTCACTTTTCTAAGTTTCACCCACATCTGGAAGATAAAACAGCTGCGCAGCTTTTTGTCCTCAATCATCATTTTCTCTGACCTAAAAGAGAGTGAGCCCATATAGAGTTATGTCTCTATTTCTCGGAACACTTTTTCATTGATTAAAAATTACTGGTTCATCAGGATTGAACATGTAAAAGAAAAAAAGGCAAATCATTCCCAAATCCTACAACTCTAACAAATCAATGGTCTGTACCCTCTGCTGCTCCCTGTCTGAGCTCACCTTGTATGGCCTTTCTTCAGGCTGTGATCACAGCCCGGGAAGGTCTGCTCAAAGATGGAAAGCACTTCCTGGATTTTACATACAAACTCCAAGACAGAGGCAGCCACCTGGCACATTCCCACCTTGCCATCAGATAGGTGGTTAGGAGAGTTGATAACAGGAAAGAATCAAAGTTATGAGCGCCTCTAAAGGTCAACCAAGAGGAGAGGAAAGAAAGGGACTGGGCGTGCCAACTGGCCCTGAATTCCCTCACACTCCCCAGAGACAACAAGGCCAGCAAGGAAAAGAAGAACAAACACAGCCCGGGAGCCTGCAGCATGGCCAATCCGGCCAGCTGATCCAGGAGAACGGCCCCAGGTTCTTACTGTCATCCACCAGCTGTGATCGCCTCCCCTTAGGTTGAACACCGAGGAGGCTTCGGCGCTAATCACACATACCTATTTCTTTGGGAAAACAGGGCAACTGGGATGGGGGTTGGGCTATCAGAGCAAGAAAACTGAGAAGCAATTCTAGATAATTCAAAATCAAAAAATTGCACCATCTTTGTGCTGGGAATGACCACAGGAATGACCTAACATAACTTTCCAATTTTTGCAGGAATCCCCTCTTCACAGCGTCTCCAAATTATTCCAGTAATAATAAAAGTGTTATCTCAAAAGCAGTGTTTTGACAGTTTGATATTTAGCAAACTCTCTTACATTGAGATAAAACTGGTTCCAATTCAAAACTTGAAGCGGGGCTATCATCTAAGTGAGACAGAGTACACAGCTCCTCGTTCTAGCACAGAGCTATATTTTCCTCTTTTTTTTTTTTTTTGACATTTGGTGAATTCACTGCTGTTTATAAAGAATTCCTTTAACATATGGCATATTGTTATGTGGATTTAAGTAGAGAAAAACCTATAAAAATTCTATTCATAAGTGGGAGGCTCATAACCACAAGTTATATCCAAAAACATTGCAGATTGTTTTAAATTTAAAAACCAGTCTTTAAAATGGTGGATAAATTTAAAGGTAGTCCAAAAGAAAATAAGTAAGTTTTCAATGCAGTTTTGTCACCGTTCTATTACAAAACAGGAAAAAATGACTAAGGAATGGGAAAATATTATCTTCATTTTCACTTTGTATTGCTACTATAAGAAATTACCAAAAACGGAGTGGTTTTAAACCACACGAATGTATTATCTTACTGCAGGTCAAAAGTCCAACATGAGGCTCATGGGGCTAAAATCCAGGTGTGGGCAGGGCTGGTTCCTTCTGAAAGCTCCAGGGGAGAATCTGTTTCTTTGCGTCTTCTGGCTTCCATGGGCTGCCTGCAGTCCTTTGCTCATGGCCCCTTCCTCTGTCTTCAGAACCAGCAATGCTACCTCCCTGACCCTGCTCCCACAGTCACATCTCACCCTGTCTCTCTCCTGCCCTTCCCTCTACAGTGAAGAACCTCTGTGGCTATGCTAGACCCACCTGGATAATACAGGATCATCTCCCACCTCCAGGTCACCTGATGAGCACCCTTAATTCTTTCTGCATCCTTAATTCCTCTTTGTCTTTACATATTCCATCTTTGAAGGACCCTTATTCTGCCTACCACAGGTATTTCTTCAATTGTTGATACTTGACAAAAAGATGTAATCAGAGGAAGACAAGCAAGCGCATTGTCAAGAGTTCTGATCACGTCTCTCAAGAGTTCAAGCAAGCATCTGGAGACTGGCAGGAACGTCGGTGGTGGTATGCTGGTCAGTCCCCACCTCTGCAGTCTCACTTCGGTGCTCTGGCTTCCTTTGGCCTTGCTGTCATCACTGCTTCTCTCAGCTTCTGAGAGCTTCTCAGTGAAATGAAACGGAAGAGGCCGATTATTCTCAAGGGAAATGGACAAGATTTAAAAGAAATCAAGAAAGAGGGTTTTTTGTTGTTTTGTTTTGTTGAGATAAAGTCTCGCTCTGTCACCCAGGCTGGAGTGCAGTGGCGTGATCTCGGCTCGCTGCAACCTCCACCTCCCAGGTTCAGGCGAGTCTCCTGCCTCAGCCTCCTGTAATCCCTCAGCTGGGATTCCTGGCGTGCACCACCATCCCTGGCTAATTTTTTGGTTTTGGGGTTTCATCATGTTCGGCAGACTGGTCTGGAACTCCTGACCTCAGGTGATCCACCCGCCTCAGCCTCCCAAAGTGCTAGAATTACAGGTATGTGCCACGGTGCCTGGCCAAGAGGGGTTTACAAGTGTGCATTTGATGTCACAGGTGATCAGCAACGATCTTGGGCTGGTGGTGCTGGGGCAAGAAGAATTTACCAAGACAGTTGTTGGTAAAGAAAAGCAGATATATTAGAGAAAGTATGAAAATATGTTGTAAGGGAGCAACGGGCAGGCCAGTAAGAGGGGAGCTGGCTGCAAGGAGGTGAAGGCTTGCTAGGGCCTTCACAGGACGGTGCTCGCGCCGGGTGCAGGAGAGAGCAACGTGCAGCGCTGACGACAAGGCTGCAGTGCGCGAACTTGCAGGCGTCCGACGATAAGTTGGGTGCAGGAGGGCTGGACCACGAAGAAAGGCAGACTTGTGGCTTACCTGCTTTTTCTTTTTGCTTTCCCTCATTTCCGCCAGGCTGACTGTTTCCCCAATTAAGACTCCCCATTTGAAAAAGAATGGAAGCAACCGAGGCTGAAGGAAGCCTTCAGAAGGAAGGCTGGGGAGACCCATGCTCCTGATCCTCCACAGTGGAAGGAAGGACATGGGGGTGGGGGATCTGATGGCTGAGAGGCTCCCCACTTCCCCCCCTGGGGACATTCACTTCCAGGAGAGGGCACTGGGGCGTCAGGTCACAGAGAGAAGTATCCAGTGTTCACTCTCCCTCCTGTTGCGTATGTGTCAGACTAAACTGATGCTGACTTCTAAAAAACCCTGTGGACCGAAGCTGGGAAAACCCTCATTTAAAAATTGTAAGCAGCTGCAGTCTAGAAAAGGGGTATTTTTCAAATTCATTAGATGAGGACACAGAAGAAAGCAACAGGGACCACAAGGCACCCCGAGGCCGCTGTGGGGCATCCTGAGGCCAGCTGACTCCTGCCCTGTGTCCTGTCCACGGGTCTTAAGTGGCAGTTCTAGAATGGGTGTTTAGGCAGAAACTCAGTCTGAGAAATTCTTATTTTTTGGAGCTAAAATAGGCTTCCTGTTATGAATAATGATGCTACTACACGGTAATTGGTTCTTAAAACAACGTGAAGTATCAACTCCTCCACACACTCTTTTCCTACAGGTCTCTGAAACGCAAAAGAACGGGAAGCCCCGGAGCTCCACAGTAAACCTGGGGACGCATCATAGACACATGACACACGAAGGCAGAACATGACATGAGGGTGCCCTGAATTTCTAGGCGTGTGGCAGACAGGGAATATGCAGATATACCTGGCCCTTAAACAACATGGGGGTTAAGGGCACTGATGCCCCCATGCAGTCAAAACTCTGCATACAACTTTTCACTCCCCAGAAATCTAACTACGAGTAGCCCACTGCTGACCAGAAGCCTTGCTAATAGCAGAAACAGTCAATTAACACACAATCTGTAGGTTATGTGCCTATGTTGTATTCTTACAATAAAGTAAGCTAAAGCGTAGAAAAGGCTACTAAGAAAATCATAAGAAGGAGAATGTATATTTACTATTCGTTAAGTGGGTCATCATAAAGGTCTTCATTCTTGTCATCTTCAGGTTGAGTAGACTGTAAGAGGGGAAGAGGGTGGGGTTGTTCTTGCTGTCTCGGGGTGGCAGAGGTGGAAGAAAATGTGCATATAAGTGGACCCATGAAGTTCAAACCCATGCCATTCAAGGGTCAACTTTATGAAAACAAGGGTTTTAGGCCTGATACAGTGGCTCACACATGTAATCCCAGGACTTTGGGAAGCCGAGGTGGGTGGATCGCCTAAGCCCAGGAGTTCAAGGCCATCCTGGGCAACATGGCAAAACCCCATCTCTTTAAAATAAAAAATTTTAAAAAAGGAAAAAATTATACAATAAAATAAAATACAGGTTTTAGGCTGGGTGTGGTGGCTCACACCTGTAATCCCAGCAGTTGGGAGGCTGAGGCGGGCAGGTCACCTGAGGTCAGGAGTTTGAGACCAGCCTGGCCAACATAGTGAAATCCCATCTCTACTAAAACTACAAAAATTAGCCGGGGATAGTCCCAGCTGCTTGGGAGGCTGAGGCAGAAGAATCACTTGAACCCAGGAGGTGTTGGTTGCAGTGAGCTGAGATATCACAGCACTGCACTCCAGCTTGGGTGATAGAGAGAGACTCCATCTCAAAAAAAAAAGTAAATTAAATTGCAAAAAGAAAAAGAAAAAAAAAAAAAAAAAAACTATGGGTTTTAGGATAAGAAACTGCCTTTTTGCCTTTTTTTTTTTCAGCATTGTGACATTGTTTTCTCAGCTACATTTGGTGTCATTGTTTTTCCAAAAAGAAGCTGTGTCTTACTTTTTCTAGTAAACAGAATAGACTAAAAATAGAACCCCACATAAATACCCAGTGGATTTTCTGCAACGATGACAAAGCAGTTCGCTGAGGAAAGAATCTTCTTTTCAGCTGATGATTTTAGATGCGATATTTTCCCTATAGGAAAAAAGTAAATCACAGCTCTCCAATTGTATATAAAAGTTAACTCAAAATAGGTCTGAGACATGAATTTAAGAGCTACAATTATAAAACTTCTAGAAAAAACATAGGAGAAAAATATAAGTGACTGGATTAATCAAAGCTGTCTTAAATAGGACACAAAAAGCACAAACAATAATATTTAAGAAATTGGAAATCGTAATTTTTTTAATTTTTGTACTTCAAATGCCACTGTTAAGAAAATGAAAAGGCAAGCCACAAGAAATCTTTGCAAAACATGTATCTGACAAAGATGTGTATCCCAAACATGCAAAGAACTCTTGCTGCTCAATAAAGAAAAAACAACCTAATTTTTTTAATGACCATATGATCTAAACAGACACTTCATGGAAGAAAATATACAGGTGGCAAGTAAGCACGTAAAACCACCATCAGTTCTCAGGCAAACACAAATTAAAACCACTAATGAATATCTCACTGTGGTCACTAGGATGGTTAAAATTTTTTAAACTGACAATACCAAGTGCTGATAAGAATGTGGATCAACTGAAATACTCACATGTTGATGGCGAGATGCAGAATTGTGCAGCCACTTTGGAAAACAGTCTGGCAGCTCTGTATAAAGTTAAACATAAGTTTACCCTGTGACCCAGGGTAAACTTATAAATGTTTACTCCTACCTCCCACCAAAAAAAAAAAAAAACGAGAAAACAAAAAACATATGTCCACATTAACACCTGTTAACATGTGTTGGTTTGGTTTTTCTGTCAGTCATTCTCTTTTTGTATTGATTTTACTTTCAGTAGTTTTTGGTGACATGGATAAGTTCTTCAGTGGAGATTCCTGAGATTTCGGTGCACTCATCACCGTAGCAGTGTACGCTGTACCCCACATGTCATCTCTCAGCACTCACCCTGCTTCCGCCCTTCCCCACCTACTCATTCTTAGGCTTTTTCATTCTCATAGTTTAGCTGCCACTTATAAGTGAGAACATACAATATTTGGTTTTCCATTTCTGAGTTAGATCCTTTAGAATAATGGCCTCCAACTCCATTCAAGTAGCTGCAGAAGCCATGATTTCATTCTGTTTTGTGGCTGAGTGATATCTCCATGGTGTATATATACACCTCATTTTCTTTATCTACTCGTTGGTTGTGGGCATTTAGGCTGGGTCTGTATTTTTGTGATTGGAAATTGTGCTGCTATATATACATGTGAGAGTATCTTTTTCATATAATGACTTCTTTTCCTCTGGGCGGGTACCTAGTGGTGGGATTGCTGGATCAAATGGTAGTTCTGCTTTTAATTCTTTAAGGAATCTCCAGACTGCCTTCCATAGTGAATACCTGTTAATGTGTTTATAGATGCTTTGTTCATAATGGGCAAGGGAAACAAGCTCGCTATCACCTGGTGAGTAAATAAACACATTGTGGCTGTAGCGGTCCATTTTCATACTGCTATGAAGAACTGCCGAGACTGGATAATTCATAAAGGCAAAAGGTTTAATTGACTCACAGTTCAGCATGGCTGAGGAGGCCTCAGGAAACTTACAATCATGGTGGAAGGCAAGGAGGAGGCAAGGCACCTTCTTTATATGACAGCAGAAAGGAGAAATGCCAAGTGAAGGAGGAAGAGCCCCTTATAAAACCATGAGATCTCATGACAACTCACTATCATGAAAACAGCATGCAGGAAACTGTCCCCACGATTCAGTTACCTTCACCTGGTCTCTCCCTTGACATGTGGGGAGTATGCGGATTACAATTCAAGATGAGATTTGAGTGGGAACACAAAGCAAAACCGTATCAGTGGCATCTACATACCCCGGAATACTATACTGAAATAAAAGGAACCAACTACTTACACAAACATCAGCATAACAATACGGATCGCTCTTCAAAGTGTTATATTCAGTGTAAAAAAAAGAAGAGACTAAATACTGTAAGATTCCATTTGGCTACAATTCTTAAAAAGGCCAAACCAATGATGAAAAGCAGATCCGTGTTTGCAGCGCACTGGGATAGAGTGTGGGTTCACTACAGAGGGGAATGGCTGGACCTCTGGAATGGTGGGACCTTCTGGAATGGTGGGACCTTCTGGAATGGTGGGA
>NW_016107474.1:3512221-3518459 GCF_001604975.1 Cebus imitator | reverse complement strand
CTTCTGGAATGGTGGGACCTTCTGGAATGGTGGGATCTTCTGGAATGGTGGGACCTTCTGGAATGGTGGGATCTTCTGGAATGACTGGACCTTCTGGAATGACTGGACCTTCTGGAATGACTGAACCTTTTGGAATGACGGGACCTTCTGGAATGACGGGACCTTCTGGAATGGTGGAATCTTCTGGAATGATGGGATCTTCTGGAATGGTGGGACCTTCTGGAATGATGGCACCTTCTGGAATGATGAGACCTCTGGAATGATGGGAGTGTTCTAGGTTATCATTGTGGTGGTTACGCAACTGGATATGCTTCTCAAAACTCACTAAATAGTATACCTAAAATTGGTGGGTTCTGGCTGGGCATGGTGGCTCATGCCTATAATCTTAGCACTTTTGGAGGCCGAGGTGGGCAGATCACCTGAGGTCAGGAGTTCAAGACCAACATGGTGAAACCCTGTTTCTACTACAAATATAAAAATTAGCCAGTCATGGTTGTGCATGCCTGTAATCCAGCTGCCCAGGAGGCTGAGGCAGAAGAATCGCTGGAAACCACGAGGCAGAGGCTGCAGAGTGCACTGAGCTGCACTGCACTCCAGCCTGAGCAAGCGAACAAGACTCCATCTCAAATAAACAAACACAATTGGTGGGTTTTATTGTACACAATTATGCCTTGGCAGAGCTGAGCCCCAAAAGCATCATGCAGTGGAAGCCACTGACATGCCATTAACCAAGGCCAAGTCCATATCCTGTGGCCACCAGGAGGCTGCCGGGGGGGGAGTAAGATTTCAGTTTCGTTTTCCCAAAGGATTCCTCTAAATCTAGGTGAGCAAAAGCAAAACATGCTGCAGAATTTTTAGAGTTTTCCTGACGCCGCCTCCACCCCCGTGACCCAGCCAGCCCATGGCAGCTGTCCCATCACGAGCACCTCAGTTTCTCTTCTTCCGAGAGAGGTCCGACCACATGGTCAAAGGGGCGTTGGTTCTCAGCCGCCACATCAGCGTGTACTTTCCAAGCTGCATTCTCTGATGGGCAGCTGGGACCTGTAGCCTGGGCCATCTGTGTCTGCCCCCGTGAATGCTGACCTCTATCCTTTGCTTCCACGTGGCGCATGGCAGAAACGTGCATGCAGGGCAGACGTGGCAAGAGCCAGGCACTGCGTGGGCAGCACCTGTGGGCGGGAAAGGAGCATCAGAGCCAGGAGCACAGCTCAGACTGCATCTTCCAAGAAGCCATTGCCACCCTTGGAAATAGCACAGTGGATCCCAAGACGGGGCCTGCCACTGTCCCTGATTGCTCTTTCCCAGGGACAGAGCTGCCCCATCACCCAGTCTAACAGGAGAGTCTGTGGCCGTCCCTCTGCTGCCAAACAAATGAACCTTTTCTGGATTTCTTTACTCTCCCCCATACCAGGCGAGTCTTCGCCCCTTCACTTCCTTGAACACGCAGACTGGACTCTACTTATCCATCTCTCCTGCTCCAACATCTGTTCCTCACTGCCGCAGCGCCCAGACCCCAGCGCCACCTGGAAAGGCAGAAGTTGGCCAATACAGTGGAGCCCACCTGGCCCTTTTGTGCTGTGCCCACCCATAGATCCCACGGAAAGCTGGAAGGCACCCGTGTGGGGCCAAGCCCTCAAGGGACAGCTCCCAGCGGCAAGTGCCTACCTCCGCGGTGACAGACCAGTGGGTAGGGATGCAGGCACAAGACTGCTCCACAGAGATAAGGCAAAGTCGGGGCCCAGAGCCTAGCCATGAGCCTTTCCATTTCCAAAACTCACCCAAAGGCCCGCTGGCCACATCGTGCACCACTAGCCGCAGCTCAAGAAAATTAAAAATGGGGCTTTTCCACTGCAGAAGGTCCCAGTCGAAGGAGGCGTTTTCCTGTAGAGCTGGAGTGCAGGTGACAAGGCCCGCGTCCTCCCAGCCTCAGCTACTCCCTGAGCAACATCAGGCCCTCTCCTCCCCGGCCCTGTAGACACGGGAGCCGGGTCATTCTCTGCGGTGGGGCTGCGCTGGGCACAGTGAGATGCTGATCAGCATCCTGGCCTCGACCCATGGGGTGCCAGCAGCAACCCTCAGCTGTGACAACCAAAATTGTACCCAGACGTTGGCGAGTGTCCCTGTGGGTACTGTCACCCCCTGCTGAGAACCACTGAGTTATGTTTCTCCTTTTCTGTCAGTCTGCTTTCACTTTTTTCCTCTGCTCCCTACGGCCTCTGCTCCCCAACCTTCCAGCCTGCACCCACACTGCAGTCCCCCTTGGCACATTCTGCAGCCTGCAGGCCCAGAGGGGAGGGCACCTCTCAACAGCGGCAGAGACAAGAGTCATCCCACGTGAGTGCTCACCAAGGCAGGGTCCCCAGAAGGCCTGGTGACATCTAACACGACGGAGTGCTGCTGTCCTCGGGGAGGTGTGAGTCCGGCGGAGAACGGCCCTGGCCTGCCACCTGCCTGCTCTGAGTCACCCACATTTCCTCAGCATGAGCTGGGGGCCTTCCAGCTCAGGGGCACCCACCCTCTCCCAATGATCCTCAGACATTCCACAAAGTCTGAGCGACAAAGTCCCATGCACCAGTCATTTCTAGGAAGGGCTTTTCCTGACACATCTTTAGGTATCAGAGTCACTGAATGCAGAAGAAATGATTTGAAAGGAAACTGAATATCAGGCGCCACTTCCCATCAGAGGGACCCTCCCATGCAGAGAAATGGGGAGTCCCCTCGTGCTGCCTGAGTCACACGCATAGCCCATAAAAGGCCTTGAGGACACACCTGTCGGAGCAGCCCACAGCACAGACAGAAACTGGGCCTGCAGACCTCTCCGTCCCTGGTTTTTCCCGTTGTCTGTTTTAATGGGGAAGGACAAACCAGAATGGGTCATGATCCCCAGGTCTGGATGGGAAATAGCTTCTGAGCTGGCTGGCTGTGCTCCTGCCTCAGTGGACCTGTTACAGCCTGGGGTTTCTTCACTTAGGTGCCCGTGACGCCCGCCTGTCTGGTGCGCGGCAGACGTGCGATGCTGATGGCGCCTCGCCCTCTGGCTTGGGGTTGCGGGTAGTGAGTGCTATGTTCAGACAGTGGTCCCCGAGGAGAAGAGTGGGTCTCAGACAAACAGCCCCGGGGCCTGGGCATTCACACCTCCTCCCCTCCTGCCCCTTGGCACTGCCACCTGAGACCACATTAGAGCTAAGAACAGCCATGGGGGAAGCCCGAGGCCATTTACCTGGGTTCCACTGAGAACGTTCAAGATGTCCTGAGTGCCCCTCAGCTCCTCCGCTCCCTCCTCCGATGTGGCCACCCTCAGTCCACAGGAGGAGGTCCCACTCCCTGTGCAGAAAAGGAAGGAGAGCTTCTTCCTACGCAGGCTTGTCAGCCTGCAAACACCAAGCCTGGGGAAAACCACTCTCTGTCCCTCCACACCACTGCCCAGTAGCTGAACACAACCGAGGAATCTCCCTCTGCAACAGGACCTTGGCCCCCAGAAAGCCTGCCTGCCCTTCCTCTGTCCTAGACAGCTCTCCCCCAGCCCCCAGCAGCCCCATGGCCTTGCCTCTGTTTCACCGAGAAAATAGAAGAAGCAAAGGAGAAGGTGCATGGCATCCCTGAGACCCAAGAGGAGTAGCAGGGCTTGGCCGACGGGCTGGGGCCCACCTGGAAGCAGGGCCTTCACAGAAAGTTCTTCCCCAACCCCACGCTCCCCTAGCACCAGCTCACCTGGCCTGGCACTGCCCACAGCATGACATCACGTAAAGAGGCCTTGGTGTCACGTAAGTGCCACCTTGAGACGGGCTGGAAAGCCCTTGGGTTTAGAGTATGATGTCCATCTTTCTTCCTCTCTTATGGGACAGACGCGTGCCCAGGAAGTGGAAGGGAAGGATGAATGGAGAGACATTGGGGAAAATCCAACCCATTCCTTTCTGGGTCCCAGGAAGGCAGCAATGAGGAAAGAAATGGAGTTTCCAACACAACTGGGGAGTGAGACATCAAACACACGTCTCACATCTTTGGTAAGATCCAAACGTACCCCAGAAATGGATGAGAGGACAAAGGTGTGCTGATGACCTGTGCAGGATGACAAACATGTCCTTCTGTGAAGGGCAGGAACAGGGGAAAGTGGAGGAGGGAAAGAGGAAGATGGAGATAGAAGACAGGAAAGAAAAACAGAGATGGAGACAGGATAAAGTTAAGGAACCTGAGATGGGGAGGTTAGCCTGGAATCTCCAGCTGGGTCCAATGTGCCTACAGGGTCCTTATAAGAGAGAGGCCAGAGAGCCAGAATCGGGAGATGTGAGGAGGATTCAGATTGGGTGGTGGAGCTGCCGCATGGCTGGACTTGGAACTGGAGGGAGGGCCACAAGCCAAGGCATGCAGGCGACCTCTAGAAGCTGGGGAAGGTGGGAACGGAAAGCATGCCCACTTGCCGGGCTTGCATTTGTCCAATCCGAGAAGAACAAAGACTGATATCATGCTCTCAAGAGCCGCCAGAAGGAGCCAGCCCTCCCAATGCCTCGATCTTAGCTCAGTGAGATCCACGCTGGACTTCTGACCATCAGAAATGGATGAGAGGACCAAGGGGTGCTGCTTTAAGCCACAATGTTTGTGACCATTTCTTATAGCAGCCCCAAGAAATCCACGCAGGGTCTTAAGTGCCTCTTGTCTTAATCCATTCCTTGAATGCCAAAAAAACTGAAGAAGGAAAATCAGGGGCAGTCCAGTGTGGTGGCTCACGCCTGTCATCCCAGCACTTTGGGAGGCTAAGGAGGGTGGATCACCTGAAGTCAGGAGTTCGAGACCAGCCTGACCAACACGGTAAACCCCATCTCTACTAAAAATACAAAACATTAGCTGGGTGTGGTGGCACATGCTTGTAATCCCAGCTACTCGGGAGGGTGAGGCAGGAGAATCACTTGAACCTGGGAGGCGAAGGTTGCCTTGAGTCAAGATTGCGCGACTACACTCTAGCCTGGGCAACAGAGCCAGACTCAGTCTCAAAAAGGAGACAGAGAAAAAAGAGAAAAGCAGGTGGTGAAGCAGCAGCTTCTCCGCTCCTTCTGGAATCTCTCCCTGGTTCAGCCCGGCTGCCTCCACTCCTGCCTCCACCATGTCCATCAGGGTGACCCAGAAGTCCTACAGAGTGTCCACCACTGGCCCCGGGGCCTTCAGCAGCTGCTCCTTCACGAGTGGGCCCAGTGCCCGCTTGAGCTTCTCGAGCTTCTCCCGAGTGAGCAGCACTGGCTTCCGTGGTGGCCTGGGTGCAGGCTATGCGGGGGCCAGCGTCATAGGCCCGGGAGGCATCACCGCTGTCACCATCAACCAGAGCCTGCTGAACCCCATTAAGCTGGACATGGACCCCAACATCCAGGCCGTGCGTACCCAGGAGAAGGAGCAGATCAAGACCCTCAACAAGTTTGCTTCCTTCATCGACAAGGTACAGTTCCTGGAGCAGCAGAACAAGATGCTGGAGACCAAGTGGAGCCTCCTGCAGCAGCAGAAAACGGCTCAGAGCAACATGGACAACATGTTGGAGAGCTACATCAACAACCTGAGGCGGCAGCTAGAGACTCTGGGCCAGGAGAAGCTGAAGCTGGAGGCGGAGCTTGGCAACATGCAGGGGCTGGTGGAGGACTTCAAGAACAAGTATGAGGAAGAGATCAATACGCGTACAGAGATGGAGAATGAATTTGTCCTCATCAAGAAGGATGTGGATGAATCTTACATGAACAAGGTAGAGCTGGAGTCTCGCCTGGAAGGACTGACTGACGAGATCAACTTCCTCAGGCAGCTGTATGAAGAGGAGATCCGGGAGCTGCAGTCCCAGATCTCCAACACCTCTGTGGTGCTGTCCATGGACAACAGCCGCTCCCTGGACATGGACAGCCTCATCGCTGAGGTCAAGGCGCAGTACGAGGAGATCGCCAACCGCAGCCGGGCTGAGGCGGAGAGCGTATACCAGATCAAGTATGAGGAGCTGCAGACGCTGGCTGGGAAGCACGGGGATGACCTGCGGCGTACGAAAACTGAGATCTCTGAGATGAACCGGAACATCAGCCGGCTCCAGGCCGAGACTGAGGGCCTCAAAGGCCAGAGGGCTTCCCTGGAGGCCGCCATTGCAGATGCTGAGCATTGCGGGGAGCAGGCACTCAAGGATGCTCGTGCCAAGCAGCAGCAGCTGGAGGACGCCCTGCAGAAGGCCAAGCAGGACATGGCACGGCAGCTGCGTGACTACCAGGAGCTGATGAAC
>NW_016107474.1:3496698-3511661 GCF_001604975.1 Cebus imitator | reverse complement strand
GCTAGCTCGGAAAAAAAAAAAAAAAAAAGAAAAGCAGGTAGTATCTCAAGGCAGCACCTGCTCACTAGGGGCCACATCAAATGCACAGGTGGAAAGCCCCACCCGGACAGCTGGCAAGTCTTGTCATTCCTAGCAGGGGTTCAGCAAAGAAACATCCTGGGCTGCTGGGACAGAAATACCTGGAACCAAAAAAAACACAGATCTCCCAGGCCCCAAGACAAGAGCTGTTTGTCAGATACACCACCTTGTGCCGTCATGACCAGCAGAGCCACAAGAAAAGACAAAGTTTAGTGTAAGGTGTCAGGAAGGGGTCCAGTTTCTGCTTTCTGCACCATGGAATACTATGCAGCCATAAAAAATGATGCGTTCGTGTCCTTTGTAGGGACATGGATGAACCTGGAAACCATCATTCTCAGCAAACTGACACAAGAACAGAAAATCAAACACCAACTGTTCTCACTCATAGGCAGATGTTGAACAATGAGAACACATGGACACAGGGAGGGGAGCATCACACATTGGGGTCTGTCGGGGGGAACTAGGGGAGACACAGCAGGGGGTGGGGAGTTGGGGAGGAATAACATGGGGAGAAATGCCAGATATAGGTGATGAGGAGGAAGGCAGCAACCACACTGCCATGTGTGTACCTATGCAACAATCTTGCATGTTCTTCACATGTACCGCAAAACCTAAAATGCAATAAAATATATGTTTAAAAAAAAAAAGATGAAGTTTAGGGACCAAGTCGGCGCCCACAGATAATTGTTCTAGGTTTAGCTCTTGGAGTATTTCCTGATAGACTCTCTGCCAGGAGGAATTCTACACACAGTCAACAATTAGGAAACATTTCAATTTAACCACAAGAGATTTTGAGTTTCTGTGGCCTATGAGCCAGGCCCTAGGCAGGCCCAAGTGGGTGATCCCAGGACACGTTAAATGTTATAAACAGCAAATGCTGGGGAGGCCAGGGGCGCCTCTGTGACAGAGGACAGGTTGGAGATGGGCTCTGAAGGCTGGGCAGAACTTGGGCAGGCAGAGCAGGTGGGGTGGCATCCTGTAAGACTTGAAGCCCCTTGCAGAAGCCAGAGGCGTGATGCTCGCTTTGCTTAACAAGTGAAGGGCCTGAGCCGTGGCCCTGTGGCAGGACTTCCTGTGGCAGGACGGCTCTTCCTGCCAAGTGCACACAGCCCGAGAGCAAAGCATTACTCAGCCGTAAAGGACGGAAACACCGACACGCGCTACAACACTGATGAACCTGAAAATACAATACGGAGAGAAAGAAACCATTTGTCTTTGCAGATGTCAGCAAGTTAAGGGCCTCCAGTTGAGAGCGGCCTGGATCACCTGGCTGGCCCGAAACCGAAAAACGGGAGCTTTTTGTTTTTGTTTTTGGTTGGTTTTGTTTTTGTTTTTTTGAGACAGAGTCTTGCTGTAGCTGCCCGCAGGAATGCAGTGGTGGGATCTCAGCTCACTGCAACCTCCAGGTGTCCCCCCTGGCACTCGGGGGACATCAGGACCGGCTTGCTGAGGATCTGCTCCTCTACTTCAGACCCATTAGAATCATTTTTCTCATCTGGAAAACAGAGCAGCAGCAATCCCCTCACCTGGTGACTAAATGGGGTGTTTGGGAAGCCAGTACCTGGCCAGCAGCCCACACTTACTTGATCAATTTTCAAAATTCTCTCTCCATAGCATGCATTTCTTCTACCTCAAAGGCACTGGTCGTGTGCTTATTTTGGTACAGCACATATGAGTAAGATAAGTAACACATATACCTTGTCGAGAGAAATTATACCCTTCTGCAGGGGGCCTCTTGTCACGGCCAAAATACCTTCAGCAAATGTGGAACTTGTGCCCTGAGGACAAAGAATGTCTCTCATCCTTAAGAAAGGCTGCCAGTGAATGTCTGTGCCATGCAAAATATCTCCAGAGTTATGCTCTATTTTACTGCAAATTACTGAAAGTATTGTGTTAGGATAATACATTCCTCCACCCGGTAAAGCACACTTGCAACCTACAGGAGTCTCGACATGCAACCACGGCGGAGTTTCCCCTTTGCCCTCAGGCTCTTCTTTGTCCTGCACATGACACTTGACATCTGGCAACCTTGCAAGAACCAAGCGAGGGTGCTGGTGTCTCCCTGCTTCTAAACATCTTCAAACTTCAATTTTCTTCTTAGACAAGCAGAAATACAAGTGGAAGTTCAAATATGTTATTCTCTGACTCCAATGGGTCGTCTGCCCACTCTGGAGTGAGATAAATTGGAATCCTCCCATCCTGGGGCACATTGGAGGAATGGGGTGGTTAGGGGGCGACAGGATGGTCACTTCAGTGTGAGATCATCATCTCCTAAAAATCAGATACCAGGAAGGGACACTGGTTGGCAGTCACGAGCGTAGGGGGGACACACATGATCTCTCCTCGGTGCTCCAGTAAGCCTGTCAGTGACTTAGGGATACTCCTGGGAAACCCAGGAGTTTTTAGGAAGTCCCGTGGGAGATTAGAGCAGTATCCTGTTAGAGAAAGGAACAAAGTCTGGAGTCCTGGGGCCAAGCCCTGACTCTGCTAGGAACTGGCCGTGTCATCAAGGTAGATTGCTGCAACAGTGACTCCCTCCCCCCGACATGATTCATGCTGCCCTGTATTCTCACCCCTTGGTCATGTGGCTTTGCTGCTCCTCCCATCAATAAATGAGGTCTTGGCCGGGCACAGCAGCTCATGCCTGTAATCCCAGCATTTTGGGAGGCCGATGCTGGTGGCTCACCTGATGTCAAGGAGTTCAAGACCAGCCTGGCCAACAAGGCAAAACCCTATCTCAACAAAACATACAAAACTCAGCCAGGCATGGTGGTACACATCTGTAATTCCAGCTACTCAGGAGGCTAAGGCGGGAGAATCACTTGAACCCAGGAGGCAGAGGTTGTAGTGAGCCGAGATTGTGCCATTGCACTCCAGCCTGGGCAACAAGAGCAAAACTCTATCTCAAAAAAAAAAAAAAAAAAGAAAAGAAAAGAAAGAAATGAGATCTAGGCCAGATGCTATGGCTCATGCCTGTAATCCCAGCAATTCGGGAGGCTGAAGTGGGCAGCTCACCTGAGCTCAGGAGTTCAAGACCAGCCTGGCCAACATGGCAAAACACTGTGTCTACAAAAAATACAAAAATCAGCTAGATGTGATGGCGCACACCTATGGTCCCAGCTACTTGATACGCTGAGGCAAGACAATAGCTTGAACCTGGGAGTCAGAGGCTGCAGTAAGCAGAGACGGCATTGCTGCACCCCAGCCTGGGCAACAGAACGAGACTCTGTCTCAAAAAAAAAAAAGAAATGAGGTCTATTTCCCATTTCTTCCACTCCTTGCCCCTCTGGGGTAGCCTGTGAAATGCTTTGACCAATAGAATGGAGTGGAAATGACCTGCAACTTCCAAGGCTAGAGAGCTCCTACTTTGGTCCCCTGGGAACATTCTCATCATCATTTGAAGATGCTGGGATGAAAGCTTCTCAGTGGCTCCTGCCACACAAGTGAGCCCAGGTAAGCCTGGGTAAGATCAGCTGAGAATCATGCAGTCAACCCGCAGAATCTTGAAAAATAATTCATCATTGCTGTTTTAAGCCATGAAGTTTGAGGCTCCTTTGTTATGCAGCAATGCTGACTGATATATCTTCCCAGTCTGTTTATTCTTCTTCTGTATGTCTCAGTTTCTTCATCTAAAGCATGAGGTTTAATTAGGTGATCTCTAGGTTCCTAAAGTTCTGATGCTCAGCCATGAGGAAAAGAGATAAATGTTTGTCACAGCAATAAATGAAAGGATGGAAAAGATGCCAAGTCAAAGAGAGCAGTGCCTGGGAATGGGCATTGTCTCCTCTTGGCTGAAACAGGTCTCATTCCATAGACGCTGCCAAGGAGGGCATAAAGTTTACTACAGCTGCACACATGGGAGCATTGCACCCCCTAGGACGTGGTGCAAGACAGAAGTGATCTCAGACGTGGGCCACACGGTTCTCCAGCGCTGCACTCCCACCTCACCTTCACTGTGCCAGCCTCGTGACCTGACCCAAAAGTCCCTTTGGTCCTAAGCCTGCAACCTCCTTTGCACACTGCAGACACAAGTATCCACCTCAAAGAGCTGTCGCAAGGATTAGATGGGATGTATGAAACTGGTGCCTGGCAGGCATTGAAAGTGGCAGCTACCGTCTTCCCACTTCAACCCACAGGTGCATGGAGTTGACGGCCTCCAACAGGCAGGAGGAAGAACTATGATGGGACAAGCAGACAAGGAGTCAAGGCGCTTTCTATCGTGCCTGCAGCCTCAGTGACTAGTACCGTTAAGTGCAAGCGGTCTTCACGCAAACTCTGCGTGCTTGTGGAGGCAAGACTGTCAGAGGGTGGCATCCCTACCCCCGCACCTACACGGACCGGCGCAAACATCTGAGTAAGTCACCATGCACGACTCCAGTGTTGCTTGTACATTCCTCAGGACCATAAGCCAGTGACCCTCGACCTCCCCATTTTAAGCAAAAGGGCATTTCAAAGTAGCAGTCCTGGGTCACTGGTACTTCCCAGTGGTAGGGTCATTCTATTTTCTTCTAGCCCTTCTCTAAACTCTTAACTTCCCCATTAGAGAATCTCATTGAGTTGAACTCTCATTTCAGCCTTATTTCCAGAAGGATTTAGACTCTCAGTTCTTCAAGTCTCTCTCATTAGAGTGAGTATTGAATGACTTCCATGATGCTTACCTTGGCTCTCTGTGTGCAGGAATCATGCATCAGTTCTAAGTGCTCCCTGCTGCATTTGACTTCCAAATTACAGCTGCCATGAGGGCAAGAAGTCCAGTCTCTCCACTTAAATGTCTGCATGTTGTGAAATCGAGGGTATAAAGGGATGTTCAGAAAATAGCTTCTCCAACAGGGCTTCCTTCCTGTGGCCAATTTCATGTAGACATGTCACAATTGCAGGGAGGGAAAAAAAAAAAAAAAGGTTAAAAAAATACACTGGATTTGCTGAAAAGTTATTTCTTGTAAAAGCTTCTCCCTTCCACTCGGGGAGAAAACGAACAAGCAGATTCCCCTTTGGTTTCCTAAACTTGTGAAGCTTAAGAAAACCCTCGCTTCAGCAAGAATCCTGTGACTAAGCCTGCAACCCCCTGTCCAGCCCAGAGTCCATCAAACCAAGCCCCATGTTCTCACCCCTCGCTACGTTCAAGGCCTGTTCAGCCAGTTCTATTTGAACACTTTCCATGACCTCAAAAAAAAAAAAAAAATGCAGAGGAATGGGCTCCCTGCTGAGCCTGGGTGAGATTCCGGCAGGTGTTCCATTTGCACTGGGTTACCTTGTTCCTGAATACAGCCTTTACAAAGTATTTTACTGCACGTCACGTGGCAACCCGCTGTTAGTTGCTGTCTGAAAAGTCATTGTTTCATTATCACTCCTGAGTGACAGTTTAGCTGGTTTTATTTGTTTTTTAGTTTTTTGGGGATTTTTTTTTTTTTTTTTAGAAAAGGCCTCACTCTGTTGTCCAGGCTGAAGTGCGGTGGCGCAATTATAACCTCTGCCTCCCGGGTTCAGCAATTCTCCTGCCTCAGCCTCCCAAGTAGCTGGGATTACAGGCACTTGCCACCACGCCCAGCTAATTTTTATATTTTTCGAAGAGGTGGGGTTTCGCCATGTGGGTCAGGCTGGTCTGGAACTCCTAACCTTGTAATCTGCCCTCCTCAGCCTCCCGAAGTGCTGGGACTACAGGTGTGAGCCGCTACACCTGGCTGGTTTTTTGGTTTTTGGGTTTCTTGTTTTGTTTTGGTTTGGTTTGGTTTTCTTTTGTTTTTGTTTTTGCTTTTTGTTTTTCCTTTTGATTTTGTTTTGAGATAGAGCTTCGCTCTTGCTGTTCAGGCTAAAGTGCAGTGGCCCACTCTCGGCTCACTGCAACCTCTGCCTCCTGGGTTGAAGTGATTCTTCTGCCTCAGCCTTCTGAGTGCCTGGAATTACAGGCACCTGCCACCATGCCTGGATAATTTTTGTATTTTTAGTAGAGATAGGGTTTTCCCGTCTTGGCCAGGCTGGTCTCGAACTCCTGACCTCAAGTGATCTACCGGCCTCAGCCTCCCAAAGTGCTGGGATTACAGATGTGAGCCACCGCACCTGGCCTTAGCTGGGTTTAGATTCCATCTTGCCAGTTACTTTATGACTCTCTTTGGAGACATTCTTCTACTGTCTTTTGCATCTAGAGGTGCAGATAAGAATCCATGGGACGCTGATCTGCATGACACTGAGGAGGCTTTTCTCTCTGGCTGCTTGCAGACATTTCATTGTGTTTGATGTTCTGCAGTTTTGCTGCAATGTGTCTAATTCTGGGTTTCTTTTAATTTATCCTGTTTTGTACTTGCTGGATGGAAAAGTCACGTCCCTATCAGATCTGAACCTTTACGGACGTTCTCTCTCTTTCTCTCCCAGAACTCTGATGAACCCGATGCCAGACTCCAAGACTCTGAAAACTCTCTTTAATGATATTTCACACCAAGTTTCTCATTCAGCTAATGTCTTATTCAGAAAATTGTTTATTTTCTTATATCTTTAGTTTCTTTTATGTATTTAATCATTTAAACATGCTTATCATCTATCGGATTGCCTGATTCTGTAAAGTTATTAAGGATCTAATCCTGTAGTATGTTGTCTATAATCAATTGACTTACGATTGTTAGAGACAGTTACTGCACTAACGTCTACCAAGAGAATCCGTGCAGTACTTGATTTATCCAAACGTTTTCACCATTCTCATGTTGTGAATGAAACAACTTACTGGTGGTTAATATTTTAAAATAATTATAAATTTGAGGGGAAAATAACCTCCTTCAGTTTATGGAGATAGTCATGCAGAGAAAGCAAAGGAAAATTATTAAACAACCAAATTCAGATGATGGAATAAATTTGAACAATCGTCTAATCCTTAGCTGTGTAAGGATCAAAGAGTGTGTTAGGCTCTGCAGGTCACACCATCTCTATCACGGCTACTCCAGTCTGTGTGCCAAAGAAGCCATAGTGGCTGTCAACCAGTGACTGTGGCTGCGTTCCACTTTACTGTCAAAAACAGGAGGGAGGTAGAATTTAGCCCACGAGCCATAGTTTGCCAAACCCTGATCTAGTCTTGTGTCTTACCCAAAGCAGGAACAGTTTCCTCAAAAATTCCTGGAAGCCTATTTGAATACTTTAAGCAGGAGCGTTAGTGAGAACAGAAACAATAGGAACCAATATCCATGTCCTTCAAACGATCCTTTTTCAAGGATCATAATGCCTATGAAGGAATGAGATTGATCTCATACCTCTACAAGTCTCCAGTCCATCTGTAGTTTACAAATGGGAAAACAGAGGCTTAATGAGGTTGAATGATGCACCCACCGTGGCACAGCCGGCTTGCGTCAGAACTGGTTTTTTGCCCCTAAGCCAATGTTTATTTCCCCACACCACCTTAACAGGACTTATTGGCCGAAGAGCAGGGATGGGGATGACGATGGTAATGATGGGGCGTGTGCGGGGCCCGGGGGAGGGTGGAGTGGGAAGACAGGGAAGAACCCACGTTCCTGGCCACTAGTTTCTTATTCGATTACTCATCTGCAGAGAGATCTGAGACACGTCACCTGACCTGTCAGTCAATTCGCATCTGACATCTAAAAGTACCAGAGTCAGTGCCGGGGAAAACACTGTTTAAAAAATTCCCAGTTTCACCTCAATCTCCCAAGCTCCGTCTCTCAATGGGTACCAATGAGACTGTATTGACACGTACGCCAAAAGGTTTCCAGCTCAACAGCCTGCAACCTGCTTATCTGCAGGACCCAGCCCTCCCTTCGAGGATGCCTCTAACACGCTTGGGGGCCCCAGCAGACACCTTACAGAGCGGCCCAGGCTTCCAGCTCAGTGGGTGCAAAGTGGTGTCTCATCACGGTCCAGAGTTGCGCTCCTCAACCATCCTCCCGTACGCTCACTGTCTTCCATGCGATGTCTGTTTCTGCCTTTTGCCCCCTTTTTTAATTTGGCTGTTTATATTTTCTTACCACTTTGCAAGAGTTCTTTATATAGTCTTACTACCAAACCTTTGTGTGTGTGAAGAATATCTTCTCCCAGTGGGTGACTTGTCTTTTCCCTTTCTTCAAGGTTCTTTTGAAGAGTGAAGGTTCTTCATTTTAATACAATCAAATGGCTCCGTGTGTTCTGGTGAAATATATTCTATTAGGAACTCTTCCTACACTGGCTTTTCCTGAATCACACTGCATAACAAACAAGTGGCTTATAGTCACAGACGCTTGTTGTCCTAGCTCACGGTCTGTGGGTTGGCAAGGGCATCCTGGGTAAGGCTGCAGGGTAGCTCCGGATCTGGTCTCCAGGCCTACTCTGGGGCTGGTATCTACCTGGAGCATGCTGTTCTCATGGTAAGTGGCAGAAGCACTGGAGATCAAGCCAGATCGTGCAGACACACTTAGGGTCCCGACTAATGTCACCTCTGCCAAACTTTTTTGGTCAAGCAAGTGTCATAGTGTCATAAAGAATTTAACCTTTAGCCGGGCGTGTTGGCATGCACCTGTAGTCCCAGCTACTCGGGAGACTAGAAAAATCACTTGAACCTGGGAGGCAGAGGTTGCAGTGAGCCAAGATCACGCCACTGCACTCCAGCCTGGGCAACAGGGTGAGACTCTGTCTCAAAAAATAAAAAAGAATTTAACCTTGATGAAAGAGAGATCTGACCTCTGCCCTCAACTTCTGGAGAGTCACTGCTAAGCCCTTGGGATGCCATGCCTGAAAAAGCACCTGTTGGCATGAGAGCCTTGGAACAGCCAGATAGGAACAATGTGATTAAGGATGGGGGCTTTGGGTCATGCAGTACAAGTCAATCTCTAGAGGGGCTGGAAACCGAGCTCAGCCATGCAGGCTGTCGTCCAGGTGTGTGCCATGGAGCCCCAGTATAGACTCTGGACACCAGGTCTTGGGTGAGCTGCCCTAGTTGGCATTACTCTATCTGTGCTGTCACACATCAATGCCAGGAGAGTAACGCTGTCTCGCACCACGTTTGGAACTTCCCCAGACTCTGCCCATGTAGCTCTTCCCCTGGCTGATTTTCATCTGTAACCTCTCTCTGTAATAAACCATGACCATGAGTATAACAGCTTTCAGTGAGTTCTGTGAGTCCCTCCAGCAAGTTAGCAAACCTGACGGTGGTCCTTGGAATCTCTGCACCTGCAGTTGGTGTCAGAAGTGTGGACTCTGTTTTCTTTAAACCCACGCATGTGGCCGGGTTCAAAGCCAATGAGGTGGGTACTCAGCTTGCTCTGTTGGGAGGGGTTGCAAAGGCATCTGGCAAACACAGAAGCATAATTCCATGACAGGGAGGAGAAAAAAATTGGAGCTGTGATCCAATGGACCTACATTTTCTTTTCTTTTCTTTATTTTTTTAAATTGTTGCATCTTAGGTTTGGGGTAGAATCTTACCTGTGAAGAACATGAAAGATTGTTGTATAGGTGCACACATGGCAATGTGGTTTGCTGCCTTCCTCCCCATCACCTATATCTGGCATTTCTCCCCATGTTATCCCTCCCCAACTCCCCATCCCCCACTGTCCCTCCCCTATTTCCCCCCTGCAGACCCCAGTGTGTGATGCTCCCCTCCCCATGTTCATGTGTTCTCATTATTCAACCCCCACCTATGAGTGAGAACATGCAGTGTTTGATTTTCTGTTCTTCTGTCAGTTTGCTGAGAATGATGGTTTCCAGGCTCATCCATGTCCCTACAAAGGACACAAACTCATCGTTTTTTATGGCTGCATAGTATTCCATGGTGTATATGTACCACATTTTCCCTGTCCAGTCTATCATCAATGAGCATTTGGGTTGGTTCCAAGTCTTTGCTATTGTAAACAGTGCCACAATGAATATTCATATGCATTTGTCCTTATAATAGAATGATTTATAATTATTTGGATATATATCCAGTAATGGGATTGCTGGGTCAAATGGAATTTCTATTTCTAGGTCCTGGAGGAATTGCCACACTGTCTTCCACAATGGTTGAACTGTGTTACACCCCCACCAACAGTGTACAAATGTTCCTATTTCTCCACATCCTCTCCAGCATCTGTTGTCTCCAGATTTTTTAATGATCGCCATTTTAACTGGCGTGAGATGATATCTCGATGTAGTTTTGATTTGCATTTCTCTGATGACCAGTGATTATGAGCATTTTTTCATATTTTTGTTGGCGTCAAATATGTCTTCTTTCGTAAAGTGTCTGTTCATATCCTTCACCCACTTTTGAATGGGCTTATTTTTTTCTTGTAAATTTGTTTTAGTTCTTTGTAGTTTCTGGATATTAACCCTTTGTCAGATGGGTAGATTGCAAAAATTTTTTCCCATTCTGCCGATTCACTCTAATGATTGTTTCTTTTGCTGTGCAGAAGCTCTGGCGTTTGATGAGGTCCCATTTGTCTATTTTGGCTTTTGTTACCATTGCTTTGGTATTTTAGTCATGAAGTCCTTGCCTATGCCTATGTCCTGAATGGTTTTGCCTAGGTTTTCTTCTAGGGTTTTTATGGTGTTAGGTCTTATGTTCAAGTCTTTAATCCATCTGGAGTTAATTTTAGTGTAAGGCATCAGGAAGGGGTCCAGTTTCTGCTCTCTGCACATGGCTAGCCAGTTTTCCCAACACCATTTATTAAACAGGAAATCCTTTCCCCATTGCTTGTTTTTGTGAGGTTTGTCAAAGATCAGATGGCTGTAGATGTGTGGCGTTGCCTCCAAGACCTCTGTTCTGTTCCATTGGTCTCTCTGTTTTGGTACCAGCAATATGCTGTTTTGATTACAGTAGCCTTGTAGTATAGTTTGAAGTCCGGTAGTGTGATGCCTCCTGCTTTGTTCTTTTTGCTTAGAATTGACTTGGCTGTGTGGTTTCTCTTTTGGTTCCATATGAAGTTTAAGGTGGTTTTTTCCAGTTCTGTGAAGAAGGTCATAGGTAGCTTGATGGGGATAGTGTTGAACCTAAATTACTATGGGCAGTATGGCCATTTTCATGATATTGATTCTTCCTAACCTTGAGCATGGAATGTTTCTCCATCTGTTTGTGTCCTCTCTTATTTCGTTGAGCAGTGGTTTGTAGTTCTCCTTGAAGAGGTCCTTTACATTCCTTATTAGTTGTATTCCTAGGTATTTTATTCTCTTTGAGGCAATTGTGAATGGCAGTTCATTCTTGATTTGGCTCTCTTTAAATCTGTTATTGGTGTATAGGAATGCTTGTGATTTTTGCACATTGATTTTGTATCCTGAGACTTTGCTGAAGTTGCTTATCAGTTTCAGGAGATTTTGGGCTGAGACAGTGGGGTCTTCTAAATATACAATCATGTCATCTGCAAATAGAGACAATTTGACTTCCTACTTTCCTATTTGAATACCCTTTATTTCTTTTTCTTGCCTGATTGCTCTATCTAGAACTTCCAATACTATATTGAATAGGAGTGGTGAAAGAGGGCATCCTTGTCTAGTGCCAGATTTCAAAGGGAATGCTTCCAGTTTTTGCCCATTCAGTATATTGTTGGCTGTGGGTTTGTCATAAATAGGTTTTATTATTTTGAGATGCATTCCATCGGTACCTAGTTTATTGAGGGTTTTTAGCATAAAGGGCTGTTGAATTTTGGCAAAGGTCTTCTCTGCATCTATTGAGATAATCATGTGGTTTTTGTCTTTGGTTCTGTTTATGTGGTGAATTATGTTTATAGACTTGCATATGTTGAACCAGCCTTGCATCCCCAGGATGAAGCCTACTTGATCGTGGTGGATAAGCTTTTTGATGTGCTGTTGCAATTGGTTTGCCAATATTTTATTGAAGATTTTTGCATCTATGTTCATCATGCATATTGGCCTTAAGTTTTCTTTTCTTGTTGAGTCTCTGCTGAGTTTTGGTATCAGGATGATGTTGGTTTCATAAAATGATTTGTGAAGGATTCTCTCTTTTTGGATTGTGTGGAATAGTTTCAGAATGAATGGTACCAGCTCCTCTTTGTATGTCTAGTAGAATTCAGCTGTGAACCCATCTGGACCTGGGCTTTTTTTAGTTGGTAGTCTGTTAATTGCTGCCTCAACTTCAGCCCTTGTTATTGGTCTATTCAGGGTTTCAACTTCTTCCTGGTGTAGGCTTGGGAGGATGCAAGTGTCCAGGAATTTATCCATTTCTTCCACGTTTACTAGTTTATGTGCATAGAGTTGTTTGTAATAATCTCTGATGATGGTTTGTATTTCTGTGGAATCTGTGGTGATATCCCCTTTATCATTTTTTATTACATCTATTCGATTATTCTCTCTTTTCTTTTTTATTAATCTGGCTAGTGGTCTGTCTATTTTGTTGATCTTTTCAAAAAACCAGCTCATGGATTTATTGATTTTTTGAAGGGTTTCTTGTGTCTCTATCTCCTTCAGTTCTGCTCCGATCTGAGTTATTTCTTGCCTTCTGCTAGGTTTTGAGTTTTTTTTTTTTTATCTTGCTCCTCTAGCTCTTTCAATTTTGATGATAGGGTGTTGATTTTCCATCTTCCCTTGCTTCTCATGTGGGCATTTATTTCTATATCTTTTCCTCTAGACACTCCTTTAAATGTGTCCCAGAGATTCTGGTATGTTGTGTCTTCGTTCTCGTTGGTTTCAAAGAACATCTTTATTTCTGCCTTCATTTCATTGTTTATCCAGTCAACATTCAAGAGCCAGTTGTTTAGCTTCCATGAAGCTGTGCAGTTCTGAGTTAGTTTCTGAATTCTGAGTTCTAACTTGATTACACTGTGGTCTGAGAGGCTGTTTGTTATGATTTCCATTCTTTTGCATTTGCTGAGGAGTGATTTACTTCAAATTATGTGGTCAATTTTAGAATAGGTGTGATATGGTGCTGAGAAGAATGTATATTCTGTGGATTTGGGGTGGAGAGTTCTGTAAATGTCTATTAGGTTTGCTTGGTCCAGGTCTGAGTTCAATTCCTGGATATCCTTGTTAATTTTCTGTCTCATTGATCTGTCTAATTTTGACAGTGGAATGTTAAAGTCTCCCACTATTATTCTGTGGGAGTCTAAGTCTCTTTGTAAGTCATTAAGAACTTGCTTTATGTATCTGGGTGCTCCTGTATTGAGTGCATATATATTTAGGATCGTTGACTCTTCTTCTTGCATTGATCCTTTTACCATTATATAATGTCCTTCTTTGCCTCTTTTGATCTTTGTTGGTTTAAAGTCTATTTTATCAGAGACTAGGATTGCAACTCCTGCTCTTTTTTGCTCTCCATTTGCTTGGTAAATCTTCCTCCATCCCTTTATTTCAAGCCTATGTGTATCCTTGCATGAGATACGGGTTTCCTGGATACAGTATACCAATGGGTTTTGGCTTGTCCACTTTGCCAGTTGGACCTACATTTTCTACTAAAACTTTTCAACTTTTGTTTCTGAAGCTCATTTTTTTATATGGTGTGAGGTAAGGATTCACTTTCACCTTTTTCCATATAGCTAAGCATGCTCCCAGCTCTGTCTTTGTAACAATCTCTTCATTCCCACTGACCTCACTTGCCACCTCTGTTACATGACAAAATCCCATCATGCATGATCTGCTTCTGGTCCCTCCATTCTATTCCAATCACCAATTTCTTCTTCTATACAAATTCCATACTATTTTAATTGTGTAGTTTTGTAGTGAGAAGCAATACATAAAACAACAAGCTTCCCTCTCTGCTTTACTTTCTCAGAAATGCTCTAAAGAAGTGCAGGCCCTGCCAAGGATAGGAAAGTCACCCCCTGATTTGGGCTAGAGTGCTGAAAGACTAAATCCTAAAAGTAAGGGTAAATAAAAAATAAAACAATGTTCATACAGAAGAACTAAGATACCCTTGAAGAAGAAAAGAATGGGAGTTTTTTTCCTTATCAGCTATCAAGATTTATTATGAAAGATATAGTAACTAAGGCAGTATGGCATTCATGTCAAAAGTACAAAGTGACACAGGGCATGGACTAGAAAGCCTAGATCCATGCATGAGTGAACACCATATTTATGATAAAGATTGCACAGCATAGAAGTGGGGAAGAGTCATCTTTTTAATAAATGTGCAGGGAGAATTGGGCATTTATATAGGTAAAAAACTGAAATTGGATCCCTACCTCACAGAATACACAAAATTAGTTCTATGTGAATTACGGATCTACATGTGAAGGCAATGCTATAAAATCTTCAGAGTTAGTATAGGAACCTTGCTTCATAAACTTGAGGTAGAGAAGGTTTCCTTAAGACAAAATAAGTCATTAACTATAAAAGTAAAGATAGATAAACTCAACTCTACTGAAATTTAAAAATTTATTTATCAAAAGATGCCTTTAAAAAGGTGACAAGGCGATCCAGAGTGAGAGAAGATGTTTACAGCATATGTACCAAACAACTGTTCTTATAATATATAAAGATCTCCTATAAATCATTAAGAAAATGATAGATAACATAACTGAAAAATGGGCAAAAACGTTGAACATACTTTTTCACAAGAAATCCAGAAGGCCAATAAAATTGTGAAAACATGTTTGACCTCATTAATAATCAGAGAAATACAAATTAAAACCACAGTGAACTACAATTATGTATACTCTATGATACACAATTCTGCATTTAGCACATACTGATAGAAATGCAAACACCAGGCTCAGTATGGTAGCTCGCGTCTATAATCCCAGCACTTTGGGAGGTCCACTTGGGTGTGGATCCCTTGAGCCCAGGAGTTTGAGACCAGCCTGGGCAACATGACAAAATCCTGTCTTTACAAAAAAATACAAAAATTAGCCAGGTGTGGTGACATGCACCAATAGTCCCAGCTACTTAGGAGGCTGAGGTGGGAGGATCTCCTGAGCCCGGGAGGTCAAGGCGGCAATCAGCTGTGATCATGCTACTGCCAGCCTGGGAGATAGAGTGAGACCCTATCTTAA
>NW_016107474.1:3426751-3496228 GCF_001604975.1 Cebus imitator | reverse complement strand
AAAATAAGAGACCAAGTCCCGGAAGCTCAGGGTGGCTCCCCTGGGCAAGGAGACTTGGGATGCAGAAGTGCGTGTGGGCACTTCTGTATGTGGGCAGAGTTACTTCTTGATCTAGGGGTGCTTCCTAAGAATGCATCCACCTGTACATTTTTATTTTATGCACTTTTCTTTAAAAATATAAATCAATAAAAAGGGTAACAGCTAAAATAATAGAAACATAATCTATATCTTCCAAACAAGTAGATTAAAAAGAAAAAAAACAGGGCTGGGGGAAGTGGCTCACACCTATAATCCTAGCACTTTGGGAGGCCAAGGCAGGCGGATCACCTGAGGTCAGGAGTTTGAGACTAGCCTGGCCAGCATAGTGAAACCCCATCTCTACTAAAAATACAAAGATTAGCCGGTCGTGGTGGCAGGCGCCTGTAATCCCAGCTACTTGGGAGGCTAAAGCAGGAGAATTGTTTGAACCCAAGGGCAGAGGTTGCGGTAAGCCAAGATCATGTCACTGCACTCCAGCCTGGGCAACAGAGCAAGAGTGCAAGTCAAAAAATAAAATAAAATATAAATAAATAAAACAGGAACAGGGCTTTCAGGGGTGTCAAAATACTTAACAAAGCTGAAAGCAAAAAGTGGGCTAGGCGGGAGGGCAGTAGACAGAAAACACACAACACAATGTGAGTGTCAGAGACAGGAGGTTAGTTCAGTGCATCAGGGGTTAGTGACTTGTCGGAGACCATCCAGGGCAACTGCCACCTCATCACTCACCATACTGTACCAAGAGGAGAGGGAGGTCCCACCCCAAGGCAGCGTTCCATTCTGACTGTGTTTAAAATAAATATATGCTAATGGTGGCTGTGTATATGCATTAAGAAAGTTCTGGGATTATTTATCAAAATGTTAAACAGTCATTATTCTGGGCGGTAGCATTGTGGGTGGTTTTTTTATTTCCCACTTTCTACCTCTATTTCTAATTTTCAACAATTGATTTGTGTTACTTAGATTGCTTTTTAGGAAGTGGGGAGTAAGTGGAACGGTAAGATGGGACCATGGTGTGTAGATCACTGTGGGCCAAACTGAGTTGAGACTTCCTACAGTAGGGAGCTATTCATAGTTCTTGAGCAGGGACGTGATGGGACAAAAGCTGGGTTTGGAGAATATCTGTCCCCCGGTAGCAGAAAAGCAGTGTTGTGGGATCAGAAGCCAAGAGGTGCTGAAATGATCCTCAAGGAACATGGGGGAGAGGTGGATGGGGAGAGCTTGATGATGCAAGAAGGAAACGGAAAACGTGACCCTTTGAGGCCGAGCGCGGTGGCTCACACCTGTCATCCCAGCACTTTGGGAGGCCAAGGTGGGCAGATCACTTGAGGTCAGAGTTCGAGACCAGCCTGGCCAACATGGTGAAACCCCATCTCTACTAAAAATACAAAGCTTAGCTGGGCGTGGTGGCGCACACCTGTAATCCCAGCTACTCAGGAGGCTGAGGCAGGAGAATTGCTTGAACCCTGGAGGTGGAGGCTGCAGTGAGCCAAAATCATGCCACTTTGACCTCACTGCAACCCTACGAAGTAGAACTATTGCTGTCCCTGTTCTGTAGAGGAGGACGGTGATGCTCAGAGAGGTCGAGTGACTTGTCTGAGACCATGACCAGGGGATGGCGGGACTAGAACTTGAACTCTTGCCTCTACTGTGTCTTGAGAGCTTGCTTGAACCCGGGAGATGGAGGCTGCAGTGAGCCAAAATCATGCCACTGCCCTCCAGCCTGGATAACAGAGCAAGACTCTGTCTCAGAAAAAAAAAGAAAAAAAAGAAAAAAAAATGAGCTTTGGATTCTTTCAGGACACTTGGGAGGGGAAAAAATGTGAAACATGGTGAGTTTCAGGTGGATGAGTAGGACCGGGGAGGAGGGAGTGTCAGGAAGTTGATGCCGAGTCTTGGGAGCCAAGAGGGAAGGACTGACTTCAATTAAGGTTAACCTCAAATGCTCCAGGAAAGTCAGTGGATTTGCAGCTAGAACATCTCTGGTGTGGAGGAGAAGGCGGGTTAGTAAGAGCGCAGGCCATGGTGCATTGCCCAGGAAGTCCAGGTCACTTTCTGACATATCCTCCCTTTGACCTCACTGCAATCCTACAAAGTAGAACTATTACTGTCCCTGTTCTGTAGACGAGGAGGGTGAAGCTCAGAGAGGCCGGGTGACTTGTCCGAAACCATGACCAGGGATAATGGAGCTAGAACTTGAACTCACGTCTACCATGGACAAACCCCCACTTTACTTTCCAATAAACCATTTCTGTAGAGGTGTGCCCACACTGTGGGACTGAAGAGCAGAGACGGTGCCAAAGGGCGGGAGGGAAGGGGAGAGGAGGGGAGGGGAGGCGAGGGGAGAGGAGAGGAGAGGAGGAAACTGGTGCGGATGATGCTGTCTGCAAACTTAGCAACCAAGTGAAGGTGAAGGCAAAGGATGGAGCAGGCTGTCTTGCAGAAGAGACCTACTCCTGTGTTAGCAGCAAGGACACTGCATTCTGTCATCTGCTGGTAAGGGGAGACATTGAACTATCCTTCCTCCTTCTTGTAATTGAAGACTCAGTGGTCCCAAGTGGTACCCAGCTCCCAAGATACCGTAGAGGCAAGAGTTCAAGTTCTAGTCCCGCCATCCCCTGGTCATGGTCTCAGACAAGTCCCTCGACCTCTCTGAGCATCACCGCCCTCCTCTACAGAACAGGGAAAGTAACAGTTCTACTCCGTAGGGTTGCAGTGAGGTCAAAGTGGCACGATTTTGGCCATCTCCAGATTCTCTTCATCCTGTCAAGCTGAAACCCCGTCCGGGTTAAACGCTGAGTCCCACCTCCAGCCCCCAACCCCCAGCAGCCAGCATTCTACTTTCTCACAACACCACACCACGTTTGTACACCTTTGAGACACCGCAGGACGAGGTGGGCACCAGACCCAGGCTGCGGGTTTGCAGAGAACCCACGGTCTGGAAGGTCCTCTCCTGACCCATCTGAATCCACAGTGCCCTCTTCGTCCCTGGATCTTGCTGGGAGACAGCCGGCGGGCTATGTGTAGGGGCGATGAGGTATTTATTATCCCACCTGGGACACTCCCCCAACACTTCAGCATGAACATCTCAAACACGTAGCAACGCAGAGATGAGCTCACAGTGTGGCTTGTGTCCTCACTACCCGGAGGCCACGTGGACACTGGCCCTCCCTGCCGGGTCAGGCAGCTGTCCGCCCATCCTCCCTCACCCAGCCATCCGTCCACTTTGGCTTTTTGACAAATGACAGAGCAGACTCCAGGCTCCAGCCCCCTCCTCTATCTAGTATCTTAGTGTGCCTATTGCCAGCTCATGGCCAACATCCGTTTACAGCTGCTTAAGTACTTGCTGAATTCGGGCAAATGCACATACCTGTGTAACCTCAACCTCTATCAGGGTCTATGTTACCACATCCCGAAGCCCTCCCTGCTTCCTGCCATTTCCTGCTCAGTCTCCGCCCACGCACACAGCGACCACCGTTCATCTGGGCTTTATCCACCACCTGGGGGACCTGGCAGTGTGGGACTTGACAGACATGGAATTGCACAGTGAAGCCCATTCGGGTGGGACTTCCTCCACTCAGCACAGCCTTGCCGAGCTTCACCCACGTTGTCATTTTTCCCTTTCTGCTGCTGAGTGACATTACACTGCACAAAATGCCACAGTGTGTTCATCCATTCTCCCTTGGGTGGGTGCCTGGGCGGTCTCCGGTCTTGAGTGAAGCGGCTCTGTCCATTCTTGTGCCAGCTGCTGCACCTTTAAGAGGAAAAGTGAGCATAATTTATTTTCTGTTTTGTTTTGTTTTGGGGACAGGGTCTTGCTCTGTTGCCCAGACTGGAGTGCAGTGGTGGGATCTCAGCTCACGGCAACCTCCACCTCCCAGGCTCAGGTGATCCTCCCGTCTTAGCCTCCCAAGTAGCTTGGATTACAGGTGTGCACCACCACATCAGGCTAAATTTTTTTAAATTTTTTTCTAAAGACAGGGTTTCACCATGTTGCCCAGGCTAGTCTCAAATTCCTGGGCTCAAGGGATCTGCCTGCCTCAGCCTCTGAAAGTACTAGGAGGGAGCACAGTTTCAAGTTAAGCAGCCACCACCGGGTGAGCTGGGACTGCCCAGCACGCCGGCACCCCGGGCAGTGCACAGAGCACCCTGCAGGGCCCAGTTTCCACCACTTGAGTGGGAATCTGCCAGTTCCACCCCTATGGCATGGATGCCCTTCCTCTGCCTCCTCCCTGAACTCAGAAGTGAATGCACATCTTTCTGCCACCTGGCTTCCCTCCAGACCTCGGCACCAGGCCACTGTTCCACCCTAAACCTCTTGTCTGGGGCTCCAGCAATATCTGCTGATGAATTTTCTTTGCTCTTTCACGACACTCTTCTGGAACATCATATTTCCAGGTTCCCCTTGCTGGCTGTAAGACCGCCAGCTCTTCCATTTGTAGAGAATCTTGGTGTCTGAAATCAACCACATCTTAGAGATGCTCCCTCCCAGCTTGGCCTTCTCCTGTGACCTTGAGTGTTCTCCCCACCTGCGTTCTTGTTCGCCAGCTCCAAGGCTCAATGCAAAGAGTCAGGCTGCCCATGGCTGCCAAATCTCCGTCTTCCCGTCATCTTTCTCAGAGAGGCCTACCGGCCCGCACACCTTCTCCTGCGCCCTGAAAGCCATCGCCAGACCAGGGCTGTACACACGGGATGCCTCAAACCAATTTTGGTGAAATCGGCAAATCCGTTTATCCCTCCTCCGTGCAACGTCCCAAGGGGAGACCCGGGAGCCCAGGCAGCCTGAGTGAGTGACTCACACAAGCCAGAAGTTTCTTCTATAACAGATAAAACCTGCCTTGTCCCAAGAGAGGTCCTCCCGTATTCACTTTCTAGCCTTGCAGCGACGTTGGGTTCCAGCTAACTTGGGTTCTGACATCCGAAGCTCCAGGAGGCATCTTTATATTTACGTTTAGCTTTTTCGTGATTCTGGCTGTATGTGGGCCAGCACGCCTTAGCCACGGAAGGACTCTGATAAATATTTGTGGAAGAAAGAGTGGGAGGAAGGGAGAGCAGGACAGCAGCATGAAGGAAGAGAAAGGTCCAGGGGGTCTCCTGCAGGCGCACTGTTTGCCTGGCCAGTGTGTAAATATGTGTGTACCAAAACTATCCACGTTTTTTTTGAGACAGGGTCTGCTCTGTCACCCAGGCTGGAGTGCAATGGTGCAATCTCAGCTCACTGCAGCCTCAACCTCCCAGGCTCCAGCAACCCTCCCACCTCGGTCCCCCAAGTAGCTGGGACCACTGGCTTGCACGACCACGGCCGGCTAATTTTTTTTTTTTTTTTTTTTTTTTTTGTAGAGATGGGGCCTCACTATGTTGCCCAGGCTGGCTAGTCTTGAACTCCTGGGCTGAAGTGATCCTCCCGCCTTGGCTTCCCGAAGTGCTGAGATCCCAGGTGTGAGCCACTGTGCCAGGTCTACGGTTTTTTTTCCTTGATAATAACTCTAAGGGCAAGGCCTTAAGGAAAAAGAAAAACAGGCGAAGGCGCTTGGGCAAAAATTGGGATTCAAGCAAGTTGTCTACAGGAAGAAGTTCAGTGTCGCTGAGCTCAGAACACAAGGCTGCCTCCCAGCTGAGAAGCTTGTGTCCTGTGTTACTCAAGTCGGGATGTGACGGCAGCCTCACCAGGCCAGGAAGGGAAATCCACGTGTCCTCACAAATCAGCAATGCGGCCAGCGGCGGTGTCTCCAGCCAGCCAGCGTCGGCTCCCCCCACTCGCTGCTCTCAGCCGTGCCCCATGGGTCATTCTTGACCAACTCAGAGTACTGAAGGCAATGCTGGATTTATTTTACAGGCAAATGCATTTCAATGAAATGAGCCCTCCTCCACCCCCCAAATCCTCTGTCAGCACTCCAGCATTTAAAAGTGGGAACTTTTTAAAAGCCACAGCAAACGGCAAATGTTCAACCTGTCAAACGAGGTCTGTAGCTAGACACGCGCTCACTATACCACCCAGAGCTCCAGCCGCCCATCCGTCTCTCCCATCCCACATGAGACTTAGCCTTCATTTGACCTTCGAAAACCCACAGACGCATAAACAGCGTGAGATAACACGCAGCCCTGAGACGTCCGCTCTGAAGGCAGGCTGGCTGAGAACCTCAGAGAGGGAAGTGGCTGCATTGTTTAAATAGAGCATGTTAGTCACTGAGTTCCAGCGCAGCCTCCTCCCAGCAGCTGCCTTTTGCTATATCACTAGAGCAAATGTGCTCTTGGCTCCAGAATCACAGGAAAAGAGTGTGATGGAGGGGTCAAAGTGATAATACCTGGGAGCAACGAAGCAGAGGCTGGGAGGAGGTGGTGTTCCAGGAACACACTTGCAAAGCAGATGCTGGCGTGTCTTGCTTCGCAATTGTCAGTAGCCTCAGAGCAGCACACAGACATTTCCATCACCTAAGAAACTCGGGACAGTGAAATGCAACGGAGAAATTAGCTGATTTGGGCCAGGCATGGTGGTTCACCTCTGTAATCCCAGCACTTTGGGAGGCTGAGGCACGTAGACCACTTGAAGCCAGGAGTTCAAGACCAGCCTGGGAAACCTACAAACTCTACAAAAACAAACAAACAAAAAAAATTGTAATTGGCCAGGCCTGGTGGCTCACACCTGTAATCCTAGCTACTCAAGAGGCTGAGATGGGGTGATCCTTTGAGGCCGGAAGGTTGAGGCTGCAGTGAGTCGTGATTGCCACCTCACTCCAGCCTGGGCGACAAAATGAGACCCCGTCTTTAAAAAAAAAAAAAAAGGAAGGAGGGAGGGAAGAGGAAGGAAGGAATGAAAGAAGGAAGGAAGGAAGGGAAAAGGAAAAGAAAGAGGGAGGGAGGGAGGGAAAAGAAAAGGAAGGAAGGAAGGAATCAACCTATTTATAAAAGATCTGGAATTAGGCATTTCTGTTGAAAAAGGGCCAGAGTTGGACCAGTGACACCAGTGATAGAATTAGTCCCTGTGCTGTGTGGTCTGAGTGAGGATGTATGGAAGTACATGGTGGACACATGCAACAAAACAACAAAAATTCAAAATGAAGACGAAGGCAGAGCAAAGCCAGCATCAGGAAGTCAAAATAAGTAACCCCATGGTAATGCATGGACAGGACTTTCAGGAACCAAAAGCAGAGCATGGGAGGCCAGCACTGGAGTGTTGGGATGCTCCGGTGGGGGCTGGGGAGTTCCACACTACCAAATCCTGAGGCAGCGTGGCCAGAGGTGTCCAAAGGGGTGGCAGAGGGACCCAGCAACATTGCTGCGGGGGGAGAGTTCACACAGCAGCCCAAGACCCTGCCCCTGGAAGGCAGCCTCCAAGGTCGGCCCTTGCCTGGCACCTGGGAACTTGGACTTGGGGAGGGTTCCCACCGTTTCCAGAGCTGACATGGGTAGATCCATGTGCCTAAAGTGGGTCAAGCGTTATCACCAGAATGGTTAAAACCAATACGTTGGTAAAGCAAGCCACACCAGGCTTCTTGATAGGATTTCCAAAATCAATGCATCCTAAGTGTAAACTAGATCGATTACCAACAACAGCAACAAAAAGTCAGGATTCACTTTGCCTCTCTGTTTTGGGTTGAGCTGTGACTCCCAAAAGGATATATTGAAGTGTGCACCGCTAGATCTTGTGAATGTGAACGGATTTGGATAGTTCCTATATGATCTTTGCAGATGAAGTCAAGTTCAGATAAGGTCATGCTGGATTGGGCTGGGCCCCCACCCAGTGACTGTGCCCTCATAAGAACAGGGGAATCTGGACCCAGGGAGGAAGGCCGGGTGCTGACACAGGGGGGACTGGGGTGATGCATGCACAAGCCACGGACTGCTGGCCACCCACGAAGCAAGGAGAAAGGCAGGGAGAGGCCCTCCCCGGAGGCTTCAAAGACAGCACGGCCCTGTGCACATCTCAGCTGTGAACTGCTGGCCTCCAGATGTAAGCCGAGCACAGTTCCATTGATTTAAGGCATGCAGTTTGTGGTACTTTGTTTCGGCAGCCCCAGGAAACCTACACTGAGCAACATAGTATGGGTGGAATGTCCCCTGCGTCCTCTCATGTCATGTCTGAAGCTTTCTCCCCACTCCAAGTATTTCAAGGAGATGCACACGACCCAGCTTCCCTTTGCGTAGAAGTGAATTGGCCTCAGCAAACCAAGCGGCACTAGCCATGGTTTGACGCACCCTCCCCATCCACCGGCCACTTCTCTTCTTGCAAAGCAGAGCCTCTGACACTCAAAGTCAGGGCCGAATCAGTCAGGGTGAAAGGACACCTCCCATGACAGATGGGTTAGTTCTCAGTCACTGACAGCCTGGCTTGACAAGAAGCCCGTAGACACCCAGGTGCCTGCCCACGGGGGATAAGCCACACAGCTGCAAGCTTCACGGGAGCTGTTCCTGTGTGGGAAAAAAACTAGTCTTAAATTCTATATATGGGAATCAAAAGAAAACCTGTACCTCCAAAGCCCTTGTCCTGGGTGCTTTAAAATGTCCAAGACAGGCTTTGGAATCTTGATACCACAAAGCAGACTTTTAATTCACATACATGCCCAGAAGCACCAAAGAACTCACAGCAGGGTCTACAGCAAGTTGGCAACATGGACAAGTGGACAAGGGGATGGATAATTCACGACCCTATAAAAAGCTCCGAAGAAGTCACACTTGACTGTGGCCACAGCTCTTCAACATCGTGTCTAGAGATTCCCAGGGCCTCTTAAAAAGGATCTTAGAGCCCAGTTCCTCCATTCGAAGGATTAGGAATTTTGTAGCCAGGAATGTGAACTGACACTCTCCAGGCTTCACAGAGGGAGGGGCAGAGCTAGGCTCCTGGCTCCCTGTGCCTTCCTCGCCCATGTCCAACCTGGCCCAGTGGGCCTGCAATCCCCACAGGAGCACCCTGCGTATTTTTTCTTAATTGATACATAAGCGTACATATCTATGGGGTAATGTGACAGTTGGGTGCATGAATACAATGTGCATGATCAAATCAGGGTAACTGGATATCCATCACCTCCAACCTTTGTCATTTCTTGTGTTGGAAACATTCCAAATCTTCTCTTCTAGGTATTTTGAAATATACAATAAATGACTGCTGACTAGAGTCACCCTACTGTGCTACAGAACACAGGACCCTGTTCCCTCCTATCTGGCTGTATGTTTGGAATGAACTCAGTTGTCTTCTCCCGGGAAAAAGGGCTCAGAGGCGAGTGATGTCTCAGCACGTGGTGGGGTTGGGCCGGGCACCCAGATCTGCAGACGTTCTCCCACACAGCCTGTGCCTCTGAATTCTGGGCAAAGGGTTTGATCCAGCCTGGAGGGCATGTGAGCAAAGGCTTCAAGAAAGACTTTCCTTGAGCTTCAGCGGGGGATATCTGTGACCAGGTGGAAGGGGTGCCTTCATTTTGGCACGAAGAAGGAAAGAGGGGAGGGAAAAGGAACACATCTCATGCGCTAGCCCTGGAGCCAAACGTCACTGATTCTTGGTGTAGCAAAGCCAGGCCAGTGATCTGGGGGCATCTGTGATGATCATTCAGATGAGGGGGCTCACCCCAACTGTTGTCACAGGAAACAGTCCAGAACCTGGCTGCTGCATAGGGACGTTCCCATGAGGTGTGAGTTCTCCCCAGTGGCTCTGCGTTATCCAGCAGGCCAACGCCCAGCTGGGCTCATTCCCGGGTGTTAGCCTTTGCCTGGCCAAGGCCCATCTCCTGTGTCTCTACAGGACTTTGGGGACCACTGTGGATCACCAAGTGTTCTGCACACCAAGGACACAAAGCGGAGGCTGTGACCCTGCGATTTAAAACTCTTTCCAACGCGAGAACACTGGAGGTCATCTGGGCACCTCTGCCAAGGTAGGGATGGCTCGTGGACTCTGAGTCCCCATGATGAGACAGCAGAAAAGATTGTGCCTGCCCAGGTTGGGAACTTCTAGAAATGGGCTCAGACATAGAACGCTTTGGGGAGGAGAATGGCAAGGGGCTGATTTCGGCCTTGCTTTGTACTTGCTGATAACAGGAAATGTACCTGAGCTCACACATGTGGGGACTTCCCTCGCAGTCACCCTGAGCTCTGGGTGTGTGGTGTGGCTGGCTGCTTGCAGAATGAAGTGCAGGTAGGGGTTGGCAGAGAGGATGGCAGGCGCGGGAGGACTCGCCCGAAAATGCTTCCTCCCCTTCCAACCCTCGGTGACTTATGGGGTCATCGAGTCAGATGGGATCCCCACAAAGACCGTTTCCTTTAGCACTTTAGGAAGCGCCCCTCTTCCTGCAATCCCAGCATGGCTCAGGACACCTTAGGGCACAGGGCCCAGCTCTGTTTGCAGAGAGAAGAGCCTAGAGGGAACGCGGCCCAGCTCCTCCGAGTTGAGGGAGGGCAGTGACTCCACGGGGAAGGAAGGGGGCAAAGCCAGAGGGAGTGAAGGCCGTGTGAGGGGAGGCCGGAAACGGCGAAGCCAGGGCCGTGCTCCGGACCAGCCCGTGCTAAGGAGTTCAGGCATTTTGTCCCATTGGCTCCTTCTATCCATGTTCCAGTGGAGATTATAAGGCCCCGCTTTACAGGGGAGGATCAGAGGAGCTGGTGACTTACCCAGCAACACACAGCACGGGGCTCCGGCCGGGGCAGCATCACGGACACCCTGCCTGCCCTGCACCCACAGCCTGTCTGAAATCCAGCACACACACCAGGCCGCCCTGTGTCTGCGCCCCCATCCCGCTGGGATGTGGCTGTGCATGGTCGGGCAACCACTGGCACGCACAGCCCCACTTCCACACTCCCACACTCCCACGCCACGCCAGCCACAAGGAGACCACAGACCCACGGCTGGGCCTTCCAGCTGGGCTGGGCCGCCGCCCGCTCCCCCAGCAGCAACCCTGGGAACGGAGGCTCCATGGGGAACTGAAAAACAGTGGCACAGTCCAGCTGGAGTGGGGGAGCTCGGCTCCTGGGGACTCCGCCTGGGCACCCAGTGGAAGCCACGTCTATGTTCACATTTTGCTCACCAACCGTCCCTCCAACACCTGCCTTTCCCGGTATCAGCGCGCCCCTTGGGGGCCTGACCATGTCTTCCCTCCCCACCTGTCTATCTCCAGGCTTCTCTCAGAGCCTGGCCACCATGAGACAGTGGGCTGTCCCCTGTCGACCAGCTCGCTGCAGCTGCAGACCGGGGCTCGGGGCCACTCAGAGGAAGACTGCGGGAAGAAGAGAGGGGGCCTCCGGGACCTCCTCTGGGAACAATGGTCTGGGGACCAGGGGCACTGTCCCACGCTCCCTCCCCTCAGCTCTGAGCTTCACATGGTGTGCTGAATGCTGGACGAAGGGGATTCAGTGGTACTCGGGAGAACGAGTCAGGAAACACAATTCTACCCCACCAGCCCTTGCCTCACATGGGCACCTGAGATGCACCCCAGCAACTGAGATGATCCTTCGATAACATTTCACCTCTCTTCTGGGACCCCCATCAATGCTCAGCCTGCATTCAAGAACTGAGGAATCCTGTTTTGCTTGGTCTCGGGGGCACACCGGGCACTGTGCCAACTGCTCTTGAGTGTTCTGGACAAGCTTCTGGACCTGCTTTGCCGGGCACACCAAGGCTCACCAACAAGGGTGGCGGGCTGGGTGCTCCTGGCCCAGAACGGAGTCTCAGAGCGGAGCTGGAGCACAGCACAGCCCGGCCGCCCTACTGCACTCGCCACCTGCCATGGGGTCTAACTCATCTCGGTCCCCACTCTCCAATGACCCACCCCAAGTTCCATCCCGGAAGAGCTGGTACCCATCACTCCATGGGAAGCCAGCTGTGAACATGGCTCAGTGGCTTCTGAGTATTAAAGGGCAGGAACGCCAGCACCCCCCACCCCCGCTGAGGGCCCCAGGAAGAGGACCCCAGGCCACACTGGAAACTAAATACCTGGGCCCAGCCTGTGATTTATCAGCCATGTCACCTGCCTGAGTCACCCCTGTGGCTACCAAGAGGCCTGAGCAGTAAGCCAGGGCCCAGGCCTTCTCACGAGAGTAGGGAAGGATTGAACTCAAGGCCTCCTAAAGTGGCCAAGCTCGAAGATTTATGATTCTGAGTTACATAATCCACAGGGCCCATTTCCTCATTTGAAATGGAGGGACTTGCTGAGGACCCCAAGGCACTTCCACTTCTCCACGTCAAAGCCATTCTCTGCAGAAGGCATCGGGGACACAGGCGCATTCCTGGGAGCTCCAGGACATCCCCTGGAAGCTGAGGTTCCTTCTGTCCTTCCGAATGCCTGATGTCCACACACTTTCTTATAATTTGCCTCTTTCTTCTAAACATAGAATTTTCCTAATTCTCTTGAGGTTTTACTTCATGATGAATTCTAAGAACAGCAGTCACTCGTATTTTTTCCAGGAAACACTTTGGACTCCAAAGCCAAATACAAAAGCACTTCCACCCGAGTCCCTCTGGTCCTGAGAGCTTGGGGAGAAACTTAAATCAGCTCAAAAGCCAGAAACCTGTTTTGATAATAAGGTTTTCTGCCTTCCTCCTATTGGCTTTGATACTTGTGGGGTTGGGGGGTCTTTTAATTTCAACTTTTAGATACAGGGGGTATGTGTGCAGGTTTGTTACATGGGTATACTGTACCCCAGTAGTGAACATTGCAACCCATAGGTAGTTTTTCCTTTTTTCTTTTTTTTTTTTTCTATTTTTTTTCTTTTTGAGATGAAGTCCTGCTCTGTCACGGGGCTGGAGTGCAGTGGCGCCATCTCAGCTCACTGCAGCCTCCACCTCCTGGGTTCAAGTGATTCTCCTGCCTCAGCCTCCCAAGTAGCTGGGACTACAGGCGCATGCCACCATGCCCAACTAATTTTTGTACCTTTAGTAGACATGGGGTTTCACCATGTTGGCCAGGCTGGTCTTGAACTTCTGACCTCATGATCCACCTTCCTCAGCCTCCCAAAGTGGGGATTACAGGTATAAGCCACCATGCCCAGCCTCCTGAAAAGCCAATAGGTAGCTTTTCAGCCGACGCCCCCTCCTCCCCTCCCTGGTAGTAGTCTTCAGTGTCTATCCTTTCCATGTTTATGTCCATGTGTGTTCAAGTTTTAGCTCCCACTTACAAGTGAGAACAAGAGATATTTGGTTTTCTGTTCCTGCTTGAACTTGCTTAGGTGAATGGCCTCCAGCTGCATCCATGTTGCTGCAAAGGACAGGATCTCATTGTTTTTTCTGGCTGCATACTGTTCCTTGGCATATAGGTACCGCATGTTCTTTATCCAGTCCTCCACTGATGGGCACCTAGGTTGGTTCCATGTCTTTGCTATTGTAAATAGAGCTATGTTGAACATATGTGTGCATGTCTCTTTTTGGTAGAATTATGTTTTCCTTTAGGCATATGCCCAGTCATGGGATTGCTGGGTCAAATGGTAGCTCTGTTTTCAGTTCTTTGAGAAATCTCCAAACTGTTTCCCACATGGCTGAACTAATTTACTTTCATCCTTTTTATAGTAGCTTTTGAAATAATCTTTGAAGTCAAGTTTCACGGGCATTGATTGTGTCTGCTCCTCCCAGTTCCAAGGTGGGGGTCACGGTCCCCATTTGACAGAAGAGCCACTGGTCTTGAGCTTAAGGGACAGTCCCTGAGCCATGACACCACATCCTCCAGTGCAGTGTGCCTCCCAGCTCTCCGTCTGGTGTGCTGTCTCCTCGGAAGCCCTGCCCCACAGAGGCTAATTCCAGGGTCTGGGCTGAGACCAGCTCCAGGGAGCTGCGCCTTACACTCCCTCCAGCTGAGCTTGCGTCACACGCCTTGCTCACCCCTCTAACCTGTTCCACAGCCACTGACACTGTTTCTAAAGTCCGGCCTCGAAGAACAGAGTATGGGGTTGCAATGGCTTCTCGAGCCACAGAGTGGTGGCTCACCCCTCTTTTCTACCCACTTTTCTATATTCAAATTTTACTCAGCTCACTGGGAAACATGAAAGATTCAGAACTGGAGTCAAAACAATTGCAGTGAGGCCACTGGACACTCCTCCAGCACAGCAGGTCTCAGGGCAGGGGCACAGATGAGCTGGCATGGTCACTGCAGGTCCTGGAGCTCCCAGGAGGCTTTCTAGTAGACCTGTCTGCCCCCACGACTGATCTCTTACATAATTGTGACATAAAGTTGTCACACCCAGCAGTGGATGCCGAAACCCCACCACGTGTCCTCGGGTGGCGCACCTGTGGCAGGCTTCAAGATACACCTCTAAAATTTTCCAAAGGGACCTTCGATTCTGGTTTCCCTGGGTAAGGAGTCACGTCCCCCAGCACACGTGTGCGCTGCATCACAGCGAGAGGATAAGTGACTTGCAGCACAGCAGATTACGTTTCTAGACCCACAGAAGCCGTCAGGGCAGGGGAGCCGGCCTCAGCTCCCACCCGCTCACCAGAGCCCATTCTGGGCCCCTCATTCCAGCTCCTCATCAGTGACACCATGGCAGTGATGTGCAGTGGGCCATGGTGGAGATTTTTATACCCTGTGATGAGTAAGCACTGGGCGATCGGGGCTTTCCCCAAGGGAGCTGATTGTTCGGTTCACCAGTGCATCACCAGTGGAAGGAGCCCTGAGCAAGGGCTGGGCTGCATTCCTCTCCTGTCCACAGAGAGGTGGGGCTCCATGAACCCCCAAACCCCTTCTGGTTTCTGAACCAATCCACTGCACAGCAGAAAGGGGCTCAGAGGAAGGGCCGGAAGCCCAGACTTACTGCCCGGGTTTCCCTCAAGGGCTGCCTCTCCTGTTCTCCGAGATGCATCAGGCCCCCACAGGGACAGGGCCTGCGGCTGCTCAGCGTCTGTGCGGGGCTGTTTGACAGGCCCACTGAAACAGAGCCCTCATCCTCTCTCTCCAGCCAAGCAGGACTCAGTCTGCCAAGGGCATTCCTGGCTATTTATTTTCTGCTTATGATTTATAAGGGACACCCTCTCTTCCGGAAAGGCTGGGGGGAGCCTGGTACCCCGACAAGCAGCACCTGCCACTGCAGAGAAGAATCTGGAATGTGGGCCCCAGGGTGGCTGGGGTCGAGTCATCCTCTCCAGGAGACCTTGTGGGGTGACATTTGGTCCCCTGTCCCCAGTCCTGCTCCAGAATCTTCCAGCCTCAAAGATGCAGAACTGAGTAGAGACCCTGGTCCCCTAGACCGGCACAGGGAGCCAGGACGCTGACGTGGTGATCAGCACAGAACATTCCGCATGTCACGGCCTGGAATACACCTGCCAGTGTTACCTGCACACTCCCTCGCTTTGAAATATCTGCTCAGAAGCCACATCATAAACAGGCAGCTTCTTGGCGAGCTCGGGGTTAGACAGCAGGAGCTGCATGAGGCAGACGCCCCATAGACTGCTGGGATGCCTGGGCCTCCCTCCTACGATGTCCGGTTGCTCACAGCCAGTAAGCCTGGGACACCATGCAGCACAGCTGACACCTGCTGCTCAGGCACAACCTGGCGGGACAGCTGAGTTCCTGTGCCTCCACTATGCCCATGCACTCTGTGGTCCTGCCAGACCGTGCGTGCCCAGAGACCACTTGCGACCTTGGCCGACTTTTGTCTCTGCGCTGGTCCAGTCACCTGACGAATGTGTGAGTGCTGGTCAAGGCTGCCCAGGTTCCAGCGCTGGCTCTGCCTCCTGCCAGCAGTGGACACGGGGCACGCCACGGACTGCTGCCCACCTCTGTGTGCTCAGCCTCAGGTCGGCAGGGTGCTGGGCTCACCCACTGGGCCTGGAGGGCTGCGTGGATGACACCTGACAGGCTCGTGGAACAGCACCCAACACAGGGCCAGGGTGCACCACAGGAGGACCGTGGCTCCTGAAAGGGTGGGAGCTGAGCTCAGAGCGCAGAGCTCTTTCTTTTTCACCCTCCCCTCCAAGTGGTTCAGGACCTCCTCCGTGGACAGGAGGTACATTCTTGGAGGTACATTGAGGTGCAGGAGGTTCCCCCACACCCATCCCAGATACCCAGAGACAATCCATTGCACTGCCCTGCTAGACGCTGCTGGTGTTGAAATGGCTCCTGCGCCTTCTGCCCTGGGCCCCAGCCACTCAGGGTCCTGCTCCCTTCTCTGCAAGGCGGCCGTCGCAGGCTGAGGGCCACAGCGCTCACCAAGCCCCTTCTCTGCTGAGCAGCTCCCATTCCCTTCACTGCTCATCACTCCTCACCAGCTTGCTTGGGTCTCTGGACTCCAGCTGCACCCTCGCTGGTCAACTCCTGGTAAGCGGAGGAGTTTCTCCTTAAGCAGAAATCAAAAGTGCCACCCACCTCCAGCCCCAGTGGCCCCCACCATTAAGCACTGAACCAAATGACAGGAGAGCTAAAGTGCAGTCCATCACTTCCACGCATTCTCCTAAAAGCAGAAGAGCTGGCTCTGTCTCCCCTCTCCCCCTCTTGCTGGCTTGAATGCAGACACGATGGCTGGTGCCTCTGCAGCTGTCTTAGCCCCTGAGGTGCTGTGCTGGAATGGCAGAGGAGCATGAGAAGGCAGGCACTGCAGACCATGCCGTGGTCAGCCCTGAGCTGCTGCAGACACCTGTAGAGCTTTCTTGTTTTACTATGTTGGGCGGGGAGAAAGGGGGCATTCTCTAGAAGGAATGGCCTGTCTAGAGAAAAAAAAAAACTTCCTCCCTCTTTTTTTCCCTCTCCATCCCCCTTTCTTTCCTCTTTCCTTTTCCCCTTTCCTCCCTCTGTCCCTTTCTGCCTCCCTCCCTCCTTCCTTCCTGTGACGCAGCCAAATCTGACCTGATATCCGCTGGCACTGTTTCCCTCTCTTCCGTCTGGTGGAATAAAGTGAGTGGAGCCCTCCCACCACCTTCTCTGCAGGAGAATGCCTCCCATCAGAAGAGGCAGGCTCCTTACACACAAGCCAGCCACCTGCCGCGGCGGAGCAGGGACCCCACCGTGGGTGGCAGGAAAGCCCACTCCTCTCCCAGCAGCCCTGGCTGGGACAGGCCCAGTAAGCTTGGCACCCACCTCGGGCATCTGCTCAGGCCCGGCTAGGGGCAGAACTGCCCTCCCCCTCACTGACTCACTCACCGCTGGGGTGAAGGGGACCCGCGTGACCTGTGCTGGAGCTGCATGCATCTGATTTCAAGAGTGGGAGTGGGGGGAAGGTGGCAGAGGTAAGCCGAGGCCTGGTCTGGAGCCCGCATGTCACACAGCCGCCACCCCCCATCTCCTCTGGGGCTTGGACAGCGCACTAAGCCTTGGTGCCAGAATCTCCCCTCACTCGAAGGGAAGTGAGGAACAGGATTTAGCATCAGTCCAAAGTATCTTTCCCCAAAAACATATTAAAACAAAGGGAGGAAGCGCGTTACTATGGAGGAACCCAGCTGATGCCATGTGCACCAGGCAATGGAAGCCGGAGCCATGGGCTAGACAGGCCCCACCATGTGCCCTGCAGGTGCACTGGGAATATCCCAGCATCCCTTCTGCGCTTTCCCAGCCACGGTGCATCACGTGGGTCCCATCGTCACGAAACATCAGACAAAACCAAACTGAGGGGCTTTGACACAAAACCAATCTGTGAGACCCACACAGGGCGAGGCCACAGACACAAGGAAAGACAGGACTGCTCCAGGTGAGGAGGCGGAGCTATGGGGTCAGCCAGGACGTGCACCTGCACCCTGGATGGGATAGGACTGCAGCAGCAGGTGCCCATCTACTGGGAAATCCAAGAGGGGTCGCTGGGATGGGGATGGGGAACACAGGTGTTTGAAATATTCTTTTTTTTTTTTTTTTTGACACATAGTTTCCCTCTTGTTGCCCAGGCTGGAGTGCAATGGCACAATCTCGGCTCACTGCAACCTCTGCCTCTGGGTTCAAGCAGTTCTCCTGCTCAGCCTCCCAAGTAGCTGGGATTACAGATATGTGCCACCACCACGCCCAGCTAATTTTGTATTTTTTAGTAGAGACAGGGTTTCTCCATGTTGGTCAGGCTGGCCTCAAACTCCCAACCTCAGATCATCCTCCCGCCTCGGCCTCCCAAAGTGCTGGGATTACAGGCCTGAGCCACCACGCCCGGCCTTCTCTCTGAAATAATCTTTCTGTAAGTTCAAAAGGGTTTCAAAATAAACAGTAGCAATAAATGGAAGGAGAGAAAAAAACAAAGGCAGAACAGAGAGCAAAGGACCTGTGGTGCCTCCTGAAAGGACGAGGGGGACAAACTCTGCTTCTGCCATGTCCTCCCTGAAAACTGGCCCTGAGTCAGGACGCCTCAGGGACAGACGGCCAGCAGGCACCTGGGAGGTCCCCCACTCACATCCCGCGTGCGAGGCGGCCTCCAGACACTGGCCCAGCTTCCTCAATGAGCAGACAGCTAGAAAGACAGAACTGAAGGAAATTTAAGAGACACATCGACCTTTTCGCATCTGAATTCAAGTAAACCAACAAACCAACTTTAGGAAGGCGTTCACGAGAAAATCAGCGAAACCTGACTGTTGCCTGGATGTTAGATGATATAAAGGAAGTATTGTTAAATGGTCTACATGGAATGATGATATGGTTGTGAAGGGTTTGTTTTTTTTTTCTGAGTTTTGTTTGTTTGTTTAGGTTTTTTAGTTTTTGGTTTTTTTGAGATGGAGTCTCACCCTATTGCCCAGGCTGGAGTTCAGCAGCATGATCCCAGCTCATTGCAACCTTCATCTCCTGGGTTCAAACAATTCTCCTGCCTCAGCCTCCCGAGTAGCTAGGATTACAGGTGTACACCACCATGCCCTGCTGATTGGCATTGTAGTCGAGATGCAGTTTCACCATGTTGGTGAGGCTGGTCTCGAACTCCTGACTTCAGGTGACTGGCTTGCCTCGTCCTCCAAAGTTGCTAGTATTACAGGCATGAGCCGCTGCACCTAGCCTGTTTGGTTTTTTGAGACAAGGTCTCACTCTGTCACCCAGGCTGGAGTTTAGTGGCAGGACCACAGCTCTTTACAGCCTCAACCTCCTGGGCTCAAGCAATCTTCCCACCTCAGCCTCTTGAGCACCCAGAACTACAGGTGCACACCACCTCACCTGGCAAATTGTTAAACTTTTTGTAGAGACAGAGTCTCACCATGTTGCCAAGGTTGGTCTCAAACTGCTGGGCTCATGCAATCTGCCCACTGCAGCCTCCCAAAGTGTTGGGATTATAGGCACGAGCCACAGTGCCTGGCCAGGTTTCTCTTTTTTTTAAGTCTTCTTCTCTAAGACTACTTAGACACATTCATGGATGAAAGAAAACGATGTCTGAAATTTGCTTAAAAACACCAGGGTCACACTACACAAATGTCCATCAACAGCTGAATGAATAAACAGAGTGATATATTCAGATATTCAGATGGTGGAATATTATTCAGCTTTGAAAAGGAAATTCTGATACACACTATGACCTGGATGGACCTTGAAAACATTATGCTCAGTGAAATGAGCCAAACCAAAAGGACAAATACTATAATTCCACTCCTATGAGGTTCCTAGAGGCGTCAAAATCGTAGCGGCAGAAAGCCGAATGGCGGCGTTCGGAGCCTGGGGGACGGGGGTGGGAGTGAGTGTTTAATGGGGACAGAGCTTCAGTTTAGAAGATGAAAAGGTTCTGGAGATGAACGTGGTGCTGGTCTCACAGAAACCTGAATGTGCTTAATGCCACTGAGGTGTGCACTTAAAGACGGTTGAGGGGGCCAGGCACGGTGGCTTGCTTTTGTAATCCCAGCACTTTGGGAGGCTGAGGTGGGCGGATCATGAGGTCAGAAGTTCAAGACCAGCCTGGCCAACATAGTGAAACCCCACCTCTACTAAAAATACAAAAAAAAAAAAATAGCCAGGTGTGGTGGCACACGCTCATAGTTCCAGCTACTCGGGAGGCTGAGGCAAAAGAATTGCTTGAACCCGGGAAGTGGAGGTTGCAGTGAGCTGAGACTGTGCCATTGTACTCCATCCTGGGCAACAGAGCGAGACTCCATCTCAAAAAAAAAAAAAAAGGTGGTTGAAATGGTAAAATTTAGGCTATTTGCCACAATAATTTTTAAATACCAGGGTGGGTGAGTGCTGTGCCAATTACCATTGAAACTGGGTGTGGAAGCATGGTGAGATCTTTGAGTATCCACTGCATTTTTCTGTGTTTGAAATTTTCCATACAGAATGCTTCCTTTAAAACTTCATAGTAGGGCTCAGACTCTGTCTCAGAAAAAAGAAAAAAAAAAAAAGAAAACTTGAGAGTAAAACAGCAATCCAAATCCATCAGGGCTGATGAGGAAATGCAGGAAACAGCGGCATGTGAAACTCTCATGGGATTGTGGGGAAAATCTGGCTGCCCGACTGTCTATGATATTTCAATTATATGCAAAATAGGCATTAGGAAAAAAAGTCTGGAAAGAAATATACCAAAATTACAATAGCTATTCAGACAGTGGGGTAAGCAGTCATGGCTTTTCTTTTTCTGAACCTTTTCTGGCAGGGTTCCTTGTAGAGTTTTTTTTGTTTGTTTGCTTTTGTTTTTGAGATGGAGTCTGGCTCTGTCGCCCAGGCTGGAGTGCAGTGGCGCAATCTCAGCTCACTGCAACCTCTGGCTCCCAGGTTCAAGCGATTCTCCTGTCTCGGCCTCCCGAGTAGCTGGGACTGTAGGTGCTCACCAACACGCCCAGCTAATTTTTGCATTTTTAGTAGCGACGGGGTTTCACCACGTTAGCCAGGTTGTTTCCAACTCCTGACCTCAGGTGATCTGCCCACCTCGGCCTCCCAAAATGCTGGGATTACAGGCATGAGCCACCATGCCCAGCCCCCTTTAGAGTTTTATAAGTAAATTACATCCACCCAAGGCAGGAACAGGAGAGAGGATGTCAGGAAGTAACCAGGGCAGGGATCTGGCAATATCACTCCGGAGAGCCCAGCGGCTTCCTGGGAGAGGCAGGCTGGCAGTCCGCCCAGAGCAAGGAGCTTGCAGGGCTCTGCTCCAGCTGTCTGGCCCTCAGTTTGAAGGCTGGGCTCCCATCCCAAATGGACACAGTGCTGGTCAAAATAGCAATGAAGGAGGCAGCCAGTCTGCAAAGGAGCCGGTCCACCTTCCCACATGGGCCTGCGCCTCTGCTGCCCGGGGACCCCGCCACGGGCCTTCAAGCCTCTCCCGTCCCACCCTGTCCTGCCCACATTCTGTTCTCTCAGGGGTCCACCCTTTGCAGCCACAGCTTGTTGAGGCCAATCGCTGCTGGCTCCCGGGGGTGCAATGGGCCAGGCTGGTCCCGAGAAGTGTCCCCGGCAGGGAGGGGACCTCGGCACCCACCCAGCTGCAGCAGGCCCTGTGGAAGGCGCTTCCTGCCCCTTCGCCTCCCGCTGCGGCGTCCATGGGCTTGTGGTTGCCTCGGCCCAATCTGGACTCCGAGTTGCTCAACCAGCCATGCTTTTCCTGTTCCCCTTTTCCCAGGCGGGTGCAGCTCCTGCCGGTGTGGTCCTGGCCTCTGCGGGCTCACCGCAGGGAAGCACGGCCCCATGCATGGCGGCCCCCAGGGCTGTTTCCACGTCTCTGATTGCTTTTTCCCTCCTGGGTTGCTAAACAGTTGATGAAGAAACCCCTTTCATTTGCTTTTTTATTTTGAGGAAGGAGCCCAGGCTGTCTGTCTGGGAAAACGCTATAATGGTCCTAAGGACAAGGACAAGCCCCCAGCAGACCCAAGAGCCACTGGAAGCACCTCTCCTGCCTGTCCCTGGGTTGACGGTGCCCAAGCGGGGGTGTGCAGTCATAACCGCTGCTGTTTAAGGCGACTTCCTGTTGACCCGAGGAGCGAGTGCTAGCCCATCCCACCCTCCCAGGAGTCCTCCAAAGGGGTGTCGCTGTGACCCTGGGTTTGCTGACAAGGTAACTGTGCTGGGCTCAGGGAGGTGGATGGCACCACTTCCCCATGCAGGACCACCAAGCACCGTGCCAGGTGTCCACAGGTGTCCACGTACCTCCCAGGCCACACAGACGTGGGGGAATCCTTTGGTGAGTGGAGACTCACTCCTGAATTCACCTTTTTCTGAAGGAAATGTCAAGGGACAGAGAAAAACACCTACAACAAAAAACACCTGCACCCAGGAGACTCCCTTCTGGGAGGAAGGCAGGGCAACACTAAGACGGGGTCCCGGTAACGTGGTATTCTTACGCCAGCTCACGGGTCCACAGGGCTTCACTATGTCATCCTTGATACGATGCTGAGTGTTTGAAATCTTTTATAACAATTTTAAAGCAAAAAACTTTAAATACCATCATATAATAATCATGTCATTTTAAAGCAAAAAATTGTACAGTTTTCCTCCCTAGCACTGAGGAAATGCCAGGAGGAATGTTAGCCGTGTGGCTGGTGTTCTATGCGTGGAACACACAGCGTGAAGGCGAGGCGAGGCCCACCCTAACTCGTCACGTGGAATTGGAATCGTGGGTTGATGGAAAGTCCCACCACAGCCCCTCTAGCCTCCGAGGGCTGTCTGACCCCACCCCCAGCCACAGCCTATGCAGGTCACTCCTGAGGACCACCCCTCCCCTCCACCAGCCGTGTAAAAGCAGCAACCCCGACGCGAGGAACCTGCAATGCCTCTCAAGCCCAAAGACAGAAAACTGCAAGCCGCTCAGACACCTGAAACAAACACTGACTTGGCTTTCGTGACCCTGAGTTCCACAAGGATCTTTATTATGTAAACATCTGAAAGATCCGTTCTCTGGAAATGGACAAAATACATGATTCACTCACAGCATAAACAGCACAGCATCCCACTGCTCCAGTCTGCAACTGTCTATCATCATTTTTATTTCAAAAAATTCACAGAGGGTTTCATGGCCAGTGACCAACGCTCACCTCCACGAGCAGATGGACGGCAGCGACAGCTCTGCAGGGAGAGAATGTGGGAGGGCCTGGACTTGGCATGATAACGCGAGGTCCCTGGAGGTCCCCATGCCCTTGCCCACCCCCAGCCCTCTTCTGTGCATCTGGCGTGGGGTGGGGGCTGGATTCTGAACTTTAAAATACTGAGATTGCTTCAAGTTGAAAACACTTTTACAGGACAGGCAACTATGCTTTAAAACGTACTTTTTTTGAGACAGAGTCTCAATCTGTTGCCCCGGCTGGAGTGCATTGGTGCGATCCGTGCTTGTTGCAACCACCTCCCAGGTTCAACAGGTCCTCTTGCCTCAGCTACCCAAGGAGGTGGGATTGCAGGCATGCACCACCACACCTGGCTAACTTTTTTATTTTTAGAGACAGGCATTCACTACGTTGGCCAGGCTGGTTTTGAACTTCTGGGCTCAAGTGATCCACCCTCCTTGGCCTCCTGCAGCGCTGGGATGACAGGCATGAGCCACCGCGCCCAGCCTGCTTCACATCTTTACAGGTCACCTCTGTGAGCCTGAGGTCTTTCTGTCCGTGACACAGGTGGGTGGACTGGATCGGTGAAGAAAAGGTCACCTCACAGATCCAAGGTGTCTGTGGTGACCCTATGAAGAGCATCGGAGGTAGGGGTCTTTGGTCCCAAGTAACAGAAACCTGCCCACGCTGATGAAGCGAGGAAAAGAGAGGTGCATGGACCCACAGAACCAGGAAGTCCCAAAGTGGATCTACTGTGAAGGGGTGCAGAGACTCAGCAGTATGTGTACACATGTGTGCCTGTGTGTGCCTGTGTGTGCATGCGTGTGTGCTTTTCGTGGGCATGCATGCATGTGTACATATGTGTATGTGTGTATGCATGTTTGTGCACGTGTGTGTGCTTTGTTCATGGATGTGCGTGCATGTGTGTGCTTTTGTTCATGGGTGTGCATGTGTGTGTTCATGTGTGCATGTTTGCACATACTGTGTGCTCTGTTCATGTGTGTGCATGCATGTTTATGCACGTGTGCATGAGCGTGTGAAGCCCAGGACCCAGTGAGGCCTCTGGACACAGGCTTCCTAGGGAGTTAGTTGTGTTGCCTGGAGCAAACCCCTGCAGGAGAGTTTTTCTGTGTTTGCTTCAGAGAACGGAAACATCTCAGATACAGTGGGGCCCCTTCAGTCTCACGACCCTCCTCCCCACCCTCCTTTCCCGAGGTTGGTAGGGATCCCACATGCCTGTATTTCTTCTGCTACAGTGGAAGGCACTGTAGGAGCCGTCTGTTGCCACCTTCTGTCTAACATTTGTCCGGAGAGGCTTTATACGGCGCAGACCCTCAGCTGCCTCTCTCCTCATGCCCTGCATGTTTCCAGGATCCTCCCGGCTGACGGAGGTATACCTGCTGCTCCCGGATTCACTGCAGGATGCAACTCTCGGGTGTAGCCCTGTCGCAACTGGTTTCTTTCCTTCCTCGATAAACGCTGGGGCAGGGACCTCTGCCCACAGCTACGCCTGGCATGGCCAGACAGCCTCCACAGCATGGTCACACCCGTTCACTCTCCTCCCACCTGCGTTTGAGACTGGGGGACTTATTTCTACTCAAAACAGGGTGGGCAGGGGACCTGCAGTGACGAATGACGGAGAAGAGGAAGGATCCCACCCGGAGCAGGAGCTGAGGCACGGACACCCCACGCTTGCACCGGCGTGGGGATGCCTGGGAGGAAAAGCCAGGCCGGCAGCCCGTCCCATCCAGTCTCCCAGCCCGGAAAGGCTCGATACTTCCAGTGCAGGCTTCCAGGGACTTTTTAAACATTTTTAAAAGTAAAATTTAGCCTGAGATTCCTGACACCTTGAAGGTCCATGAAAGAGATCCATGGGCCTGACAGCCTGGGTGCAGGAGACTCTGTGATCTTGCCCACACTTGTGGAAGATGGTTGTCAGCTCTTGTTGGGTTTTTAGGAGCTGGGAACTCTGAAAGTAAGTATCGGTGTGTTAGCTCAGGGCTCTTTCTGTTATGAATGACAAAATAATAACAATAATAAATAAATCCAACCTAAACTGGCTTGAGTGAGAACGGAGAACAAATAGAAACGATTGGCTCACATAAGCAAAAGGTCCAGGAGTACCGGGGCTTGCCAGCCACACCAGAAAACAGGGTCTCAAAGGCTTCATTGCCAGGCGAGCGCCCTCCACCTGGGACCCTCCGAGCAGCTCCGCACGCCACGCAGCAGAAACTGCTGTCCCTCAGTCCCTCCAGCAGAAGCCCTGGAGTCCAGTAAACCCATGTAGGTCATGTACCCGTTCGTGAACAATCCCCCTCACAGAAAACTGGGATGAGCAGGTGGGCTCCGGCCCGGTGCCACGCCCACCCCTGGCCTGGGGGATCCTGAGTCACCTGCCCCCACGTGGCTAGGCATGGGAAGTGCGAGTCCCCACCAGAAACGCACACGATTCTCTGCAGGATACAGTACAGTGGAGCAGGACGGGGCATTGGACATCCCTTGTATTCTGGAAGAGGCCCACTCCTGAACCTCAGGCTAAGCTCTTGGGTAGTTTGCTGTGGCCAGCCTGGATGAGGCCTGGTGACCCTGGTACACTGTCTGCAGGCATATGCTGGGAGGGGGGGTGGCAGTGCCGTCTGTCGTGGGCTGGATTGGGTCCCCCCACCCCAGAAGTATGTTAAAGTTTTGGAAGTCCTAACCTTATGGATACGCCCTTACTGGGAAATAGGGTGTTTGCAGATCGAGTTAAGATGAAGTCATGCTGGACTGGGGGATCCTAAATCCAATGACAGCTGTCCTTAGAAGAAAAAGCAGAGAGGGATTTGCAGGCACCAGGGAGATGTCCTGGAGACAACACAGGCAGAGACGGGGGTGATGTGGCTGAAGCAAAGCAATGCTAGGAAGCACCAGGAGCTGGAAGAGGCCAGGCAGCCCCTCTGGAGCCCGCATAGAGCGTGCCCTGACAATGCCTTGACAAAGGGCCCCCAGGACCATGGGGAACACATCTCTGTTGTTCTAGCCCCCCAGTGTGGGGCCGTTTGTCACAACGGCCCCAGGACACTGTCACACCCTCTGTCCAGTCGTGCCGTTGGCTCGGACCAGGCGGCGCACCCAGGCACCCCGATGCAGGTGCACCATCACCCTGGCTCATATCCCTCACAGCCGCAGACACTGGCTCCTCCACACCCATGACGATCCCAACCTGGGGTTTTCCAAAAAGGCCACGAGGAGGTTTGAGGAAGTCATGGCCCCAGTGGCTGGGAAAGTCCTCTGGGCAGCCTCATGACTCTGCTTCCCAGGTGACCCCAGAGAGTCTGAAGACGTGTCCTCCCCCAAATCCCCAGGAGGCTCCTGATCAAAGGGAAAACCCCAGGGACCCCCCTCCAGCCCAGCACACCCACTGCTTGTGTGGGACTCCTGGACAGAACCAGAAGCCTACACAGCCATCAGCCAGGAAGCCCAGACATAGAATGACTGCCTGAGTCCCCTGCTGGCGAAAGCCTCTGACCACACATGGTCACCTGCAGTTGGCACTCTCTGGTATCTGGACATGCCTTGTCTCAGCATCCAGTGGAGGAGCCAAGCCACAGCCATTCCTGGCCAAGCTGGCCTCAAGGGCTCGCACCCCCTGAGCTCAACTCCTATCTGAAGTCTGCTGTCAGCCAGGCTCTGGAGGTAGACAGACCTGAGTCTGAATCCTGGTTCTATCAGGACTGGCTGTTTTCCAAAGGCATACACTCTTTGGAAGTTGTTGGGCCTTTCTTGGTGTCTCCACCTGGAACAGAAAACCATACTTCCTGTCTCTTAGGCTTGTAGGAAGAGCTGAGGTGATGTACAACATAGGTGCTAGCGTGATTGTATGAGTACAAGGCATTCAGTAAGTGCTGACTGAATGCCTGCTACGTGCCAGACAACATCCCAGGAGCAAGGTACAGGAGAAACAGACACCATTGTCTTTACGCTATGAAGATGACAGATGATGGTGATGTTGAAGATGAAGCTAAGACCACAGGATCCTCCTGAAGATGAACCGTATCTCACATTTGCTGTCCTCCTCAGCGTGTAGCACAGTGCTTTGCACATAGTAGGTACTCAAGAAACGTGTGTCGATGGACTTATCCTTCTTCAAGTTGCTTTCAGCAAAGGAGAACCCTCTGCCCAGAGTAGCTCCAGCTGGCCTGCATGCAAAGTTCTTTGAATCTGTGTATTTTGAGATTGACTTGGGCTTTTTACTTCATTCCACTGTATATCCACGTTTGTTTTACTTATAAACAACAAGAACTTTTTTCCAAAACTTTGAGTGAAAATAATGCCCCATGAAAACATGGCTTGTTTATATCTGTGGCTTTTGAGACACTAACCACCCCCACACACTCACTGACCCTCCCACCCCTAACCCCGCAGGCCGCCACCGCATGTGTCTGGAGGTTCACAGAGCCCGGGGCCAGATGCACAAACCCAGGCTGCTAAGCTGCTCTGGAAAAAACACTTCTCTCTCCCAGTGGTGCTGGGCTGCAGCGAGCCTTTGAAAGCAGGGGTCTCTCCTGCCAGCTCAAGTGTCTCTCTGCAATCTGAAGAGACAAGGCCTGGACGCCAGCACTGGATTCTTAGAGCCAAAAGCACATCCAAATAAGAAGGCCCTGAAAAGGTCTCTGGAAACTTGGCTTGCCCTTTAAAACCGGGTGTTTCCAGCACAGGGGCCACATCATGGGGCTGAACAGCCGCTGGATGGCTTGGACGCCGCGGCGTGGGTTCTGGTATCACCCCCGCCAGGCAGTCGGCAAGGGGCCAGCACCTTAGTGAGCCAGCACGATGTGCAGCCAGCACCCTGGGGTCTGCTCTGGAATCCTCGCAACTCCCAGGTGCCAGAAGTTCTCTGATTAGGCCCCTTCCCAATGGTAGGAGCAAGCAGGAAGTGGGCAGGGCCCTCACCCAGGAAGTGGGGCAGCCCAGAGCTCCGTGCAGAGCGGGGCCCATTGTGGCCCCCACCGCCTGCCCTGCAGCACCCAACCTCTCTGCCAATTCCCTGAGTTTCTATTCCCGGTTCCTAAAGTGAGGCCTTTCTTTACTCGACTGCCGAGATGCGTTCCACTCTGTTACCCACGCTCATCTTCAGAAGACTGGGAGTGGAAGGCGCAGCACGGATCATTTGATAACAACACGTGCTCACAAGTAAATTGAAATTTACTGCGCAGATGAGAATGCTCTGGCTGGGCCCAGAGATGGATGCCCCGTCCTTCCCCTGGCAGAAGCATGGCAGAGATGAGGAGACAGGTGTGGGTAAAGCCCACCCATCTCATTTTCTCCCTCTTAAGTCAGGAGGGAGCCCTGCAGCCCGACCATGTGGATTGTGCCTCTCACGCCAAGGAGACTTGGTCTGCTTCCGAGGGTGCGCAGTGCCAAGAAGCCTGTACGGCCGGTGCGTCTTTGGGAGACGTAACTTGTGGAATTTATGGGAATACTTTTATTTCTGTGTTAAACACAGCAGTGCTATGGAGCAAAATGGGAAATTTCCATGAATTTTCAAGATGAAGCACAAGATTTTTAAAGGAATTTGACATGCGTGGTAGGACAATTGGGTCACTGCCTGGTAAGCCAGAGGGCGCAGGCTCCCCCTCCTGCTTTTCAGCAGGTGGTCTCAGAAGAGCGGTTAATGGGGGAAGCGCAGCAGCCGCCCGGTCTCCAGGACAAGCGCGGGGCCCTGGCGCCACCTGGTGCTCACACGGGATATGACCGTCAGCTCCGCGCCGCAGGCTGGGAAGGTGGCCCGGATTCAAACGTGGACAGGTGGGTAGAGTCTAAGGGGAGGGGCTGCTGTGTGGAGGGCAACCTTGCCTTACGGACCTTCCCCTCTGCGACCCCTGCCAGCCTTTTTCAGAAGTGGGGCCCCATCCTTTATGAAGGGGTTCCTTTGGCCTCAAGGTGCTCACCTGTGGGCCTGTTAAGCTCAGGTCCCTTCCCCTGGAGATTCTGATTCAGTAGCTCGGGGTTGAGGCCAAGAGATTTGTGTTTTCAACCAGTTTCCCAAGTGACTTTCTTGATCAGGCAATGTGGGATGCAGGGTTGAACCTGCATTAGAATCACCTGAAGAAACTGGAAACTATAGATGTGTCTGGCATGAGCGCCTTGAAGCAGTTGCCCAAGTGATTCAAATGTGCAGCCTTCATTGAGAAACGCTGGAGTGAAGGCCTTGGGCCAACAGGCTGTTGTTTTGTTTTGCGACAAAATATTGCTCTGTCACCCAGGCTGGAGTGCCGCAGCGCAACCTTGGCTCACTGCAACCTCGCCTCCGGAGTTCAATGGTTCTCCTGCCTCAGCTTCCCGAGTAGCTGGGATTACAGGCACCCACCACCACACCCTGCTACGTTTTGTATTTTCAGTAGACATGGGGTTTCGCCATGTTGGCCAGGCTGGTCTCAAACGCCTGACCTCAAGAGATTGTCCCACCTCGACCTCCCAAAGTGATGAGATTACAGGCATGAGCCACCACACCCAGCCTGGGAATGGGATTTTGATTTTTTTTTTTTTTTTTTTTTTTTTTTTTTTTTTTTTTTTTTTTTTTTTTTTTTGAGATGGAGTCTTGCTCTGTCGCCAGGCTGGAATGCAGTGGCACGATCTTAGCTCACTGCAACCTCTCCCTCCTGGGTTCAAGCGATTCTTCTGCCTCAACCTCCTGAGTAGCTGGGACTACAGGCGCCTGCCACCATGCCTGGCTAATTTTTTGTATTTTAGTAAAGATGGAGTTTCACCATGGCCAGGATGATCTCAATCTCCTGACCTCCCAAAGTGCTGGGATTACAGGTGCGAGTCACCGCACCAGCCTGGGAATGGCATTCCTAACATGCATCCCAAAATGAGGTGCTGGCCACAGCACAGGTCTAGGAGTGGCTCACCAGGTAATTGGATAGTTGGAGACTAGTGGACGTCTGAGTTAGCTGCTTTCACTGTTGATGTTTGGTTAGGTTTGGAGTGGTGGCAAAGGGGCAAAAGGTGAGGAAGCTATTTGAAAAGACCCTTAGAGGCTGCCCCAGGCCTGCGGTTTGCACGTGCTTGTTGATTCAGTAAATACCATGGGCTCGGCGCTCACAAGTACCCCACTGGATTGGACTGACTGAATTCTGGTGTACGCTGATGAAATTCCTATCCCAGCTCTACCTTTATTGGCTGTCTGGCCTTGTGCAAGTCACTTAACCTTTCTGTGCTCCTGACCCTTAACTTGTAAAATGGGGATAGTAACCCCAAGGGCTCTGGTGAGGAGGTGGTGCATGCAAGGCAGCGTGGCGGGGCTCACGTCAGGCCTGGCGAGTCAGCAACCCTGCACTTACCCCTGTGCCAGGTGACCTCAAGAATAAAGTCCTGGCCAGGCACAGTGGCTCCAGTATGTCATCTAATCACTTTGGGAGGCTGAGGCAGGCATATCACCTGAGGTTGGGAGTTCCAGACCAGCCTGACCAACTTGGAGAAACCCCATCTCTACTAAAAATATAAAATTAGTCGGGCCTGGTAGCAGGCTGAGGCAGGAGAATTGCTTGAACCTGAGAGGTGGAGTTGCATTCCAGCCTGGGCAACAAGAGTGAAACTGTCTCAAAAAAAAAAGAAAGAAAGAAAGAAATGAAGTCCTGGTGCACTGTGAGTTAGGGCCAAGCAATGCCAGATGCTACATGCAACTGAAGCTGGGGAAAGACACATTTTTCCAGCATTGTAAGCCTGCAGCAGACCCTTATAAACAGTGTGCTTGCTTTCAGGAGCTGTGCCAAGTCAGCGTCTGTGCAAAGAATTCTTGGTGGTGAAATTATGTTTCCAGGCTGTAGGGCTGTCACCTGCTGTAAGACATTCCTGCTGGCCACGACCCTGCAGAAGGCAGAGCCCGGCAGCTGGAGGAGAGGGAATCACGGCAGCCGCCCAGTGAGTAATGTGTTTGTCCAGAGCCATCCTGCAAGTCCCCTGCCTGTAGGCCAAGTGCCACTGCAAGAAGAGATGCAGCTGGGCATGGTGGCTCATGCCTGTAATCCCAGCACCTTGGGAGGCCGAGGCGGGCTGATCTCTTTAGGTCGGGAGTTTGAGACCAGCCTGACCAACATGGTAAAACGCTGTCTCTACTAAAAATACAAAAATTAGCCAGGCGTGGTGGCGCATACCTGTAATTGTAGCTACTGAAGAGGCTGAGGCAGGAGAATAGCTTGAACTAGGGAGGTGGAGCTTGCAGTGAGCCGAGATCGTGCCACTGCACTCCAGCCTGGGCAACAGAATGAGACTGTCTCAAAAAGAGAGAGGGCTCGGGAGAGAGATGCATGTCTCAGAAAAAAAAAAAGAGAGAGAGAAAGAAGAGATGCGTGTGTCCCTGCCTCGCTCTCTGGGCTGGAGGAAGCTTCAAGGAGAAGGAAGTTCACTGAGCCGCGGGACCAGTTTCTGGACCTCGCCGCTCTACAAACAGGACGGGTTTTGTCTCTGTGCGCCCTCTGCTGTCCAGAGCTGAGAATGCAGCCCAGAGAAATGCAAGTCTAACTCAAGGTGCATGTCCCAGTGCCTCCCATCGCTGAGGTTTGAGATGCCTGCAAGCTGGAAACAACGCTTTAAAAGGCGTCTGAGGCTGGGCGTGGTGGCTCACACCTGTAATCCCAGCACCTTGAGAGGCTGAGGCAGGTGGATCAGTCCAGCCAACATGGCGGAACCCCGTCTCTACTAAAAATTAAAAATTAGCCAGATGTGGTGGTGTGCTCCTTGGGAGGCTGAGGCAGGAGAATTGCTTGAACCTGGGAGGTGGAGGTTGTGGTGAGCCGAGATCGCTCCAAAGAACTGAAAGTAGAGACTCCCACAGATACCTGCGTACCTGTGTTCTTAGCAGCGTGATTTGCCAAAAGGCAGAAACAACCCAATTTCCATTGACAGATAGATGGACAAACGAAATGTGGTTTGTCTGTTCAATGCAGTGTTATTTAGCCTTGAAAAGGAAGGAAATTTGGACACATGCTACAACATGGATGAATCCGTTAGACAACATGCTAGGTGAAATAAGCCACACAACAAAAGGCCACACACTGTGTGAATCCGCTCATCTGTGGTCCCTAGAATAGGCAAATTCATGGAGACAGAAAGCAGAATGGGGATGGGAGGGGAAAGGGGGAGTGAGTGTTTGGTGGCGACAGAGTTTCGGTTTGGAAGATGAAGACGTTCTGGGAAAAGTGGCGATAGTTGCACGCGATGGAACGCAGAATGTCCACAGTGCCTGAGAGCTGTGTGCTTCAAAACAGCTACCCTGACACCTTCAGTAGGAAATAAGACAGAACAGCTTCTTAAAGGTAAACATGGCCAGGCTCAGTGACACACGCCTATAATCTCAGCACTTTGGGAGGCTGAGGTGGGCAGATCACTTGAGGTCAGAAGTTCAAGACCTTCCTAGCCAACATGGTGAAACCCACCTCTACTAAAAAAAAAAGAATACAAAACTTAGCCAGGTGTGGCGGCATGCACCTGTAATCACAGCTACTTAGGAGGCTGAGGCACATGAAATCGCTTGAACCTGGGAGGCAGAGGCTGCAGTGAGCTGAGATCAGACCACTGCACTCCAGCCTGGGTGACAGTGTCAAAAAAAGAAAAGAAAAAAAAAAAAGGCATAGCTGACACTTTTAGGAACAGAAATGGATCATGTTGAAGACAAATCATCCAGCAAGTTTGTGTTCAGTAACCCAAACATCAAAGGAACTCATGACCCTGGAGAAAGCTGTGACATTTGAAACCTCAGGACTCCTCTGACCATGAGCTCCAGGAACACTCGCAGAGGCCCTGGGGCTCGCTGAAGAAATCATGTGATTGCTGCATGTTTCATGCATGCTGCCTTGTCAGGAAAATTAAGCGATGCATTTGAAAATGAAAAAAAAAATGGCTAAAGTGGCAAATTCTATTTCATGTGTATTTTGCCACAATTTGAAAAATGGATGTTTTTTACAAAATAATGTACTGCATCTGGTGGGATGGAGCACCATCTTCTCAGAGTGTTGGCGCTCACTGGCCTGTCGCAGAGTGTTGGGATGACCATTTCACCTGGGCAGCTGCTTCTGGTGAGGGCAAGGGCAAGGCCAGTGGCGACCTCACCACTGAGGGTTGAGCTCTAATCCTTAACACTCTGGCTGTGAAGGGAGCTTCTTGAGCAGAGCAATGTGTGAGATGTGCAGACAGCAAACAAGGCATACACGGTGCAGTTTTAGAAAAGGCAACTCCATTTCCAGAATATGGGTCTATTCTTGGGGGACAAATCTCTGCCCCTCCCCTGAAGGAAGAGGTCTAATGTCACCCACCTGCCACGGAGTGGCTGCCTAGTGCCCCCCATTTAGCTGCCGTATTAGGGCTGGGGTTTGCAGATTAGGCCCTCAACAGCAGTCCCTGGCAGGAGCCCTGGGGAGAGGAAGCTGTGGGGAGGCAGTCCATTGCATGGCAAGAGTGATGCCATGTGGGAGCACAACTGCTACGAAGGTCTTTTTTTTTTTTTTTTTTTTGAGACGGAGTTTCACTCTTGTTACCCAGGCTGGAGTGCAATGGCGTGATCTCAGCTCACTGCAACCTCCACCTCCTGGGTTCAGGCAATTCTCCTGCCTCAACCTCCTGAGTAGCTGGGATTACAGGCACGCACCACCATGCCCAGCTAATGTTTTGTATTTTTAGTAGAGATGGGGTTTCACCATGTTGACCAGGATGGTCTTGATCTCTTGACTTCGTGATCCACCCACCTTGGCCTCCCAAAGTGCTGGGATTACAGGCTTGAGCCACCGTGCCCAGCAGGAAGGTCTTTAAACAACGCCATCAGCACTCATAACCCCTCCCAAAGATGCTTATCTAACCTCCCCCGTGGCCATAAGTTTTGGCAAGAAAGTCTCATGATCAGCTGCCCATGTCTTTACCTTAAACGCTTGCCCTATAAAGGTTACTTTCTGGAAGGCAGGTATGGGGATCCACTGTCTCATTGCAGTCGATTCGTAAGTCCCTATTTCTGATTTCTGTACCTGGCCCACACCTGTACTTTCAACACTTTGAGAGGCTGAGGTGGGAGGATTGCTTGAAGCCAGGAGCTCAAGACCAGCCTGAGCAGCATAGCCAGACGCTGTCTGCACACAAAAAATTTAAAGATTAGCCCGGCGTGGTGGCACATGCCTGTAGTCCCAGCTACTCAGGGAGCTGAGGCGGGAAGATGGTCTGAGCCCAGGAGGTCGAGGCTGAATTAGCTATGATTGCACCACTGCACTCCAGCCTGGGGGACAGAGCGAGATCCTGTCTCTAAAAACATAATTATTATAATTAATTAATTATTTCTGAGAAACTGACTTTGTCAGTCTCTTTCTTTGGGCTCCCTCAGCCCTTGGGGGTGGGTCTGCACAGACCTGCTCCCTGCAGAATAATAACCCCTGTCGCCGGGCCACGCAGTGCCTCCATCCCTGTGCCGAGGTTCCTTCTCCACAGCCCCAGCTTGTGTTCCCTGCTCTTGTTCCAAGCCCTGCTCATGCTCTCCTGCTGCTTTGCCTGTCCCTCCACCCGGGATTTCAATCCATGACGATGCAAATTCTTCATTGCAGCCCAAACTCACTTTCCCACACTTCTGGAAGGAGGCGGGGCTCAGGATAGCTTCTCTACTCACAAGAGCTCCCACAAGGGTTGTTTTCATTTGAGGTTCAAAAGCGTGGACCTGGCCTCTGGGATTTCAGGCTCTCTTCACTTTCTCCTCTAGAATCTGGATCTTGACTGTACTTTCTTTGCCTGTCCTGGTCGGTCCCCTTTCACTCCCAGCAGTTTCTCTGCAGCGTGGGTCCCCACCCCAGACAGCAGCCCAGGAGGGTGGGTGTAGAAAGTGCACCAGCCCCTTTGGGACCCACTGAGGAGACCTGCAATCATCTGTTTCTTCGTGGGGTGGCCTCCCAGCTTCATGGGAGGGTCACCGTGCTTCCCAGGGAGTGCCCTGCTGCTGTATCCCAGGCCCACCCGCTGTCCGCCAGGTTCATCTGCTGTCCCCTTGCTTCCCTTTGCATCCTGCTGCACCAAGGCAGATGCTGTGCCAGGCTGTGGCACAGGTGACTTGTCCCCACCCATTTGCATTCTGCAGATCATGGGGGGTTTGTGGGATATCTCCTCACCTCATATTGTCCAATGGGTTTATGGTTTTGCTATCTAGTTACTCCATCTTTTTTTTTTTTTTTTTGAGACGGAGTTTTACTCATGTTACCCAGGCTGGAGTGCAATGGCGCGATCCCGGCTCACCGCAACATCCACCTCCTGGGTTCAGGCAATTCTCCTGCCTCAGCCTCCTGAGTAGCTGGGATTACAGGCATGCACCACCATGCCCAGCTAATTTTTTGTATTTTTAGTAGAGACAGGGTTTCACCATGCTGACCAGGATGGTCTCGATCTCTTGACCTCGTGATCCACCCGCCTCGGCCTCCCAAAGTGCTGGGATTACAGGCATGAGCCACCACGCCCGGCTAGTTACTCCATCTTTACGTGCAGATTCAGGGAAATTCACACACTCTGCCACCATCCCTGAACCCCCTCCCCTCTATGTTTTAAACCAATTGGCCACTGTTTTTACTGCAGTGTTCATCCAGTGCTTGAGCAACTTTGCCTTCATGGTTTTCAGCTCCTTTGCTCGCCATTTCTCCGGGCATCTCACTCCTCTTTGAGTTCAATTTTCTTCTTGCTGGGCCACATCCTTTAGCACTCTTCTCCACAACGGCTTGGTAGTGGTAGACACTCTCCATCTTTGCCTGGAAATATCTTTATTTTTTTCTCTCCTCTTGGTTAAGAGCTTAGCTGGTACTGTCAATCTAGAGGAAAGCACTGCTCCCTTATCTTCCAGCTTCAAGGATGGCTTTTAATATGTCTGCTGTTGTCTTGCCCTATATAGGTAATCCTTCTTTTTTAAGTGGTTTTTTTTTATGAGACAGGGTCTTGCTATATTGCCCAGGCTGGTCTCAAAACTGCTGGCCTTGGCTGGGCACAGTGGCTCACACCTGTAATCCCAGCACTGTGGGAGGCCAGGGTGGGTAGATCACCTTAGGTCAGGAGCACAAGAGCAGCCTGGCCAACATGGCAAAACCCTATCTCTACTAAAAAAAACAAAAATTAGCCAGGTGTGGTAGTGTGCACCTGTAATCTCAGCTACTGGGGTGGCTAAGGCAGGAAAATAGCTTGAACCCAGGAGGTGGAGGCTGCAGCGAGCCAAGATCACACCACTGCACTCCAGCCAGGGCAAGAGAGCGAAAAAAAATCAAAAAAAAAAAAAAAAAAACTGCTGGCCTCAAGCAGCCCTCCCACCTCAGCCTCACAAGTAGCTGGGATTACAGGCACAGCCACCATGCCTGGCCATGGTTTTATATTCTGGAAGGTAGAAAACTGTCAGCTGGGAAGAAGGTAAGCAGAGTTAAGAAGGAAGACGAGTCACAAAGAGGGACAACGTATCTTAAATTGCAAGGGGCTCTCCAAGTTTAGGCTGAGGGACGGGGTCTCTCATGGCCCCACGTGGAGATGCAGTGTCTGGACGGGTCAGGAGCCTCATCTCTGAGGCACCTTCCTTTGAGGCCTGGGCCTGGGGAGACAGGGGCTCCTCCAGCCTCCAGTGAGCTAAGCTCAGAGTCCTCCTGCTCCAATTTCATGCCTTGATAAAGAGCCTTGATAGTCTCCCTGAGCACCCTGGGAGGGGCGGTCTCGGGGTGAAATGAGACCCCACGCATCACCCAGAAAGAGCTCGGTCCTCCTCCTCCTGTGTCCCGCAGTCCATGTGCCCTGGCATCTGAGTGCTCCTGCCTGGCCCCCACCCTGCCTCCCCCCACAGTGGTTCTGCCTGGTGGTTGCCTTGCTGTCCTTTGAACACACCCCGCCCCCTTGCACCTCCCGCATTGCACCTGCCATGCCTGCTGGGTGCTGTGTCCACCTGCCAGCTCGACCTCCCCTCGGGTTTCAGCATGAGTGTCTCATCTCATCTTCACGTCTCAGCTGAAATGTCCTCTTCAGTGACAGCTGCCCAACCAACCCCCACCCATAGCCTTCTCTCCCTGCACCCCTTCCCTCAGCCCTGCTGGATCCTCTCCTCTGTGCCTTTGTTTCACTTGCTGTCTGCCTCCCTGTAAGCCTGGGAAGGAGAAGGCCTGGGGTCGAGTCAGGATCACATCACCATGGCATGTGGGTCGTGACTCATGAAGGGCTGTGAGCAGAACCCAGTCATGAACCCTTGCGGCCTCCCAAATTCCCACTAAAATGGCAGTAATGGGATTTTTATTTTTTTCAGCATGAGGACAAGGAGATCAGGGTGGACAGTCACGTTTTGGAAACTGAATCCAATGGCCAAATGGCAGCTCTCTTAGCAAGGTCGAGAGCACGGGTTCCTAAGCAGGAGGAGGGAAAGGCCAGGAAGAGCCTGACTGTTCTCAAGCGGACTCACTCAGAGCCACTCCAGGCTAAAAGCAGAGGACTCGTGCAGCAGGCCCAATCCCAGGCAGATACCTCTGCCTCCATCCTGGGGTGACAGCTCCTTCCTCCCTGCCTGTCCTGAGGGCGATGCAGATGGGGATGAGCCTGGCCTGCTCCCTGGCTCAGGGCAGGTGGCTGTGGCTCCACCAGTGCTCGCTGAAGGGTCAGCAAAGCTAGGCAAAGGGTGGGGGCCCAGGTCAAGCACTTCAGCCACCACCCCCCACCCCCAGGAGCCCACCCTCAGGGAAGGAGCTAAAAATGGCATCCCCCAGAGGGCGGTTGTGGGCTTTTGTAGTTAGGCCATCAAGGGGCTCACACTAGTCCCCTCGGCAAGACTTCACAAGGCCCTGTAGCACCCCCACCGCCCCCCATCCCACTCTCCCAGGCGGCTCAGCTGGCCCTTGGAGAACATGGGATCAAGGGTGTTTCCATGGCCGTGGAAGAGACGCTTGATTGGGGTGTATTTGACCTGCTCTTGATTTTGAACTCAGCTCAAACTTTCCAGCCAGCCAAGGTCCTTGTCCTGTGCACTTCCTCTCGTCAAGCTCTAAGGGCCCCATTTCCCTTCCTGGCTACAGCTGGGCTTCTCCGAGCCACTCTCTCCGCTGGCCTCATTCCCACCCAGCAGTGCTGGCAGGACAACCCTCTCTGCCAGCCGTCACTGCTACTCCTGGTACACATGCTACGTTGAGATTTGTTCTCTTCTCCAGACAGGGTCTCCAGTTCGGGAATTGGTGCTTGGATGGGACAGGTAACAAGATGAGTCCTGGAGGGAGCGTGCCAGGGACCAGGACAATGCTGGTAAGACCACCTTATTTGACATTGGCTTTGTGACTACGTTTTAGATCAAAGAGCTGAGAGTAGCCAGGCAGCCGAGTAGGCTACAAACAGGCCAAAGCAGGCGGGGCCAGCACCCACAACCCGGTCAGAGCTCAGAGTGGGGCTGTTCACCCCAACAATGTGTCAGCTGCAGGGAGGGAGGGACAGCCCCAGAAGAATAGTGGGGCCAGCACCCACAACTCGGTCAGAGCTCAGAGTGGGGCTGTTCACCCCAACAACGTGTCAGCTGCAGGGAAGGAGGGACAGCCCCAGAAGAAAAGTGGTTCATAGGCTGGGCGCAGTGGCTCACGCCTGTAATCCTAGAACTTGGAGAGGCCAAGGCGGGCAGGTCACCTGAGGTCAGGAGTTCAAGACCAGCGGGGCCAACATGGCAAAACCCAGTCTCTACTAAAAAATATAAAAATTAATTGGGCATGGTGACGGCCACCTGTAATCCCAGCTACTCAGGAGGCCGAGGCAGGAGAATCACTTGAACTGGGGCGGTGGAGGTCGCAGCGAACTGAGATCACACCACCGCACTCCAGCCTGGGTGACAAAAGCGAGACTCCTCACCAAAAAAAAAAAAAAAATTTGTGTGTGGTAACTTCCGCCGGTGTGCCTACTATAATGGGATTTTACTCATATAAAGATCTCTTGCCAAAAACCTCAAATTCCCCACATCAAGGGATTCTATATTTTCAGTTTGTATGTGTCTCCTTATGCAATTTAAGACACTTGATTTTTGCCATTTCATTCATACCCAAAATATATTTACTCCAGACCCTTGGCAGAAACCTGCTGCTTTACTTGGCTTTCATGCAGGCATCATGAAAGACCCGATGACAAGGGTTTCAGGTAAACTGGTCATTTATTAGCAGTGGTACTGTTTGGCATAACGGGTTTCCAGTACAGAGGCATGGGGTCACATGGAGGTGACAGGGCCTGGCTCGGCACAGGACAGCATCTCTCATTTCTTCCACTCCTTCTTGTCGTAGTCCCACTTGGAGGCGAGGCCATCGATGGGGTTCACCTTCAGGTCCAGCATCCTCTTGGTCTGCATGGCCACCCACTCTTTGTCAAAGGTGTGCGGGATGGGGCCGTACACTACAGGGCGAGACGAGGCTCTAGGCAAGACTGTCCCAGCAGCTTCTTTCTAAGCCAATCCCTTCCAGGTGAAATCCTCCCGACACTGCAGCCACCAGGTCAGCAGAGCCACCTGCCACTCAACACCCGCTCACACACACGGTTTCTATTTCTGACCACTGACAACCACGGGGATTTAAAATTATCCCTCTGTTTGTAAAAAGTTAGCAATGGAGTAAGCTAAAAGCAGCAGGTCCTCTCTAAAGGCTATGGACAACAAGGTCTAACGAACAGCCCATGGTCACTTGGGAGATCAGACTCGGGTCTGTTACTAACCCACGTCCGCATTCAAACCAAAAGTACGAGAATATACCTATTCAGAATGCAAAAACACCTGTTCTGCCTGAACAGAAAGAACCAGGAAGAGTTGTTACAGTGAGTGCGCAACCCAGCAATGCCTAAACAGAAACTGTCAGGTCAGAAGCCCCCAAATCCCAGCAGTTGAGATGTGGTCCTCACAACAGTTGACATGTCATTAAATGACAGAGTCCCCTTCTTGCTCAAACCTTCACAAAGTCATCTTTCGGTAACTGCCTAGTGAGCGTATAACCACAAATGAAAATGTGGTATGCTGTACGACGTAGTTAAAGCATTTCACCACAAAACAAGTCTGCCCGACTACGAATAATCAGATGCTGGCTTATCAACTAACCCCCCATGACTTCAATTCTGCAGGTTGCCAAGGCCTGGAAACCAGTCCTGAGATGAGCTCTGGAATGGAGTCCCTATCTCATGGCCTCAAGGTGGGGGATCCCCCCACAGCCCCCCATTGGGTACTGCAGGCTGGAGCCCCAGTCCAGGCACCCCATGCTTTCCACCGTCTCTACTCACCATAGCGCTTCTCCAAGATGATAAGAATTGCTGTGAAGCCGATGAAGAACATGGCAGTACCCACAACCGTCTTCCACTCATTGGAGCCCCTGTTCATCTCAGCAAAGCTCTCCTTGAACTGAATACGATACACTGGGGGCAAAGAGGAGAGCCATTTACAGGCACAAAGAAGTGGGTCAGCAGCTCCCTCCTCTACAAGGTTCAACCACTTCTCCCTAAAACCACACTTGTGAAGGAGAAACCCAGAGGTAAAGGACACAGCAGCCTGGGCCACATCATGTTCACATGCGTGTGTCACACATGTGGCTGCACAGTCTTGTGACGGGCAAAGGAGGGAAGAGAATGCGTGGAGTTTGCTTTAGGTGGAAATTAAAACTGTGAAATTCTTTGTTATTTGAGTGACAGTGTTAGGGTCTATTTGATCTCGTTATTTTCACACCCCTCTCATACCAAGCAGTAAGCATTTTGCTGAGTTTCTTTCAGTAATTTCCAGTAAACAATGTCCTACCCAGCAGATATGCCAAGAGGCTAAATCCACCCAGCACAGAGAAGGGGGCCTAGCAAAAGAAGTCAGCTGGCAGAGGACGCAAACTGGGGCTGTGGGACAGTGACCCAGAAACCCGGCAGAGCAGCCCCACTGTGCAAGACTGCTCTCCAGACAGTCAGCCCAGAAGTGAGCAGAGGCTCTCGCACACACACACACGTCCGGGAGCTGCTGGGCTCGCCTGTGGGTCCCTTCAATACCCACACTCGACTTTCTCATCCATGGAGAGGCTGCTCCAGGAGGCCTTCTCCTTCTCCTTCAAGGCCTTCTGGCTGGCTGACAGGTGCCTGACATGGGCCACGTCAGGCAAGGGATAGTCACGCCGATCCACATAACTTGGGAGCGCATAGTCTTCACTCTTCACAACACTTCCTGAAAAACACATTGGATAAATCTTTGAATCCATGTAAGTTGAGAGTCACAAACAAGGTGATACTTCTGAAAACTGAAACAAACACACGTGTGCACACCCTGAAACCCTCAGTCATCTCAGGGGGTCACAGTCACTGTTTCAAACAGGTGCAGGACTGTGTTGGAGGGTGAACAGAGGCACTTTTCATCACTGCAAACAAAAACCCACCAGGGGCAACTGCTAATGAACCCTGGGGCCAAGGTGGCCGGGGGCGGGTCTTCCTACGTAAAGAGTTATCCCCTGCCCTGAACAGAAGACTGGACAAAATGAAGTCCCAACTGCAAGGGACTCAAACTACGAGGAAGAACAAAAACAGTAAAACACTCAAAGCGTTTCAAGTTCAGAAACAAAGACACGTGAACAGAACCACAACAGCACTGTTCAGGGAAAACCTGTGTCCAACCAGGACTGAGTGAGAAATCGTGCTGGCTCTGTGAAACGCGGATCATGGAGCCACTCACTCAGGGTGTTTACCAAGCACCCTCTACAGGCAAGGCAGGGCTTAAGGCATCTGGGCTCATCTGTGAACAAATCAAACATTCCTGCCCAGTGGCACTTAACATTCTAAGAGTGGCAAACAAACAATAAACATAATGTGCAAATCACATGTTTAGAAAAAAGTACTCTGGAGAAAGAAGAGAGCAGGAGGGCATTGGCAATGTGTGGATGGCAGGAACCAAGAGGCAAGGTCCACAGGACGAGGCAGACCTACAGCCTGAATGCGATGGCAGCGTGCACTCAGGAGCCACAGAACGAGGACAATGCTGTGTGCCTCCTTATGGAAATCAGGCACACATACACACACACTGACAAAGCAAGCCCCAAACTGTTACACAGAGGAGGCAGGTAGAACTTCGTGAGGATTTCTGCTCTATCTGCTTGTGATTTTAGTGCCTTCCAACTAGCAGGTATCACGAGGAAAGAAGTTCAGAAATCAGACAGCTAAGGAGTATCTTGGTTGTAGTGAGAGTCTTCCCCTGTTAAAGCATGTTTCTCACTTCTGTCCTACACCTGCAAGAACTCTGTTAGATACTGATCTGGAGGCCTTATGCCCTGCGACAATGCTTCCCCTCCATTAGCTCAGTCACAGTGATTCCCATCTCCCAAATCACCTTCATAGTAAATCACATTAAGCTTCAAGCAAAGTCACATATAGAGTTCTCTAGATGTTTATCTTAGCCATGCAAATGACTAGGGTACTTACAAACTTATACTTGACCTCATCCCAAAAATGAGGTGGGATATAAGGGACATGAGGTGGAAATGGCCGGAATTACTTTCTAGTTTTAAAGCCTTGATTCTATGAAGTGGTGTGTAAACTAAGAAGAACAGTTGTATACTGAATATTTTTATGAAGTTTAGCACCCCCAAAAGTTTCTAAAATTTAAAACACTCAGTTTACACATGAGAGTTATTAAAAACAGATGTAAATATGTGTGATGACAGTGTTCTAGAATCAAACATTCATTGTGGTACTAATGACAAAACTCAATGAATATACTAAAAACCACTGAAGCATACACTTTAAATGGGTGACTGTTACATGAATTACATCTCGTAAAGCTGTCGTAAACGCCATGACAGGAAGGCTGAGGGAAGAAATGCTGTTGTAATGATGTAAACCCTAAAAACCTTGAAGCAGGCAAACCTTAAAATTGCATCTTCCAGAATAAGAATAGTCAATTCCTGGTTTCAGGGGTTCTTCAGAGTTTCAGGCCTGGCCCCCAAGGAATGAAGGGAAAGGCAATGGTTAATATACCAAACATTTCTTTTAAAAATAGAGAAAAACAAGACTCCAGATTCTAATGAATGTCTGTCACTGCTTCCACATGGATGGGTTTCTGCTGAGCCTCCGCTGGGGAGATCTGGTACATCTGGGCGCCCCTCACTCAGATGCATCACCATGCAAATATCCCAACTGACTTCAGTGATGGCTGATGGTATTCCAGACTGCTTTACTATCTTCTGCTGAGAACAGATTCATGTATTATTCATGTATGACTTGCATAAGTTAAAATTTAATAGGCAAGACTTGTCTAAGAGCCCGCAGTTCGTCTTCATCTGCCTCCCAAGTGCTGGAGATACAGCAATGAGTAAGACAGCAAGGTCCCTGGCCTCAAAAGGCTTATACTCTAAGAGGTGGAGACAGCGATACTCAAATAGACATGCATTCAGGAGGTATCCAGCAAGGTGAGGTGACAGGGAGCTTCCTGAGAAAGGGTGGTCAGGAGAGGCTGTTCTAAAAGCACATTTGTATTGAGGGTGAATGATCAGACAGGAGCCACCATCCACAGCTCGGAGCTCTGCTGGAGGAATGGAATAAGATCGGAGGCTAGGGCAGGAACAGGTGGGGAGGGGCAGTTCTGATGGCAAGTTTTGGTTTTTGAGTACATTATGAAGTAATGAATTGGAAAGGCAGGCAACACCAGCTCTAACCAGGCAGGGCATAGACTTTATTGAAGCAATGAAAAGACCATGGAGATTCTCCGCCAGAAGCCCTCCCTGAGCCCTGCATCGGGCTAAATGCTTCCACCCGGAGGCATCTCTTTACTGCCTTCATCCATCTGTCCCTCCTCAGGTTGCAAACAGCCTCATGGAAAGAGTGTGTATTTCATATTCTTTTCACTCTCCATGCCTAACAGTGCCCCGCACAAAGTAGACAGATGCCAGATGCATGCAAAACTTCCAAGCTCTTTCGTTTTCATTGCCGCTATGAACAGATGTGATGCAAATGGCTGGAAGTTGTGGGGGTGAGGTGGGGAGGGAGGTCATTAAGGTCAGTTCTGGTGCAGAAGATCTTTTGAAAGGGGTAGATTTTGAAGTTTAGAAAAGTGGAAAGGAAGAGAAGGATAAGGGGGGACATAGCAGTATAACCAGAGATCCAGAAGAGAATCAATCTGATTCATAAACATTACTTCATTTAGAGCCAAGCCTGTGAGAATATCTGTATCTCTGCTGAAGACCCCAAGAGCAGAATTAAGGTCTTTAAAACTCCAGCACAGGGCCTTATACACAGCAGGAGCAAAATGAAATTAGCTCAGCCTATTTAAAAGTGAGAAAAGTCACACTTACCATGTGCTCGTACACACACCGAGGTGGAAATTGCTCGCTTGCCAACTAGGCTAAATACCCTGGTAGCCAACATTCTGAAAGATAAAAAGGTACACCTTCTCTATGAATAACGGCAAACAGCAAGGAATGAGTCTTTTTTGCCCCAGAGCATCTTGGACCTAAATTCTTTTGTTTGCTTCTCCCCAACACAAATGATCCATTCTTTATTACTGACTCATCACAAAATAACCTAGGATGAGGTTTTTCTTAGTAGCTGGCATGCTTTTAAGGAGCTTCATTACAAATTAACTGCCGTAACATATAAGTGCTTCAGGCAATTAACACAACATTAGTCTTCTTAAAAAACAAGGAGGCTAGGCCGGGCGCGGTGGCTCAAGCCTGTAATCCCAGCACTTTGGGAGGCCGAGGCGGGTGGATCACGAGGTCAAGAGATCGAGACCATCCTGGTCAACATGGTGAAACCCTGTCTCTACTTCAAATACAAAAAATTAGCTGGGCATGGTGGTGCGTGCCTGTAATCCCAGCTACTCAGGAGGCTGAGGCAGGAGAATTGCCTGAACCCAGGAGGCGGAGGTTGCGGTGAGCCGAGATCGTGCCATTGCACTCTAGCCTGGGTAACAAGAGTGAAACTCCGTCTAAAAAAAAAAAAAAAAAAACAAGGAGGCTGGGTGTGGTGGCTCACACCTGTAATCCCAGCACTTTGGCAGGCCAAGGCAGACGGATCACCTGAGGTCAGGAGTTCGAGACCAGCCTGGGCAACGTGGGGAAAACCCGTTCTCTACTAAAAATACAAAAATTAGCTGAGCATGGTGGTGGGCACCTGTAATCCCAGCTACTTGGGAGGCTGAGAAAATCGCTTGAACCTGGGAGGTGGAAGTTACAGTGAGCCGAGACCATGCCATTGCACTCCAGCTTGGGCGACAAGAGCGACACTCTGTCTCAAAAAAAAAAAAAAAGCAAGGAGAAAAAATGTTAACAAGGTAGCTAGATATACAGCATCAAAGCACTGTACTGCCGTGACAAGCTCCGTTCTTCAGGGGTTGGTGGGAGGAGGTAACAGCTTACAGGGACGGTGACACACATCACATTCAATTGAGTATTTATTTAAAACCTAATACCGTATGTATACAGCCTAGAAGAGCAAATTGGAGAAGGCTGCCAGCCCACGCCGGTCTACTTCCAATCCCTGAAGACAGCGGATAACCTAGTTGACCCCCGCCTCTCCAGGGCCCTCCTCGATTCAGGCCCATCTACCTTACAAGGCCCCTTTTAAATCGGCCCTTCGGAGGACTGGGGAGAGTGATTTGGGAAAATACCGTCCTTGGGGCAGAATAAACAAGCATGACGTCAGGGCTGAACGCTCGCGTCCAGGCTCTCTCCTCGGGCCTAGCCCTGGCGTGGGCAAACAACTGGCACCTTCCAGGCTGGGAAGCCCAGCGCCGCCCGCGAGCCCCGCAAAACCCGGGAGAGGCTGCAGGGACCGTTTGAAAGAGCAAGGGCGGAGAACACGGGCCCGCATCCCCGCAGCCGGCACCCTCGGCCAGCGGGCGCTCCAAGGTCAGAGCCCGAGGTCAGCTCGCAAACGCGGCGCGGCGGGGGAAGCCGGATCGGGCGCTTCGTAGCGGCCCGAAGGCCGTCGCGCAGCGGCCGCCAGAGCCTGGAGCCCCCGCGGGCCGGCTTCAATGTCACCCGGCTCGGAGCCCATCCCGTGCCTCCTGCCGGCACCGGGCGGCCGGGCTGCAGACGTGCAGACTCGATGGCTCCCGGCCCCCGACCCGGCCCGGCCTGGCGGCGCGGCACCGATCGCCCACTGCCTCACCTGCCGTCGCTGCCCGCCGCGACTGCCCTCTACGCCCGGTGTCCCGCGACCGGAAGAAAGCAAGGCCGCGCCGCGGAGCACCACGGGATCGAGGAAGACTCCGCCCGCACCCGGCCGCGCAGAGGTTTCAGTGGAGCGGAAAGAGGGGAGCGCCGCGAACGTCGTAAAATGCCGGGCCGGGTTGCTTTCCGACAGGCACTGGAGAGGCCGCTTTCCGGCGGCGCCGGGCGAGAAGCGCTAGTGTAGTCCGAGGCTGCGGCTTCCCAGGTCGCGAGTCGCTTTTCGGGGAGCCGAGGCCCAAGCGGGGCCGGGCCTCTTGGCCGGGACTGAGGGGCCCCCGCCAGCCCGCGGCCGCGCCATCAGTTGTCGTCGCCTCGTCCCGCTTCTCTGCTGAGGCGCCGCGCGGCCGGGCAGCAGGTCCAGGCCTCAGCCGCGTGCCCAGGGGCCTCCGGGGCCCTCCCGGGTCAGCATGCCCGGGGTGAAGCTGACGACCCAGGCCTACTGCAAGATGGTGCTGCACGGCGCCAAGTACCCGCACTGCGCCGTCAACGGGCTGCTGGTGGCGGAGAAGCAGAAGCCGCGTAAGGAGCACCTCCCCCTGGGCGGCCCGGGCGCGCACCACACCCTCTTCGTGGACTGCATCCCCCTCTTCCACGGCACCCTGGCCCTCGCCCCCATGCTGGAGGTGGCCCTCACCCTGGTAAGCGCGGAAAGGGCCCTTCCCCGCCCTTGCAGGCAGCCTGGCCTCCCCTCAGTCATCAGAGAGGAAGCTGGCCCAGCGGCCGCCCTCCAGCAGGATCCTAGGACCCGCTCCCTGGGGTCGCCGTGGCCGGGAATGGGGTCATCCACGGTGGCGCTTGGGTCTTGGCGCTGAAAAATAGCGTCTCGTAGTAGCGTCGTGAATGCTTTTAGAAGCGCTTTAAGACGACTAGTTATACATTAGCTTCCTGAAATCAGGAGCCTTTGTAGAAACAAGTCATCGTTAACTTGGTGAGGATTCGACAGAGTTTCCATTGAGGATTTCGAGTTGCAGAAAGTCTTCACGTTGTTGGGACGTTAAACGCTTAGCGTCTGGTTCTTCGCACCTTCACAGAGGCGTTTCCTTTCCTGGCAAAGTGTAAATGCTGTGGTTCTTGGCCGTCGGTCCTCGACCATCCCAGAGCTCAGACACTTTTAGAAAGGTAGTGTAGCATTGGCATCTCAGGCCTCGCTCCCCTTGAATGTGCCTGAGCTTTGTGTAAGGAGAATTTGTCTCCGTTAGAGATCAGCAGCTTATCTAGAATGTTTCCATGGCTTTTAAAAAGTTAAAGAATCTGTGTGAAATTAAACAGCAGGAGCAGACGATCTATATCCAACATGCATTTATGTTTCTGCTTGCAATGAGCGCTTTATTGAAGTACAGTGGGGAAAACAAGCGTAGCATGCAGGTAGACTAGTTGGTAATTGAATTTTAGGCAGCAGCTTTTCAGTGACAGTGATGATGAAGGGAAAAAGACCATCTATAAATTCCATCAAGTTGTTAAAACCTGAAGGAGAAGTGAACTGTAGCCTCATACCTGCATACCTGAGCTGAGTTGCTGTTTGTTTTTTCATTTAAGAGTGAACTGCCATACTAAAAAATAGTAGCTAATTCATGCAAGAAGTAGCTAAGCTTGAGAAGGTATAAGTAAAATTTATTTATCTGTGCTTCCCCCACCTAGTGAAACGAAGCCATTTCATAATCTGCCATTTCATAACTTAACCTAATTATGACACCCAAGTCAGTTCTGGGCAAACAAGAAGTATTTTTTGGCAAACAGTCCTGGCCAAAGGTTACTGGGCACATCTTTGAGTGCCTGTTAAAGTTAAACTTCGTATCATTTCCAGGTAGGATTCAGATGATTCTAATACTTAGATGATATTTATAAAATCAGCTGTTTTAGCTCTAGAAGAAATGTGCTGTCAGTGCTGCAGCACCACTGGGGAGTGTGTGTGTATATGTTTTAATCCAGGTCTTTCCAACCATCTTTTCTTTTTTTTGGAGATAGAGTTTCACTGTTGTCGCCCAGGCCGAAGTGCAATGGCATAATCTCGGCTCGCTGCAACCTCAGCCGCCCGGGTTCAGGTGATTCTCCTGCCTGAGCCTCCCAAGTAGCTGGGATTACAGGCGCCCACTCAGCACCCGGCTAATTTTTGTATTTTTAATAGAGACGGGTTTTTACCATGTTGGCTAGGCTGATCTTGAACTCCTGACCTCAAGTAATCCACCCACCTTGACCTCTCAAAGTGCTGGGATTACAGGTGTGAGCCACCGCACCTGGCCTTTCCAACCATCTTAATTGTACTGTTCAAGAGAATTATTTGGATCTGTGAAGTGCTTTGACCTGCTGGGAGCTAGATTCATCAGCAGCATTTATGCAGGATTATTCACTTGTCCAGTAAATGTTGTTGAGTATCTGTTTTGTCTCAGGCCTGTGCTGGGGAGGTATATGGTTGTGGATCAAACGCAGTACCTGTTTACCACTTGAAGGTGCAGCAAACCAACGAGCACAGTACCTAAACCTGACAGGCAGGGCTAAGTAAAAACTGGCAAGGGATTTGAGAGAAGTCAGCCAGCCTAGGCTTGGGCCATCAGGGCAGTCCGGTTGTGCAGAGAAGGAGGGTGGGGGAAAGTTTGAAGAGAGCAAGAGGGTGGAGTGTAAAGGGGCAGCGGGCAGAGAGAGTGGAGCAGTGGACAGGTTGCTTTATAGTGACTTTGTAGATCATGCAGAGGCATTTGGGCACCATCCTGAGGACAGAGGGAAGCCACTGGAGGAGAGTGGCATGGTCAGATCTGTGTCTTCGAGTGATGGCCCCAACCTGCAGCAGAGAGGATGCCGGAGACCGGAGTACACCCAAGGTTAGAGGCGGGGAGGTGGCAAAACTGAGCACAGCGTGTGTGCGTCGAAGGGGACAGACGAGGGAGAGCAGGAGGAGAATCCAGAGGTCTTGGTGACTAATTGTGCACGGACCTAGAAGGAAGTGAGGGTGACGCCTGGTTTGCTGGCTTGTGCTCTGGGAGGACGGTGCTCTGGGAGGATGGTGTGGGGGTGCCATTTGAGGGAAGAGGCAGAGAAGCAGGTCTGGAGGAGAGTTGATTACTTCTGTTTGGGGTATGTTAAGTTTGAGATGTTCAAATGAAGAAGTCCTAGTGTTGAAAGGTGAAGAATGGGTCTGGGTACAGAGGCCAATGGTGTGCCAGGGACTTCTGAAGCCATGAGAGTTCGTCCTATCTATCACTTGGGGACTGCACAGGGAAAAACTCCCCACCCACATGCTTCCTCTGCTCTCACCACAACAATCAACACAGAAGAAGCCTTCTGTGATCTAATGTGTAGGAGTTTTCCCCATACACCGAGCAGCGGACACCAGCTAGGTGTCCCTGCATTGTGTTCTGACCCTACCTACCTGGAGATAGTGTCAGATCCCACAGGTTGAGGGCTCTGTGGCAAGTCCGGGCCTGTGGAACTTCTGACTCACCAGCTTCAGGTTGGAATTTCCATGGCCTCCTGTTTGGATTTGATTGATTTGCTGGAGCTACTCGCAGAGCTCAGGGAAACCATTAATGTTATGGGTTTATTATGAAGGACACTGGAAAGGTTCCAGATGAAGAGACGCATAGGGCAAGGTATGGGGAAGGGGGCGTGGAAGCTCCTGTGTTCAGCTGCCGGGAAGCTCACTGACCCCTGTCTTCTTTTATGGAAGCTTCATGATATCAGCATTTTTTCCCCCGGGACCTAGGGGGGACCCTCTCCTGGGAGGGTCTTAAGACCCACTGTCAGCAAGGGGGAGGGGGGAATAATAGAGTGGAAGGAGGGCAGGAGAAGGTGAGGCCCCAGCGCCCCTGAGGCTCACGCACCTGGCATTCTAACAGAAGACTAACCAGGGCCGTGAGGAGCCAGGAATGGGGAGGAAAACTGGCATCTCTCGCCACACCCCGGGAACGTGGCCTGGGGGACACTCTGGCTTTTAGGGGGTGAGTAGAGGAGGAGTTACAGAGCAACTGAGGACCAGCCCAGGGGTGGGAGAAGAAGGCGTGGCTGCTAGCTAGGTAAAATCCTGTCAGAAACTTCCAGGAGCTTCTTAAAGAACTGGAACCTCACTTGGAATGTCAGCTATCACTTATTCTAAGCATTCTTAAGTAATCTTGACAGTTAAACACTTGTGTTCCTGCAATGGGATATGAATGCAGTACTTGACGGAATTAAACCCAGGACCTATAAACAACTGCATTTGAGTCACTTGTACATGAATTTTCCCCAGGGGAGCAGGGCTGCCTCCCATACCACTTACTTGGCAGGGAAGATGCCCAGAGGGGACCTTGCCTGCCTCCTACCTGAGCGTGAAAGGGCACCGCAGGTGGCGGCTCTGACCTTGCTCCCTCACCTAGCTCCAAGTTACACTCTGCACTGTAGACACCCAGCTTCAGCACCTCCCCCGACCACGAGTCCCCGCCCAGCAAGTTAGGGCCACACTAGGCTCCCTGCAGTAATTACTCTTCAGCAGTGAAAACGAGCAGCCCAGGTTTTGTCCTTGCCAAGCAGTAGTTGTTCACACTGACTTTTTTTTTTTCCCTAGAGACGGAGTCTCACTTTGTCGCCCAGCTTGGAGTACAGTGGTGTGATCTCAGCTCACTGCAACCTCTGCATTTCTCTTGCCTCAGCCTCCCAAGTAGCTGCGACTACAGGTGCACGCCGCCATGCCCAGCTAATTTCTTTTGTATTTTAGTAGAGACGGGGTTTCACCATGTTTCCCAGGCTGGTCTTGATCGCTTGACCTCAGGCAGTCCGCCTGCCTCAGCCTCCCAAAGTGCTAGGATTACAGGCGTGAGCCACCGTGGCTGGCCCTGACTTTTCTTTTGTTGGCAAAACTCATTGCCTCAGCAGTTGACAGATACAAAAAAGACACCTATCCAGTGCACGTGGAATAACTTTCAGAGGAAAATTTGCAGTTGGAGTCCATCCAAAAATTTTGTACTTCAATTAAGCTATTTAAATTTCTGTTTAACTTTTGACTTACTGACTTTCTAACCTGAATGCAATGAAAAGCCTCAGTGTTTACTGCCATAGTTTATCAGGTTCTCAGCTACAGAAGATGCAATTTTAACAAAGCATCGGCTGGGCGCAGTAGCTCACGCCTGGAATCCTAGCACTTTGGGAGGCCGAGGCAGGTGGATCACAAGGTCTAGAGTTCAAGACCAGCCTGGCCAACATGGTGAAACCCTGTCTCTACTAAAAATACAAAAATTAGTTGGGCATGGTGGCACACGCCTGTAGTCCCAGCTACTTGGGAGGCTGAAGTGGAAGAATTGCTTGAACCCGGGAGGTGGAGGTTGCAGTGAGCCGAGATTGTGCCACTGCTCTCCAGCCTGGGCGACAGAGCGAGACTCAATCTTAAAAAAAAAAAAAAAAATCTAAATCCATGCGTCTGTGTAAGTGAGGCCTTATTCTCCTGGCTCTGTTCTATTCAGAGAGCTTTGCATTAGAATTATTTTTGTTAAGTGGGAAAGACCATAGGCTATGCATCAAAGGGCAACATTAGATTCCTTTAAATGGCTTTTCTTTCGTTATTTTCCATTACAAAAATCCATGCATTTCTGCATGCTTTTTTTTTTTTAAGTACTTAACGCCTATTAACTTATTTATCCTTATAACCCTTTGACGTAGATAGTGAAGGAATTATTTCTAATAGCAGCAACCCATGAAATGCTAGTAGGAAAATTAGCTTGAACCTATTTCTCTGATCCCTTTTTGTCCCACCCCCCCCCCACCCCCCGGTTGATTTGTGGAGCAGCTTTCTGTGTGTTCTGTTCAGGTGACTTGCTTGCCTGCTGATTGGCCTCATCACCATGATTTCAGGCCAGAATTCTTGCTGCGGCCTCCATGTGGGGCTGCCCTGTGCTCCTCTCAGTGGCTGCCCTTGAGCTCTCCCATGCCCCCTCCTCCCTCCTGGCCTTTGTTCCTCTCCAGAATATTCATGTGCTACCCTGGGCATGGAGAGGGCTGCCCTGGTTCCCCCTTTGAGTTCTTCCCCCTGAACTTCATCTTCCATCTCTGTCCCATCGACTTCCCAAGCTTTTTCCTGGTTCCCGCTCCTCCTCATTTATAGAAAAATCAGCAGCTGACTTGAGAAGGAGCGTTCCTTCTCAGTGAAAATAGCAATCCCTCTACTTCTCAACTCCAAGTCCTACTTTGTGCTACTGACAGGAAGGTTCAGCAGGTGACCCTCAGCTTGTTGGTAAGTGGCACGTTGCGGTCCCTGCCTCGCCTTCTGTACAGTTATTGTACAGTCACAGGGGCGCTGGGGGATAGCGCGGGTGTTAGCAAGGCCGCTGCAAGACGTTAATGCCTCTGGGCAGAGCCCCGCTGGGAATAAATGGGATGGCCCCAGCCCTTTTCATAGTTCTCTCCCGTGTCTGGAACAGAAGGAGCTGAAAAGGGCATTGAACAGAGGGTGGTAGACTCCTGCCAAGGTGAAAATGACCTTTCTCTACACAAAGTAAATGAAACTGTATGAGCAGATACAGAATGTGGAAGCTGTCTGTATTTATTGTCAGTTTGACTGCATTGACAACAGTCTCCACAGAGTTTTTGCCTGAACTTTTATTTTCATCTTGATTTTTCACAAGATGTACATCAGAGTGTGGGGTGTCACACAGCAAAACAGGGACATGGAAATAGATCTGTTGGGGACAGAGGTTGAGTGCCTTCTCAGCCCTTGCCTTGCCTCACTTTGGAAGAAGCTAGTTGCGTTGACTGTAGATGCCACTTAAATCCTCAAATGATCCTCCCACCTCAGCCTCCCAAGTAGCTGGGACTACAGGTGTATGCCGCCCTGTCTGGCTAAATTTTAATTTTTTTGTAAAGACAGGGTTTCACCATGTTGCCCAGGCTGATCTTGGACTCCTAGGTTTTCATGCAGGAGCCATTTGGTCTGAGGGCAAGATCCTGCAGCCACTGGAGACCTGGCTGCCCCACCCACACCCACACCCCCAGCACACCTCATCCTCTTCCACCAGCTCACTCCACTCTCACCTGACATCTAGTTCCAAATTCCAGACCATCAGAGGAAGCTGCCCTTCTTGTTAGAACTTGTCCACCCTGCCACTGTGTGTTGAGCCCTGGCCAAGTCTCCGTTCCTCCCTTCGAGTTCTCCATTCCCTAGCTGATGAACTGGCTATGTGTGCCCCTCACAGGCATACATAGAGCTAACTTGGTTATTCTTCTTTGTGTCATTCTAAAGCCAGGTCGGCGCTTCTGTGACCTGATTCACTTTAAGGGCAGGGCAGCCTCTTCAAAGAGGTTTGCTGGAAGTTTCAGGTCTTGACGTTTTTCTGCTGGAATTTGGTTGGTCTCTTGGAGTTTTTCTTACAGGAATTTGTCCCTCAACAGGCAAAATCTAAATTGAGAGGTACATAGTGTTTGTCACAGGAATCATCTTTTGTACCACGTGCTTTCTGTACTCTGAGAGCAGGTACAAGGTGACACCATGTGTGTTTACTGGGCTACAGGTCCTGACCAGGTGGCTCCGTCAGCCCAGGGAAGAGTTGGAGGAGCCAGCTGAGACTGCTGCTGGGCGTCTTCAGGAAGTTGTCTGTAGCTAAATAAAAATCAAATATGTCCTGTGCTTTTCCTGGAAAACGTTGTATGGTGTCGTCAGCTGAGTAGTAACCCCCAGATAATGTCAACGTCCTAATCCCCAAGCCTTCCATAGCAAAAGGGACTTTGCAGATGTGATTAAGAGCTTGGGGTGGAGAGATTATCCTGGATTATCTGGGTGTGCCTCATGTAATCACAAAGGCCTTTGTAAAATAAAAGGGAGGCAGGAAGGTCAGAGTGAGAAGAGAAGGATGGTGGAAGCAGAGGTCAGAGTGATGTGGCCATGAGCCAAGGAATGCGGGCAGCCTCTAGATGCTGAAAAAGGTAAGGAAAAGGATTCTCCCCTGGAGCATCATGAAGAAGCACATCTCTGCTGATCGTTATAGACTTCTGACCTATAAGATAAAAAAATTTTGGCTGGCATCATCCTTAGCAAACTAACACAGGAACAGAAAACCAACCAAACACCACATGTTCTCATAAATGGGAGTTGAACAATGAGAACACATGGACACAGGGAGGGGAACAACACACACCAGTGCCTATCAGAACAGGGGAGCGAGGGGAGGGAGAGCATCAAGACAAATAGCTAATGCTCATGGGGCTTAAAACCTAGGTAATGGGTTGATAGGTGCAGCAAACCACCAAAGCACATGAATACCTAAGTAACAACCTGCATGTTCTGCACGTGTGTCCCACAACTTAAAAATTTCAAAAAAACGTATGCTTTAATCAAGTACAGTTTATTTCAGAAATGGAAGAAATTAGGGAATTAGAAGTTACAAAATCCAAAAATGTATACATTAAAAATTGTAAGAAAAACAATCATATGATAATCTCAATGGATGGCGAAAAAAGCCCTCAATAAAATGTATTACTTTCCTTAAAAAAAAAAAAAAATGTTTTGTCTGGGCATAGTGGCTTGCACCTGTAATGTCAGCACTTTGGGAGCCAAGGCTGGAGGGTTGCTTGAACCCAGGAGTCCAAGATCAGCCTGGGCAACATGGTGAAACCTTGTCTTTACAAAAAAATTTAAAAATTAGCCAGACAGGGTGGCACACACCTGTAGTCCTAGCTACTAGGGAGGCTGAAGTGGCAGTATCACTGGAGCCGAGGAGTTCAAGGCTTCAGTGAACTGTGATCTCACCACTGCACTGTAGCCTGGACAACAGAGCGAGACTGTCTCAAAAAAAAAAAAAAAAGATGTTGTTTTAAGCCACTAATTATGTGTAACTTGTCACAAGGGCAATAGGAAACTAAGACAGTGGCCAATCTATGAAAATAAGGGCAGCCTGCACTGGAGAGCATGGATAGGGACGCCCCAAGGGAGGGCACACTCAGGAGGCCAGCTTAGGATGGCAGATGAAGGCTGGGAGCATGGTGCGAAAGGATCAGCTAATCAGGGAACTTGACCACATTTAGAAGTGGGCCCTTTGATAGTGGATAGAGATGTTTGTTGTACGCAGCAACAGAAAGCTTCTGGAATCTCTTCCAGTCGGAGGTGATAGAAACAGCATATGAGTTGTTTGGGAGCTGTTTTCAGCAAAGTCACAGTGATAGCACCATTATAGATATTTTAGGGACATAATCCTGATCTTTTGGGTGGATGACCAGAATGTCTAGTTGGTTCACTGAGCCCTAGTTTTGACCCAATATGGTAATTCATGAGCTCTTAGGAGGCCAGAAATGTCCTAATCCTGTGCAAGCCAGGGACCCTTGGACTGTAACTGTCTTGTCTGCTTTTGGTCACGAAGGAGACTCAAAGGCCCAAACCAGAATTCAAAAAAAAGAGCAGTAGGATTGTGTTTAAAAAACATACACAAATTTTTAATTCACTGCAAAAAGAAAAAAAAGGCACCCATTTTGTTTCCTTTTGTGCAGACTGAGAATAGACTCTATTGCAGTGTATTAAAAATCCTTATGACAAAACAGAATAGCCTTTTGTTGTTTTTAATAACAGCCTTAGACCTGCAGGAAGCTACATCTGATAAGAAACATGGTATCATAAAAGCAACGCCAAAATGTCAACGGTCCGCCCCCATGCTCCCATTTCAGAGCACACCGTAGAGAATTCAGGACATGGGCATATGTGCGCCTCCTAACTTTGTGCCTCTTTACCCTACACCCCAGCCGAAGGGGATGTCGTGATGTGGTGCTCACAATGCTGAAAGGCAGTATTAAAAGACTTGATTTGGCCGGGTGCAGTGGCTCATGCCTGTAATCCCAGCACTTTGGGAGGCCGAGGCGGGCAGATCACCAGAGGTCAGGAGTTTGAGACTAGCCTGACCAACATGGTGTGACTCTGTCTTAAAATAAAAAAGGCTTGGCCGGGCGTGGTGGCTCAAGCCTGTAATCCCAGCACTTTGGGAGGCCGAGGCGGGTGGATCACGAGGTCAAGAGATCGAGACCATCCTGGTCAACATGGTGAAACCCCGTCTCTACTAAAAAAATACAAAAAATTAGCTGGGCATGGTGGCACGTGCCTGTAATCCCAGCTACTCAGGAGGCTGAGGCAGGAGAATTGCCTGAACCCAGGAGGCGGAGGTTGCGGTGAGCCGAGATCGCGCCATTGCACTCCAGCCTGGGTAACATGAGTGAAACTCCGTCTCAAAAAAAATAAATAAATAAAAATAAAAAATAAAAAAGGCTTGCTTTGAAAGGTACTGAGATTCCCCTTCATGCTCTACTCTTACCTGGTTGTGCAAACTTAGAACCTCTCTAAGCTTTGTTTCCTTAACTATGAACGATTGATTTAAATAATTTTAAGGATTTCTGAAGCCCCAGAAAGCCCCACTTATTTATAAGAGACGGTGGGTAAAGATGCTCTCCCCTCTGACTCTCCACAGCCGTAGACTAATGTAGTTCCTGTAGACGAAAGGGCCTCCCGCTGGGACTGAGGAACACGCTCATTCCTTATGTTCGAAGTCCTGCCCTTCCTGACCGTTTTTTCCTGAGTCCTTAGCCTTTCTTCTGGGAGCAGGGTATGAGGATTAGGGTTCTGTCCTGTCTTGTCCCGGCAGGTGGGGTGGGGTCTCTGTGCTTGGTATTTTTTGTGGCATGATATTTAAGGGAGAATCTCATCTTTTCCCGGTTTTTGTTTCTCTTTCAGATTGATTCTTGGTGCAAAGATCATAGCTATGTGATTGCTGGTTATTACCAAGCTAATGAGCGAGTAAAGGATGCCAGGTAGGTGGATGCGGAACCCTCTGCGGGCGAGAAAGTGTGCGCGTGATGGGCAGAGCCCGTCTCTCTTGTGCTTTTCAACAAGATATGAAACCTGTGGGCCCCACACGCCTTCCCTCTGTGCTTGTTTATAGTATTTGAGGTGAACTGTGGTGTGGATAATTTCAAACAGAAATTCTAAACATTTCTGTTAACTTTGGGTTTCTGTTTTGTGTCTTCTTTATTTTGCTTGAAGGGAATTCATACAATGAAGGTGACATTCGGGGCTCCAGTTTCTGTCCCTGCTCAGCTCTGCCTTGCCTCCCCTTCCCAGACCAGGGACGTTGTCGGGTGGAGCACTGGGACGGAGTGCTGCTCTATTTGCTGGTAAAGAGAACAGCCTTTAGGTTTAGGGTCAGTACTCTGATGAAAATGTGGTATTTGCTGCCCCCTTTATACGGGCTCCAACTTCCTTTTACCAGGACCCTCCCCCCACTGAGGCTCTCACTAATAACAAAGCTGAGAACTTTTCTATGTGACTGCGTCTTGACCCCAACAGAAAAGGAGATGACACACTCAGGTTGGGAGAATCTGAGAAGGGCTTAATAAACAGGCTGTTGACAAAGGCCTGGGCTGTAGAGAAGAACGCACAGGGGTCGTGGAGTAACCATGGCTGGCGACAACAGCGCTGGTCGTCCCTCGGCTCAAAGGGTAGGGAGGAAGGAGCTGGTTAAAGAAGTCCATCTTGAGAAGAACAACAGCGTCCTTGGGCAGGTGGCCACAGCCAGCCTGACGTGGCCTCCCATCGGGAAGGGGGCCCACAGCAGTCACTACATCATGTCCCTCTTCCATTTTCCTTTGGCAAGCCAGAGGGGCAGCTAGAAAGTGTCCACGCAGTACATCACGGGGGTATGTGTCAGGCTGCCCTGACGTGGCGTGCTCACGTTGTCAGATAGAGCCGACCTTCCAGTGTCTGAGGAGATGGGGGTGCAGTGACGGGTCCTGGCGTTGGGTCTACTTGCTCAGTAAAGATGAGAAGGAGAGCTTGAGCACTCTGGAAATAACACAGTGAGCTGGTGGCAGCATTGCTGTCACTGATGAGGCACCATGGCACTTTAGAAACACAATTCTCTTACCCTTGGAGGGTTGGGTCCGGGCACAGAACCTGAGGGAGACCGATGTCCTAGGAGATGCTGGGCTCAAAGTAAGTCATTCGAAGCGCCTGCCGGGTGGTTGGGAGCACATGGGAGCCCCGTGCACGCTGGCTGTTATGCTGCTTCCTCTGAGCCCATGGGCAGCACTTGCCTGCCCTCCTCAGTGCATCTCTTCTGACTCTCATTTCTGGAACGCCCTCTGTTTGATACCACCTGCCTCCCTTTGTTGATGACTCGGTGTCTTCTGCCCCTCGCTGAGCGAGAGCCTACCCACAGGGCCACATCCATCTTAGTCTTTGTTAGATGAGAGGCTGGGCGTGGGCTGCCGCAGGGGCTGAGCTGTGTGCTGAGGAAAGCACAACACTCTGGGCCTTGCCCTCACGTGGCTAAGTTGAACATGAAGGGCGGTGCAGGACAGCCACCCCTGCAGGGGGCTTGGTGGCAGGGGCCCAGAGACTTACACCCTGTGGAATGATCCAGGAAGTCCCAGGGCATGATGTCCTGTAAAGCAGGCCCTCGAGAGTGTGCAGGGTCTTGTCAAGTGCAGACGTGGAGACTAGGAGATCAGCCTTCCTGGCTGTGGGACAGCAGACACAGGTGGGGATGGGGCAGGGGCAGGGGCTGGAGCTGTGCCTACATGGAGGGAGATGCTAAGAAGTGAGGCTGCACGAGAAGGTTGGGACGCACCTGAGGGCTCCTCCGTTCTCAGAAGTGTTTTGAACTTCACCTTGCGAGCATTGGGGAGCGTCCTCGGCAGGAAGGTTGTGCTGAACCGAGCAGCATCTCCCAAGGCTGGTCCTGCAGAAGACAGAGGAGACTGGGCAAGTGGGAATGGCACCAGCTTGCCAAATGAGTGCAGGGGCCTCCCTTTCCTTAACCCCCCACTCACAAATTCATGCCTGGCATGGTCGCCCCACACGGACCCACGCAGACTCTCCTGTCCTCCTCTCTGCGTGTGCCTCATCTGGCTCCCAGCCGTCATGTTCTTGCCTCTGTGCTGACCTCGTTACAGCACAGCCGGGAGTGCTCCTACTCAGACACAGTTTTCCTGCTCTCCATGCCTTCTTCTAGATTGTCCTCCCTGTCCTCACCTAGTCCGCGTCCTCCAGGAGATTTTGCAGTCCTTCGTGAATACTGACTTTTAAATGCATCCCGAGCAGCCACTTGTCAGATCGTGGAGAGGGTGAACCTCAGCTAGGGGTCTTCCACCCTGGAATAGGCAGTCCACCCCTGGTGTGCCCCGTTGTCTGAGGAGTAAGCCTCAGGTAGCTAATGCTGTCCTAGCCTTGGGCTCTATTGGGTCATTTTATGTAAGCCTCACAGCATTGCACAAGTGAAGAAACTCCAGCCAGAGAAAGTGGCTTCACAAAGGCCACACAGCGTAGGAGCTCAGGAGCTGGGATCTTGCCAGCTTCTGACTTAAGTACGGTTTTGCTTCTGTCTGGAAAACGTCACCTCTCTTCAGCCAGACCTAGCTGAAAATTTGCTCTTCTTATTCTAGAACTATCACCTGATTACAGCGTCTTACAGCATGATTTGGAAGCGAGTAGACCTAGATTCAAATCCTAGGTGACTTTTAACCTCCTTTGGCCTCCGTGGCCCTGTCTGTGAGATGGAGCTGAGCTCATGCCTCGGAGAGTAACCGTGAAGACAGCATGAAATGGTGCACAGTGTGTTTGGCCTTGTGCTTGCTTTACCGTAATGGCTGGTACTGTTACTAGTGCTGCAGTTACTTTCTCGGTTATACTATTCTGTGGTGTTTATACCTTTTATGAATTTCCTAAACTTTAAGTCATTCCGTCAAGTTTTATCCTATGATTCATTTTTCCTGGTGTTTCGCTTCATAGTTAGCATTTTATATGGGCAGGTTTCAGTGCCCAGCCTGGTCCTGAGGCAGACGCTCAGGAGGAAGCTTTTAGATACACAGTGTAATACAGCACCTCCATGCCGGCCTGCCATGGTGCTGGTGGGAGGGGTGAGCAGAGTGGTCTGCCCTTGGGGTGCTGGCAGTTTTGGCTGGCAGCTGGCTCTCCTGGGAACAAGGAGTTACCGACTAGCAGGACACAGCGTGTGGCAGTCTTCATTAGGGAATGAAGTGGGTCAGTACTAGAGATGTAGTGTCTAAGACAGAAACGCAAAGTTGGCAGCTGTTTCAAACACTTACTACAAATTTGTTTTAGGGGGGTACGGACGGAGTCTTGCTGTCACCCAGGCTGGAGTACAGTGGCACGGTCTTCGTTCACTGCTACCGCTGCCTCCCAGATTCAAGCAGTTCTGTCTCAGCCTCCCAAAGTGTTGGGATTACAGATGTAAGCCACCACACCCAGCCAACTACAATTTTTTACACTTCTTTTAAAATAATAAATTTTAAGCCAGGCATGGTGGATCACACCTGTAATCCCAGCACTTTCAGAGGCCAAGGCGGGAGGATCACTGGAGCCCAGGAATTCAAGACCAGTCTGGGCAACATAGCAAGACCTCATTTCTGCAAAAAAATACGAAAATTAGCTGGACATGGTGGTGCACACCTGTGGTCCCAGCTACTGGGGAGGCTGGGGCAGGAAGATTACTTGAGCCTGTGCTGTTGAGACTGCAGTGAGCCATGGTCTTGTCACTGTACTGCAGCCTGGGCAATGGAGCAAGACGCCATCTCAAAAATCGGCGAATAGATAGGTAAATGTTAAGAGTTCTTGAGCATCTAAAATGGTACTTTTTCTTTTTAATGAGTATTTCTTCACCCTCTTCCCAATAAAAATCACCAAGCACATGCAGCGTTAAAAGTATGAGGGAAAGGACTTTGCAAGCTGTTAGTAGCAAGTGGCCCTGCCTTCTGCTTTCCGAGTTCCTCAGCAGATGCAGGAGCAGACATAGGTGTACATGGGCACCCTGAGGGCTGTGTAGCTGCTCCTCACCATGTGCTGTCGGTGCCATGGGGACCCGGCACTCACCAACTCCCGATGGGTACAGGGAAGCACTGCCTTGTCTCTGCACTAGGAGCTGCCGTCGTGCTGCTTTCTTAAATACAATTTGCTTCCACCTGGAAAACGTCGCCTCCCCTCCTCAGTCATGTTTTTCTCAACACTGCAGACTTACAATCAGTACATCACTTTGTCAATTTTGAAAATAAAAATAGAATCACATAAGATAATTTGTTTTCATAAAACATTGTAAAATTTTTTAACCTAATCACAAGGGAAGGATTGTAATTGCATATAGTGTGTGTTGTTGATTAACTCAAAAAAATTCATGTATTTTTGTGGCTGTTAAATATGGATGGCTCTCGGTCCCTGCCTCAAAAAGCTGAAACTCTTAATTTTGCAGGGCAGATAGGATGCACAAGAGGAGGGCTGCACGTTACACGGGCTCTGTGTTGGAGCCTCTTAGAAGTAAACCCTCAGAACTCCAGCAGGGCGGGGTTGGGGGTGGCTCATCCAGGGCGATTTGGCAGGGCTTTGTGGCAAGGGTGGTGGCATGTCTTCTGGGCACTGGAAGAAGGGAAGCAATTCAGTAAGGAGAGCTTGGTGTGGAGGGCCAAGCAGGGAACAGTGTGAGTGGAACAAGAAGGGCATGTGAGGGAGAAAACATAGGCAGAGTTATTGAAATTAAAGACACAGCATTGCTCCTGTGAATAAGCGTGGTAGTTCAGTTTGCCGTGAGGAAGGCCCGACTCTGCCAGCTGAGGATGGCAGCCTGCATCTTGCAGGCAGTGGTGAGCAGTGGTCTGTGGGGCTGTGGGCACCAGGGGATGCGATGGAAGTTCTATTTTAGGAAAATTCAGTTAAGGAAAGTTTTCAGGTTACATCAGATAAGAAGAGACTAAGCTTGGCTTGGTGGCCTGTGGCTGTGGTCCCAGCTCCTTGTGAGGCTGAGCAAGGAGGACTGATTGAGACCAGGAGTTTGAGGCCGTAATCATGCCTATGAATAGCCACCATGCTCCAGCCTGAGTGATAGAGTGAGACTCTATCTCCCTTTTTTTTTGACACGGAGTCTCACTCCATCAGCCAGGCTGGAGTGCAATGGTGCAATCTCAGCTCACCACGGCCTCCACCTCCTGGGTTCAAGTGATTCTCCTGCCTCAGCCTCCTGAGTAGCTGGGACTGCAGGTGTGCACCACCACGTCCGGCTAATTTTTGTATTTGTAGTTAGAGACAGGGTTTTACCATGTTGGCCAGGCTGGTCTCAAACTCCTGACCTCAGGTGATCCACCCACCTCAGCCTCCGATAGTGCTGGGATTACAGGCCTGAGCCACTGCACCCAGCTGACCCTGTCTCTTTAAAAGCAGAGCAAGCGAGTCTAGAAATTATGAGACCCTTTAGGGAGCAGTTCCAGAAGCCCCTGACTAAGGTGCAAGCCTGAAGTAAATGAATGGCAGGGAGAGTGCAGGAGGGAAGGGCAGAGAAAGGACCTGTGGTCTGCAGGGTGGGGAATAACAAAGGGAAAGGCGGCCTCAGGTCAGAGAGGCTGGAAACAGAATGGGTTGGCCTGCCTGAGCTTGGTAGGTTCCCACAGGGAGGCTTTTAAGGGGCTAGCGATCTTTGGACCATCAAGCAGTGCTCAGGAGACTTCCGGAGTGCTGCTCTGCAGGCGAATGGGTAGACGGCAGATGGCGCAGAGCTGTGGGGAGGACATGGAGCAAGATTAGCAGCCTGTTAAAGAAGTTCAGGAAACAGGCTTGGAAGGGAGGAAGGAAGTTGGACAGCAGCTACAGGGAACCAGTTAAATGCTTTTGTTTTTCCCTGAAAATAAAGACTTGCACAGATTTGAAGGCAGAACTGGGGCCAGGGCACAGAAAGTAAGGCCCCCAAGGAGAAGGCCCCTTCCTGCCATAGGTTGGAAGAAGAACTGTGTTTGGAGACGTGGAGCAGGAATGGTATAGGAGCCGCTCTATGATTCGCTCCATTAACTTCAGGTGGAAAGGTGTCACTCGTAAGGGTTCGGTGGTGGCAGCGCCAGAGCCAGCCGTTGAAGCTCATGAGCATGGAGAAGATGTGCAAGGCTGAGGATTCCTAAAGCGGGATGGACTGCCAGCTGCCCTGAGGTTGCTCTTGTTGCAGCGGACAGGTTGCTTTGCTAGCGTGCAGATGGAGAAGGCGGGCCCAGGAGGCTTGGAGTTTGGCCCCGGGCTGGCAGGCACCCAGCAGCGCAGTTTATCTGCCTGCTTCAGGCCACTCTCCGCTGGGTTCCTGGGAGCCTTCATTAGGAGATGCTCTGTCAAGATCCCCATCACCAGGGCTTTCTGGTTGGAGGGAGGCAAAGGCCTGTTTGCATGGTATGCCCAGTTGCCCAGCAGCGTTCCCTGTCCTTGCTGGCCACACCCATCGCAGTGCGGCTGTAGTCACCAAGAGCCACTTGAAATGGGCGAAACGTATTTACCTGGCAGAAGGACCTCCATGATCACAAAGCTGGCCTTCCCACGGCAAGGCTCATCCATTGCACTCCAGATGAGCTGACCCCTGTGGTTTCTTCATACGTGGGGAACTGCACTCACTCTCCCCTGCAAAAAAAATACATAAGTAGGCTGGGCACAGTGGCCCGTGCCTGTAAGCCCTTTGGGAGGCCAAGGCAGTAGGATTGCTTGAGGCCAGGAGTTCAAGACCAGCCTGGGCAACGTAGCAAGACCTCACCTCTACCAAAAAAATAAAATTAAGTGGGCGTGGTGGCATGTGCCTATAGTCCCAGCTACTCAGGAGGCTGAAGTGGTATTGCGTGAGCCCAGGAATTCAGGGGTGCAGTGGGCTGTGATTGGGCACTCCAGCTTGGGCAACGGAGCAAGACCCTATCTCTACCAAAAAATTCAATAAGTAAACAGGCAAAATGAGCACCTGCAGCACATTGGCTCTGCCAGTCTCTGTCATTGCTTGTTAAGTCTTCGTGGTGTGACTGTGCCTTTTGTAAACAGTGTTGAATGACATTGACTGGAAGGTGGTGGCCTGACTGTGTTTCTTTGGCAGTCCAAATCAGGTTGCAGAGAAGGTGGCCTCCAGAATCGCCGAGGGCTTCAGTGACACTGCGCTCATCATGGTAAGTGGCTTCTGTGCTGCCGGCAAGGCCCGTGCGCCTCCTCCGGCCCACCTGGAGCTTGCTCTGCAGCGGTTTCCTTCCCGCTAACCCTTCACTCATTATCTGCTTGAGACCATTGCCGACTCTTGCAGTTTCTCCCAGCTGCAGACCTAGGGCTGTCAAATCCCAGGCCGTGGTCGTGTGCTCCCGCATCACCACACAAGTGGGAGTGGGGTCCCCTGCCAGTTGCGCCACCACCTGGGAACCTGTTAGAAATGCAAATTCCAGGCACCCACCCCAGATGCCACTGAATCAGAAATGCGGGGGGCGGGCCCCAGCAGTCTGTGTTAACACACCTGCGAGATGATTCTGATCCGAACACGCCAAGTGTGAGAAGCACTGGATTAGAACAGCCAGCACAGCCTCTGGGGCGCAGGGAAGGAAGGCGCTTGTGTGTGAACCGATGACCTCGAGGGCCTTGCTGAACAGCCTTGATTCAGACAGAATCCTAGGATGAGGGAAGAAGTCACGTTTGGAAGCTTCACTTTTGTGAAAAAACAATGAAGGACTTGCCATTTTCCTACATAACACAACAGTTTTTCTCGGGCCAGGCCCTCGTGCCACACCACAGACCGGCTCTGTGGGAAGAGTTCTGCCTAGCCAGCTTGGGTGCTGCTGCAGGCAGAGCTGAGGAGGTGCCTGCCGATGCTCTTCAGCTAGCTTTCTGTTCACTCTCGTGTCCTTTGCCTTGTGCTCAGGTGGACAACACCAAGTTTACGATGGACTGCGTAGCGCCTACGATCCACGTGTACGAGCACCATGAGAACAGATGGCGGTGCAGAGACCCACACCAGTGAGTGCCGCCACATGCTGCCGCGTAGGCTGGGCTCCGTCGGCACCGGCTACGTGAGAGCCGCTCTCGCCCGCCCCGCCCGTGTTTTCAGTTAGTGTTTTCTCCAGAGGCGTGAATCCGAGCATATTCCCCGACACCTGTAGGCCCCAGTGCTCCAGCGCTTCCAGGCAGTAGAGGGAGCGTCCCTCCCCGGGCCCCAGGGTACAGACACTCTTCCCAGGCCTTTGCGTTGATGCACCTGTGGCCACTCAGAAAGCTTCAGTCATCTGCCTCCAACTTTTTCAGAATTCCATGTGAAGGGCATCCCTTCCATGTATTAACCATGTTTTCTGTGCTCTACGTACGTCTTCATGTGGTTACAGTACCCCTGGCTCTCAGTACCCTTCGTCCTCCCTCCTCATACCACTGTGCATGTGGCTGGCCTTCTCTCTTGACGCTCTTTACGAGCCGCCCATTTTCATTGTTAGATGCTGACTTCTTCATGTTTGACCCGTAGTGACTACTGTGAAGACTGGCCAGAGGCACAGAGGATCTCAGCGTTGCTCCTGGACAGCCGGTCCTACGAGACGCTCGTGGATTTCGATAACCACCTGGATGACATTCGGAATGACTGGACAAACCCAGAGATCAATAAAGCTGTTCTGCACCTGTGCTAGGCAGGCGTCGCTGTGACTGGGCTCTGGGCATTTCCACTACGTCGAAGGAGAAAACCTATTTTTAAATGTAAATAAAATCTCTTGTATCCTGTGTGGAAAGCTGACCATTTGAAGAAGTGGCATGTGCCTTGAAAGGGGGCAGAGTGTTGAGTCGGTCATGTTGATAACACAGAGTCTCTGGAAGAGGTGCAGACATCCCGTCTGACGGTCCCTGTGGACTCTTTCTCAGTTGTATGTTGCTATAATCCTCCAAATCAAAGCTGTTTCTGCTTGTGCAAGACTGTTCCTATTAAACAGTTTTAACTAACCTTTTATAATCTGGAGAGAATACTTTTTAAGGCTTTTCAGCTATCTTTTTTAGAAAAAACAAAGCCCACATCTTATACTTCAATGAGTGTGTTTGTGAGTTTTTATCCTGTTTGAATTTTGATGTCGTCCAGGCATCTGGGATCAAGGTAGACCCGTGGAGTGCTGGTGCAGAGCTGCTGGATAAGCTCTGCGTGGGTGTTTCTGTGGTAGGCTGGGCTGTGAACGGCACTGCGCACAGAGTCGGCTCACAACCACTGCAGCTCTGCACAGTGGGAGTGACACCACTGATGCCGGAGAAGCCTTTATCGTTAGGGGCAAAAGCAAACATCTCTGGGAACAGGACCTCAGTGCGGTGCTCCCCAGTTACCCACAAAGCTCATGTGCCTGCAGGCCCAGGAGAGGGGAACGATCATTTCTTTTGTATTAGGAAAAACAATATGTAGACTTCCTGAGTTGTACAGAGTAGCGTCTTGCTTTTATACTTAGAACATTTGGTCAAGTTTTCTAACCAAACCATAGAAAATTGAGAGGGAATCTTTATGGTACCTTTACGTTTTTCCTTTTTATATGAATTATTTTGTACAAAGTTCAGAGAGCGGTACCTTTCCTGTCTTTTCTTGGACTGCATGGAGGAATTTGTCACTATCGGTGTGGCGTATTGCAAGGGTTTGTGATATAGCAGTCACTATTTTAAAACATAGGAAAGAATTCAGACATCGCTACAATAAATGTGCTTTATTTGATCCACCAAATTCTCTCTTCCCCTTTCTTCTAATACCTCTTACTCTTGATTTTTTAAGCTGATGGTCTTTCACATGGGGAGCACAGGAAAGAGTGAGGTGCCTGTGCACCCCCTTCTCTCCCCCGCCCTTAGATGCCACAGCGTCACAGCTGGAGCAAGGTAGGCAGTCTTGTTCAGAATGGGCTTGGGTTTGTTTCATAAAGGGAGAAGAATCGCCTCCAGCATTTGCTCATAAGAAGCTGTTGTGTCCCGAGACTGAAACAGGAGCATAGGTCACCTACAATGAGAAGTCCGGGGAGCTGGCAGAGCCGTTTGGAATGCAGGTGTGGTGAAGATTAGTTTAAAAATACACCCTTCCTAAAGCCCTGCAAGGTTGTTTTCCCTCTGTGTCACCTCCCTGTAGAATTATTTTCCTTGGTTCTCTTGCCTCCCAGGAGCGTACGCTGTTCTCCATTTTGGATTTAGGCCAAAGCTTAAACTACATACCTGTTCCGTGTCTGTGGCTGAGTCAGGCTTACATTTTCTAAAGAAAGTATATGAGATACCCTGAAGGGAAGGATATATTTGTGAATAAGCCAAAACAGATCTCCAAAGTGCAGATACCTGCTCCTGTATTCCTTGTAAAAATAGCAGAAGCCTCTGCGGAGCCCCTAGACCCCATGCTGACACCTCCCTCTCTTGGTCTCCACATACTGTGCTATGTGGCCTCTGCTGCCTCCCTCTTACCATCCCCCCAAAACATAGAGCCTGGCCCTGAGCTTAGGTTCTGCCTCGCCCCACCCAGGATGAAAGAACAAGCCCATTACAGAGCCACCTAAAACTTCACACTCTGCCTTTTTGTGGAAAAGACTTGGAGGAGCAACACAGTATGTTTGTATGTTGAAAATTTGCCTGAGAAAATGCTGAAGCCAGGTCCAGCAGCGTCCACCTGGAGTTCCGACTACTCAGGAGGCTGAGCAGGAGGATGCTTTGAGCCCAGGATTTTGAGGCCAGCCTCAACAACTAGCAAGACCCCGTCTCTTAAAAAGCAGATAAATCTGAGAGGGGTTGCACCTACGTTCATGAACCTTCAGAGCCAGCCATCTGCTTCTAGTCATTCTGGTGGCCATTTTCATCTTTCATAGCATCCACCCATTCAGTAAGATACAATACATTAGTTTATATGAAAATGTCATTTTCTATTTCTAGCCAGGGTTACCTTTAAGAACCAAGGATAGTAAACATGAAAGATAGGCAGTAACTGCATAAATACTTTAAAAAGCAGTGCGCTTACTGCAAAAAAAGCTTTGCTAATTCAAATGAAATTGGATTCCTTTAGAATAGAAAACTAAGAAATCTTAGTTAATTTAAATGTTCAAGTCAATTTTCCATGGATTGGGTATTTGTAAGCCTCCTCGACGTAAAAAGTCTGTGTATAATTAGCTCTGGTTTATTTTATTTTTAGACAGGGTCTCATTCTGTCACCCAGGCTGGAGTGCAGTGGCAGGATCATAGCTCATTGCAGCCTTGAACTCCTGGGCTCATGTGATCCTCCGCTCTGTCCTGATATTACTTGAATAGCTTATTTTTCTGACAGTTGTCTTGAAAAACTTGTTGTTTTTGCACATTGTGTTTCTCAGCTTTTCACACCTGCCTTTTGTTGTTTTGCATTTGCAAGTCGGCGTTTCCAAAACCTCCTTTTTAGCGTTACACTTCTCTTGCCGCAGCAGCTACTTTATGGCAACCTGGTAAATGGAAGCAGAAAAATTGCCTTGAGCAGCAAACTGTATACCCCGTAGACATTTTTAGCAATTTCAGTGAAGAGAACTGAACTTAAAAATAGACTTCCGCTTTAGTAATTGACATTTCTTGAGGCTTCCCATCAATTCTTAGTGCCTCTTAGTCATTGGACTTTTTTTTTTTTTTTTTTTTTTTTCAGTTCAATAAAAAGCCTGGTAGGAATTAGGGTTGCCCTTGCCAAGTGCTGAGGTATGTGGTGTCTTAATCTGACTTCGTTTCCTTACATCTCAGAAGCCAGGAGATAATGTAAATGTTTTTATCCTCACAGAGTTGACTTGTTACTCCTTAAAATGTTCACAGTATCCTTGAATGGGACATAATATGTAATCAAGTTTGCTGTTTCTAATCATCGGCTGGGCGCAGTGGCTCACCCCAGTAATCCCAACACTTTGGGAGGCCGAGGCCAGTAGATCACCTGAGGTCAGGAGTTCAAGACCTGCCTGACCAATATGATGAAACCCCATCTCTACTAAAAATACAAAAGTTAGCCAGGTGTGGTGGTGTGCGCCTGTAGTCCAAGCTACTTGGGAGACTGGGACAGGATAATTGCTCGAACCCAAGGGAGGTTGCAGTGAGTCGAGATCACACCACTGCACTCCTGTCTGGGCAACACAGCAAGATTCAGTCTCAAAAAAAAAAAAAAATCCCGGTTCTTCTGAGGAGCCTTTTTTTCCCCTTAGGATTAACTTCTTAGAGAGGACGTTGCAGGTGTCTGAAGTGCTGCCATTGGAGAAGTGATCTGAAGACTTCTGTGGAGTGTGAGATCTAGCCCAGCTTTAGAACAGCCGAGAATCGTGTCCTTGTCTTTTGCTTTCAAAGCCGGGTGACAGGCACCCACACAGCAGCCACTTGAGTTTGACTAGAGGAGCCCTTCGGCTCCCACTTGCTATGTTACTTTGTAAAGCCGAATAGCATCCTGTCTTTAGTGCTGACTGAAAAAGTTCTAGATTCCATCAGTACACCTAAAGAATTGCAGTTCAGAATAGTCATGACATCCTATGGGCCAGGCGTCTGCCCTCTCGGCCCCCGGAGGCAGCCACCCCCAAGTTCCACCAAGCACCCTGGGTGCCTCCCCTCTCACCAAGGAGTTCAGTGTAACCCCAGAGGTGGGCCAGGATTTAGTAGCCTCCAGGTCCTCCTCTCTGCATGCCCTTCAGTACTAAGAATACAGACTCTTCTTCACGGTAGGACTTTCTCAAAAAGAATCTTGCTCTTTGTTCCAGCAGTGCCTGTTCCCCATTCTTTTTACTTTTTCTTTTTTGTTTTGTTTT
>NW_016107474.1:3420621-3423524 GCF_001604975.1 Cebus imitator | reverse complement strand
AATTCTCCTGCCTCAGCCTCCTGAGTAGCTGGGATTACAGGCACACACCACCATGCCCAGCTAATTTTTTGTATTTTTAGTAGAGACGGGGTTTCACCATGCTGACCAGGATGGTCTCGATCTCTTGACCTCGTGATCCACCCACCTAAGCCTCCCAAAGTGCTGGGATTACAGGCCTGAGCCACTGCGCCCGGCGTATTTGTTATTTTTACTTAATTTTTGGAAAGTTGAGTCTCTAATCTGTCGTGTACTTCCTGCTTCCAGCAGGCAACTCTGTGGCAAGACCTCTCTGTCAGCAGCCTCTCTGGTCTCTAGGGCCCTGTCCTAGTCCCTGTGTATGCAGGACATGGCCCCAGAGACATGGTATTGATCCCTATTTCTTTCAAAATAGCTCTACCTTTGTCACCAGGATAATGACTTGTTGGTTTTTTTTTTTTTTTTTCCAAACAAAAAAAGGTACAAACTAAAAAAGCAAAATCACCTGAAATCCTCTCATTTGCTGAATATCCTTCTAATCATCTCTCTCCTAAATGTTGGGATTCTCTATTTCTGGCTTCTGAAGTCTTGAATTTAAATTTGTTGATAGCGATGTGTGGTGGAACACTTTCCCTGGCAAGACTGTCATTTTCAGGATTTACATATTTTCAGGATTATGTAAACACTTCATTTCCAGAACCAATATTTCCCTACTATGTGAATATCCTAAATTCTGTTTGTGTCCTCCTCTTAGATGGATTTGGCAGAGAGCATTTTTGAAAATAAAACTTACAGCCGGGCGTGGTGGCTCACGCCTGTAATCCTAGCACTTTTGGAGGCCGAGGTGGGTGGATCACCTGAGGTCAGGAGTCGGAGACCAGCCTGGCCACTGTGGCAAAACCCCATCCCTACTAAAAGCACAAAAATTAGCCAAGTGTCGTGGTGGGCACCTGTAATCCTAGCTACTCAGGAAGCTGAGGCAGGAGAATAGCTTGAACCCAGGAGGCGGATGTTGCAGTGAGCCGAGATTGCACCACTGCACTCCAGCCTGGGAGACAAGAGCAAGACTCCGTCTCAAAAATAAAATAAAATAAAACTTATTGACATTTAAGAGGTACCCAAAAAAGGACACAAATCACAAGTGTATAGCTCAGTGAACGTTCACAAGGTTAACAAAAGAACAGGCTCCTGGAAGCACCACCAAGCTCAGAAAACAGGATCTAAGACACCCCGGCACCCAGGAGCCCTGGTGTCCACACTTGGACTGGATGTGCCTGGCTTTCAGCCTGTGTAAATGGGAGCAGACAATATGTATTCTTACTGTGTGTGTGACATTCACCCGTGACATGGTATGCAGCAATCTTTTCTTCATTTTCACTGCTGTGTGTTACTTTGTTGGATCAATGTACCCTCATTTGATGGATATTTGGGTTATTTCCAGGTTTTAGCTGGTACAGATAATGCTGCAGTTAACATTCCTGCACATGCCTTGCCACACACCTGTGTATGCTTTTCTTTCAGGATATGTAGACGTGGGCTTGCCTCGCGGTGTGTGTGTTCACGTTTCAAGATATGTTGTCAGTTTTACAAAGTGATTGTACCAGTTGAACCTCCCACCCACAGTGTCTGAGCATTCCCATTTCCTCCGATCTTCAGGACTTTGTGTTGTTAGTCTTTTTTTCTTTTTTTAACCAGGGTCTCACTCTGCTGCCCAGGCAGGACTGCAGTGGTACAATCATGGCTCACTGCAACCTTGACCTCCTGGCTCAAGCAATCCTTCCACCTGAGCCTCCTGAGTAGCTGGGACTACAGGTGTGTGCCACCACACCCAGCTAATTTTTTTGTAGAGACAGAGTTTTGCCCTGTTGCCCAGGCTGGTCTCAAACTCCTGGGCTCAAGTGATCCACCTGCCATGGCCTCCCAGAGTGCTGGGATTACAGGTGTCAGCCACCATGCCCGGCCATCCGTCTTTCTGATTTTAGACATTTTGGGGTAGGTAGTAGTATCTCACAGATTGTTGGTCTAAATATGAAAAGTAAAACCGTACAGCTTTTAGACAGTAACAGGAGGATATATTCATGACCTTAGGCTTGGCAAAGATTTTTAAACAGGACACATAAATGAGAAGCGGTGCTATGTTAAAACTAAGAATTTTGTTCATTAGGAAACACAGGGTGGTGAAAAGGTAAATCACACAGTGGGAGATATTTGTAACATGATTATCCAACGAAAGACTTCTTTCCAGAGCCGGGTGCCATGCCACATGCCTGTAGTCCCAGCTAATTGGGAGGCTGAGGTGGGAGGATCTTTGGAGCCCAGGAGTCTGAGGTTGCACTGACCTATGCTCACACCACTGCACTCCAGCCTTGGTGAGAGAGTAAGACCCCATCTCAAAAAAAAAAAAAAAAAAAGCTTCTTTCCAGATTAGGCACATCCCCAGTAAACATATGAAAATGTGTCTCACTAATGTCATCAAAGAGAAGCAAAGTGAAAACATGAGTCTGTTTTTGTTTTTGTTTTTTTGAGACAGGGTCTCACTCTTTGGCCTAGCCTGGAGTGCTCAAGTGATCATCCCACGTCGACCTCCCCGAGTGCTGGGATTCCAGATTTAGACGATGGCACCCAGCCATGAGTCTGTTTTCTTTCCTTTTTTGTTTTTTTCTGACAGTCTCCCTCTGTTGCCCAGGCTGGGGGGTAGTGGTGCAATCTCAGCTCACTGCAACCTCTGCCTCCCAAGTTTAAGCAATTCTTGTCCCTCAGCCTCCCAAGTGGCTGGGATTACAGGCACACACCATCACACCCGCCTAATTTTTGTATTTTTAGCAGAGACAGGGTTTCACCATGCTGGCCAGGCTGGTTTCCAACTACTGACCTCAAATGACCTGCCTGCCTTGGCCTCCTGAAGTGCTGGGATTACAGGCGTGGGC
>NW_016107474.1:3415672-3420523 GCF_001604975.1 Cebus imitator | reverse complement strand
AAGGAATCTCACTCTGTCACCTGAGCTTGAATGCAGTGGCACAATCTCAGCTCACTGCAACCTCCGCTTCTCATGTCAACGAATTCTCCTGCCTCAGCCTCCCAAGCAGCTGGGATTACCGGCAAACACCACCACGCACAGCTAATTTTTTTGTATTTTTAGTAGAGATGGGGTTTCACCATGTTGGCCAGGCTGGTTTCAAACTCCTGACTTCAAGTGATCTGCCCACCTCAGCCTCCTGAAGTGCTGGGATTACAAGTGTGGGCCATTGCACCTGGCCATGAGTCTGTTTTTTAATGGGAAGAAAATGTTTAGAAGCAGAATCCTCTTTATGTGCACAATTCAAGTGCCCTGGTTACCCCAGGACAATTTCACATGTGTGACTGAGCATCAGATGCCTTCAAACAAACAGCAGCCTCCACTACCGCCTTCAGTCCTAGGTCCGAATATTCTTGAAACTCCTGGCTTCAGTACTGTGAAACTCACTCTCTGAATGAAGAGACCTCCCAAACAGGCTTTGTGTGAGCAACATGGCTGTGTACTCACCCGGGTGCGGGCAGGCCGAGTCAGAAAAGAGTCAGCGGAGGGCAGTGGGACCGGAGTTGGTTTTATAGCCTTGGGGTGGCCAGTGGAAAGTTACAGAAGTTACAGTTCAGGGTGGTTTCGCAAGCTGGGAGGGGGTCGTAGGGTCTGGAGTCCCAAGGTTGACCAAGGTCAGTTACAAAGTCCAGTTGTCTTATTAGTTGAGGCAGGAATAAAGAGAAATAGAAGAATGTCTCAAAGTTAAGTAGGCGTCACAGGGGTTGATCATTCTTCCTCTTTTTGTGGTCTTCCACAAAAAGACCTCTTTTTGTGGTCTTACTTTGGATTTTCCAGGAAGTCATCTGGAGTGTCCATGCAGGTCACAGATGTTACCATGCCATTCGTGGTACGGTCAGTCGGCCTAAAAGACCTTATAAGTACCTGGCCTGGGCACATAGGCAGCAGTGGTTCTTGGTCTGAGCATTTCAGCCATGGATTTCTCCTGCACTATTGAGTGACCTTCCTCTGGGGGGCTTTTAAGAAAGGCTACCGCAGTCCCAACCTGGATGTTGTCAGCTACTGCTGCCACCAGCCTGGCCTCCCATCGGTCCTGCCCTGGAGCACAGAGCAAGACCTCCCAGAATCCAATTGTTCCGTTAATCACCTATGATGCCTGGAATTCTCTCAGTGCCAGCTTTCTGAGGAGCTCAAAACCATTTGCAGATCCTGCTGGTAAAATGGTTGCCCTGAGGTCAGCTGAGCTCTGTGTTAAATTACTTTTGCAATATGAGGCAGTTTTCCAAACTGTGCCTGAGAATCCCAGAGACTCAGAACTCTGCACCCACTGGAGGCCCTGGGAAGAAGGTGCTGTTCAAACAGACATTCTGGGACTCCCCTGTCATGGTGGCGGTCTCCATAGTTACGGGGATGTGCTTCATGGCAGGCAGACGCATCCGCACATGCAGCCACTCCACCTTCACACCTAGGCAGAGGGAAACAGGACTGGGTCTGGGCAGGCAGGTAGGCTGGAAGTAGAGAAAGAAAGGAAGGATGCGTTTTCATTGGGGGACCCCTGGAGCAAAGCAGGTGGGGGAAAGTCCAGGACCCAAAGAAAGTGACAGCTTACCTGGGTATCTCCCCAACTTCGGCAAGGGGTCCCTTGGCTCACTTCCCATATGCACTTCCCAAGCAGCCCACCCTGGCACAGTCCTGGACGTCCTGAAGAGCCCATGTCTTCCCTGGGCCTCCCGCAATGTTGGGCATAGCTGCTGTGAGCTGCCCCACCCAGACTCTGCCTTCGCAGGTCTTACCCACGCTGACTCACTGTCCTTCTATTACGCAGCCAGCAGCCCTTCTGTTACTTGGCCAGAGCCTGTCTTTTGGGTGCCGTGTTTGGAATAATGGAAAACACGAAAAGTAGCCTGGGGGCTGCAGGCAGTGTTGAGACTGTAATGGGGTGCAGGGCAGACCACAGATGGGAAAGAACCTGAGTTTCTGGAGGGGTGGGGAGGCATCCTGGGGAGGATGGAGCCCCAAGCAAGAAGGGCCGCAGGTGGGGCTCCCAATTTCGTGTCCAGGTGGCAGAGCGGTGACATCCTGTGGGAATTTGGGCAGAGAAAGTCAGGTGGGACAGGAGAGGCAGCTGAAACGGCAGGAAGCCCTTCCTGCCCCAGCCACTGTCCCCTGCGCTGTGGTTCCACACAACGTCACTCCCTCTGTGCCTCCTGGGGCAGCCCATGGGGATGGACGGAGTCTGAAAGTGGGTACAGGAACACTCGCCACAGTGGGCGGCCTCGGGGGTCCAGGGCTACAGGCGACACATCTCATTCCATTTGCACCCCTGATGTTTCCCGTACCTGGAGATCTAGAACAGGCAGGGTCCCAGTGTGCATGGCAGAAGTGTGGGTGCTGTCTGCACAGGCTCCACCGAAGGGGGCTCCTAGGAAGGGAAGTCATGCTCCATGAACCAAGTGGCCCTTTTTACACACATCCCTCATCGCCGTGCCAATGACCTAAGGCCCCAAAAACATGGGGTTTGGGGCAAAGCCCTCCCTTCTGCCCTCACTCAAGTTTGCCCACTTCCCACACTGCCAGCGTCCTCCGTGAAACCCCTGGTCATGAGCAGCCGAACCACCTGGGGGCACTGAGGAAAGACAGACCCCACCACCTGTGCTTCAGAGCCCCGGGGAGACCTGGGCTTGTGCGGCTCTAACCTGCCTCTGGCAGCCCCTGGCTTTCTGCCTCATCTCGGAGGGATTTGGGTGGGAGGTGGAGCATCACTGGCCAAGACTGGAGCTGAGATGAAAGCTTGTCATTTATTCTGCCTGTTCCTAAGGGTGTTGTTGGCTGGGGCAGGAGCTCTGCGGGGTCTGCCCATGTGGTCAGTGGTCGGGGCGCCCAGCAGTTGCTATGTCTCGGGGAAGGAGCTGCACAGGCTGGGCGGGTCCCCCAGCCATGGCCTCCACCTGGTCTCCCTCGACCGCAACTTGCCATCCCACCAGCCGGGAGGCTGTGTTTTCCTGGTGGCACACTCGACTGCTTGGCCAGAGCCTGTCTTTCTCACCCCATGGGACAGGCCTAGCCCCCTACCAACCCAGGCTCTGTCAGGATGTGCTGCCTGCGACCGGGAACGTGCGGGGGCACCCCCCTCCCAGGTGCCCGTAGCCTGGGAGTGAGCACAGTCACCAGGGCCTGGGCTGGCCAACAGCTTGGTGCTCAACACTGCAACCTCCGGCTCCTGGGTTCAAGGAATTCTGCCTCAGCCCCCTACGTAGCTGGGATTACAGGCATGCACCACTGTGTCCGGCTAATTTTTTGGTATTTTTAGTAGTACCCAAACTGCTAGCCCAGGGCTTGGACAGGGGCTTGGACTTCTGGCTGGGGGGTGGGTGCCCTTAGACGTAAGGATCGGAGGGGCCAAGGAGCAGACGGTTTAGGCCTCACCAGGGCCAGGTGACAGCCCAGGCCCCTGGGAGGGAGGACGCAGCTGGCATGACGGCCAGATGTTTGCTGCCATCTCCCTCCGTCCCAGGCACCTGGCTTTCAGAGCCATGTGGCTGAGCATCATCGCCTCCTGGCTGGCAGGGTTTTGTCTTTTGAACTCCGTGGTTCCCTCCTCTCTGGCCATGCTTCTCCTATCCTTGGCTCCCTGCCTCGCTTGGCCATGACGTGTCGGGGTTCCCTCTTCCTCCCAGGAGAAGTGAAAACATCTGTCCACACCAAAGACTATGCTTAGGTTTGCATGCAGGTGCACAGCAGCAGCAGGACCCACAGTAGCCAAAAAGTGGAAACAACTCAAATGTCTCTGAGCTGATGATAGGTAAACACCACGTAGTCCATCAGCACAGTGGAGTACTGCTCAGAGGTGGAAAGGACTGAAGTGCAGATCCACGCTGCAACATGGCCAGCCCTGAAAGCGTGGCGTGGGGTGAAAGAAGGCAGAGCCCTGAAAGCATGGCGCGGGGTGAAAGAAGTCAGCTACAGGAGGCTACTAGCACATAAGGCCCTTCATACAGACTCCCTGTGTCTGGAACAGGCTGGTCCACAGAGACAAAGCAGACCAGAGATCGGCCGGGGCTGGAGCGGATGAGGGCAGCAGAGGGCGATGGCCAGATGTCGGGGTTTGCTTTGGGGGCAATCGAAATGGTCCGGATTTAGATAGTAGTGATGGCTGCATAATTCTGAATACACTAAAAATTACTGTATACTGAAAAAGAGTAGCTTTCATGGTACATGAACTTTATATCTTTTTTTTTGTGGGGGGGGGGCGCGGTTTGAGACAGTCTCACTCTGTTACCCAGGCTGGAGTGGTGTGGTGTGATCTCAGCTCACTTCAACCTCCACCTCCTGGGTTCAGGCGATTCTCGTGCCTCAGCCTCTAGAGTAGCTGGGATTACAGGCACGTGCCACCATGCCCAGCTAATTTTTGTGTTTTTAGTAGAGATGGGATTTCATCATATTGGCCAGGCTGGCCTTGAACTCCTGAACTCAAGTGATCCACCCATCTCAGCCTCCCAAAGTGCTGAGATTACAGGCATAATCCCACCATGCCTGGCTATGAACTTTATCTTAATTTTTTTTTTAATTTTATTGCATTTTAGGTTTTGGGGTACATGTGAAGAACATGCAAGATTGTTGCATAGGCACACATGTGGCAGTGTGATTTGCTGCCTTCCTCCCCATCACCCACATCTAGCACTTCTCACCATGCTATCTCTCCCCAACTCCCCTCCCCCCACTGTCCCTCCCCCATTTCCCCCCAACAGACCCCAGTGTGTAGTGCTCCCCTCCCTGTGTCTATGTGTTCTCATTGTTCAACACCTGCCTATG
>NW_016107474.1:3399335-3415372 GCF_001604975.1 Cebus imitator | reverse complement strand
ATGGAATTTCTATTTCTAGGTCCTTGAGGAATCGCCACACTGTCTTCCACAATGGTTGAACTAATTTACACTCCCACCAACAGTATAAAAGTGTTCCTATTTCTCCACATCCTCTCCAGCATCTGTTGTCTCCAGATTTTTTAATGATCGCCATTCTAACTGGCGTGAGATGGTATCTCAATGTAGTTTTGATTTGCATTTCTCTGATGACCAGTGATGGTGAGCATTTTTTCATATGCTTGTTGACCTCATGTATGTCTTCTTAACGGGGTGACAGATGTCGCAGCCAGATCACCCTCACATCCTTATCTTAATTTTAAAATAAGGTGGAGCACAGTAGTTCACACCTGTAATCCCAGAACTTGTGGAGGCCAAGGCTGACAGATCACTTGAGGTCAGGAACTTGAGACCAGCCTGGGCAGAATGGCAAAACCCCATCTCTACTAAAAATACAAAAATTAGATGGGTGTGGTGATGTGCATCTGTAGTCCCAACTACTCAGCGACTGCGGTGGGAGAATCACTTGAGCCCGGGAGGTCGAGGGTGCCATGAGCCATGATTGTGCCACTGCACGCCGGCCTGTGTGACAGAGCAAGACCCTGTCTCTGAATAATAAATAAATAGTGGAGCATCAGGAATGGAAATCTGGGAAGGGGACATGGGGAAGGGGGAGCCCTCCTGGGCTACCTGAAACCCCAGTATGGGGATTACCACCAGCCACCACCTCTCTCCCACCCCCATGTTGAGGGTCCCCAGCTGGGTATGGGGGGGACTGCCTTCTGCTTTTCCTCCCTGAGGTCCAGTCTCAAAGAGCCAAGGCCACACACAGCTAGTTGTCATGGGGAGACTGGAAACTCTCCTCTAAGCCTCTCAGGTTTGCAAGGAAGTGAAACCAGCATCAGATCCAACCTCTCCAATAAATCCAGTGCAGAGATCAGCTCAACCCCCGACACACAGGGAACTCACCAGGTCTTGAGCAGCTCAACCCCGCTACAGACTGCCAGAAATTCCCCCCTTTTCGGTATGGAAACCATTTCCTGAATCTCCCGTACTGACCCCAGTGACACCCCTTGGGTGCCCCAAGATCCCCACCCGTGCCTTCCCTGGGACACACTTCCAGAACTGGGCTCCTCTTCCCCGGGAACATGCTGCTGTCAGTCTTCCTCCTAGGTGGAGACTTAGTTCCCCCACCACGTGGGCTTCTCTCTTCTGTATGGGTTCCAGTTGGTCCATTCCTCTAACCTCAGGCAGACACTGGGATATGGAAAAAGGGATTAAAGCTTCTGACAGCCACCGGGGCAACGGCAAGGCCTGAGCTTAAGGATAATTTCCCTTCTCTGCAAAGGCCAGGCATTTAGTCCGAATGGGCAGAGTCTGGAAAGAGTGGGTCAGGAAGAGCTGGGGAGCAGCCACGGCCCAGATGGCCCAGAAGAGCGAGCAACTGTCCCCAACCTGAGTGAGATCCCTGAGGCGAAAGGCGGCCGCGGATCTCTTATCCCCAGAGGTAGGAGGGAAGGTGGGTGGGAGCCTGGGAGGGGGCTCTGGGAAGAGCTGGGGGCAAAGCAGCCTGGTCTTCCGCCCTGCCCCAGGTCCCTGGGAGGTGTGGGGAAGAGCTTCCTCCTCTTTGCCCTCACTCTTCACCTGCTCTCAATACTTAATGCCACCTTCTGGGTGCCCACTGTGTGCCAAGCACTTTCCTGTACCCCTTCTCGGTGAATTTTGAAAGATGTTATCTTGAGTTTCTCATAGCAGAAGTCATATGTAGTCTAGTTTGTTTGCAGTGTAAAGGTGACAAAAATCTATACAGAGAAAGCAGCGGCTGTGCTGTGGTTTCCCTCCCACCCGCACCTCCGCCCCCACCCCCACTCCCACCCCCACTCAGGCACGTTGGAGTGTGAGTCATTCCAACTGAAATTAAATGAGATATTGAAATTAAATGGCATGTAGAGAAGAGAGTTCATTTTCTTCTCACTGTTGGCTGGCAGCGCCTAGAGGGAAGATTGTGTTCATTTGATGCACAATTCATTTGCTGGTGGAGGAGAATTCGCTGCCGGGAGAGAATTTCTGAGCATCCAGCTTTTCTCTGTGGAGCTGCAGGGGAGCTGTAACCACCCTCCATCCTCAGCTGAGGCAGCCAGGGACTCCTGGGGAGGTGAGCTGTCTCTCCCAGCTCCCAGGACAACTTAAGGGCGGATGCTAGGACTCAGGCTTCCCCGTTCTGTGCAGATGCCACCCTGTCAAATATGTGTATGTATATATGTATATATATATATATATATATATATTTTTTTTTTGAGACAGAGTTTTGCTCTTGTTGCCCAGGCTGCAATGCAATGGCTCAATCTTAGCTCACCGCAACCTCCGCCTCCTGGGTTCAAGTGATTCTCCTGTCTCAGTCTCCGGAGCATCTGGGATTACAGGCATGCGCCACCGCACCTGGCTAATTTTTGTATTTTTAGTAGAGACGGGGTTTCACCATATTGGCCAGGCTGGTCTCTCGAATCCCTGACCTTGTGATCTGCCCACCTTGGCCTCCCAAAGTGCTGGGATTACAGGTGTGAGCCACCGAGCCTGGCGTCAAGTATTTTTATAGCTGGAAGATGGAAAGATGGGGCGATTGGTTGTGAGGTCCTCAGCAACCTTTATAAGTAGATGCACCCTGGTATGCTGGGCGTGCCCTTCCAGAGAGACTGGGCCACGTTGGAAGAGGGCCCAGCCCTGAGGCTCGGCTGTGAGCCATCAGCAACTGGCACGGGTCCCACCGGCCTCTGGAGGAGTTAGCCCAGCATCAAGCGCCAGAGGGTGATCTGGCGCCTATAGACTAAAAGCAATCTTCAATCTCTGGAAAAGGAAAGAAATGAGCATCACTTAGAGGCAGTATACAGAAGGGGGTAAAAATGCAAATGTGGAACCTGGCCGAGGTCAAATCTGGCAACACCGCTTGCCTAGCTGGTGACCCTTGGCACCTTCCTCAACCGCCCTGTGCCTCGGCGTCCTGGCTGTAAAATGAGTGTCTACCTTTTATGCGTGTTGTGCTTAGGTGGCTTTTTGGTGTCCAGCCCATAGCCAGCTCTCACTAAATGTCCACGCTGCAAATAATGAGAGCCTTCCATTTCCAGATGCTGCTCATTAAAACTCAGATGCATTTTTGTCCCACATCAAAATAGTACCACTGACACAGGCACTGTCATCCCGTTGTTCAGATTTTCAGATGTGGAAACTAAAGCACAGAGAAGTTGGGTGGCTTTCTCAAGGTCATTCATTAACTCTTTTTTTTTTTTTTTTAAGACAGAGTTTCGCCCTGTTGCCCAGGCTGGAGTACAGTGGTGCGATCTCGGCTCACTGCAACCTCCACCTCCTGGGTTCAAGCGATTCTTTTGCCTGAGCCTCCTGAGTACCTGGGACTACAGGCGTGTGCCAGCACACCAGGCTAATTGTTGTATTTTTAGTAGAAACGGGGTTTCACCATGTTGGCCAGGCTGTCTCGAAATCCTCACCTCAAGTGATCTGCCTGCCTCGGCCCCCCAAAGTCCTGGGATTACAGGCATGAGCCACAGCACCAAGGCCTAATTCATTGTATTAATTGAGAGGGGTTTTCAGTTTTTATTATGAAATATTTCAAGAATGGGAAAGTACAAAGAAGACTTTCGCACCCACCAGATACTTCCCAAAGGTGCCATATATTGTCGTATCTGCTTAATTGCTTAACGGATGAAATGCTCTGAGAAGACCCTCTTTGTCTTCTCTGACCTGGGCTGTGGTATTTTTTTAGCGGTGAGGAGGTTTCAGACAGAGTTTCACTCTTGTCACCTAGGCAGGAGTGCAATGGTGCTATCTCGGTTCATTGCAACCTCCACCTCCAGGGTTCAAGCAATTCTCCTGCCTCAGCCTCCCAAATAGCTGGGATTACAGGCGCCCCCTGCCATGCCTGGCTAATTTTTGTATTTTCAGTAGAGATGGGGGTTTTACCATCTTGGCTGGCTGGTCTTGAACTCCTGACCTCAGGTGATCCACCTGCCTCGGTCTCCCAAAATGCAGGAATTACAGGCGTGAGCCACCGTGCCCGGCCTTGACCTGCCTTCTTCCCCTTCTCAGAAGCACCCCCTCCTCTGCAGCCAGCCAGTGTCCCTCCCAGGTGGTCCTTGGTGTTTCTGTGTGCTGGATGCTGCTGTGTGTCTCAGACACGCTCGTGCCGGATGTCACTGTCCAATTCTGCTTTCCCCCACCCAGTGTGTCCTTGGCTGTTTCCTGTGGGTTCAGGAGGACCCGGCGTGTTCCTTCTGGCTGTGCCGTGGGCTTCCACCGTGTGAACAGGCTGTGATAACAGGCCACAGCTGGTTTATCCGTGCTTCTGATGAACATTTGCTTCCAAGTTTTCAGTTTCACCAACGATGCTGCAATTGCACCCCACGCCCGCCTCTTTGTGCTTGGGTGTGTGAGTTTCCTAGGGAGAAGGACCTTGAAATAGAGTTGCTGGGTCCAAGGCATGGGCTTTCCAGAGCTGCCCAGTATCCTCCAAGAACCACCCCCCTGCCACTCCCAAAGCAGAGGGGAGTTCCAGACGCCACAGCCTCAGCTCTCTGGCAGGGACTGGCTCTGAGTTTTGCCAGTTGATGGGCGTGGAGTGGAATCTCATAGTGGTTAATGCATGTAATGCTGACTAGCATTCTGCAGCTGGCCAGGCCCAGCGCACAGTTACCACGGGACAAGCCAGCAGTCCCAGATAGGAGATTCTAAACAGGCCCATCTCTGCTCTCCAGCACTGTAGCATTGACCAAGCCTGGAATTAGATCAAGGTCAGCTTCCCAACTAGGCAGAAATCCCTTCAGCAAAGGATCTGGGTTTCACTGTGTTTTGTATCCCTAGACCTCAGCTGTCCTGAGTGGCAACCACCAGCCACAGGTGGCTCCAGAGCCCTTGCCCTCTGGCTAGCTCAAGTCAAGGTGTTTTTTATTTTTATTTTTTGAGATGGAGTTTCACTCTGTCACCCAGGCTGGAGTGCAATGGTGCAATCTCAGCTCACTGCAACCTCTGCCTCCTGAGTTCAAGCAATCCTCCTGCCTCAGACTCCTGAGTAGTTGGGATTACAGGTACCTGCCACCACATCCAGCTAGTTTTTTTGTATTTTTAGTAAAGATGGGGTTTCACCATGTTGGCCAGGTTGGTCTTGAACTCCTGACCTCAGGTGATCTGCCCACCTCAGTCTCCCAAAATGCTGGGATTACAGGTGTGAGCAACCACGCCCGGCTCAAAGTGTGTTTTAATGTAAAATACACACCAGGTTTCCAAGACTTCAGACAAAAAGAAGAGAAATGGAAATGATCTTATTAATAATTTTAATATTGATGACATGCTGAAATGATAATTTTTGGATAAATTGTGTTAAGTAAAAGATGTTATTACAGTGAATTTCACCTATTTCTTTTTACTTTTTTTTTTATCGTGGTTACTAGGAAATTGTAAGTGGCACTTGGGGCTCAAGCTAGATTTTTATTGGATTTAGGCTTTGCCGGCCTGGCACCCCACAGGAAGTGCCCAGGAGAGCTTCATAAATGGACAAACAGATGAATGAATTAATTAAGCGAATACCTAAGAGAATGAAGGAGTGTGGGAGTGGCCAGACCCTTAAGAACAGGACCATGGTGCGTCAGAGTCCCCGCTGGCCCCGTTCCTGGTGTTCCCAGACTGTGCAGAGAGGCAGGTCCCTTGGTGAGGGTCTGACATCCCAGGTGAAATGAGTGGACTCATTGGGGTAAATGAAAGATGTTATTACAGTGAATTTCACCTGTTTCTTTTTACTTTTTTACTTTATTTTTAGTAGAGATGGGATTTCACCGTGTTAGCCAGGATGATCTCCATCTCTTGACCTCGTGATCCAGCCGCCTCAGCCTCCCAAAGTGCTGGGATTACAGGCGTGAGCCACTGTGTCCAGCCTACATTTTTTTTTAACATGGATTTTTTAAAATGGGCTGCAGGAGCTGTGCCCATGGAGGACGGCCTGAGCATCCTGCAGCCAACCTATCCCCACCCCTGGGCAGGGCCTCACAATGGCCGGGAAGCAGCATCCTGCAGAACAGCTCGGGCCCCTCTGGGGTCTGGTGTGCACCCCCGGCCCCTCCCAACCACTGACCGATGCATGTGACACCCCCACGCTTCTAGCGCCGCCTCCAGTGTGTTCATGCAAAGTCCCCAGGGCCAGGACCACACTGTAGCAGGGTTTCATCCAGCCACTCTGCCTGCCCCTGAGGCCTCACAGAAGAAGAATGCCAAAGCTGTGCTCAGCCCCCAGGACGCGGTGCCCGGGCCAGCCCAGGCAGGGGCCTGCACACCACAGTGGCCACTCTGATGCTCGAGAAAGGTTAACTAACTTTGAAGCTGCCAGTCTGAGCGTCTGAGCCAGGCAGGCTTTAGTAAAAGAGTGCCAAGGCTTCTAACCCTGCAGCCGCTGCTTCACCCAGGCGCAGATGAGGCACGTGGTCCGAATTTCGGGGAGGGAGCTCGCTGGACTTAACAGCACTCCCGTCTGTTTTCAAAGATGTGCAGAAACCCTGCCCATCTGGAACACTTGGGAAAAAAGACTTTACTTGAGCTTCCGGGTAGCTGGCTTTTAGCCCTTGAAGCGCAGTGCTTAATTGACCATGGTAATGGTTAGGGGAGAAGTGTCTAACAAGGGCATTTGTCCTTTTCTTTATGACACATGGTGGCGTAGGGAGGTCTGAGGCTAGACTCTGTTGGACCAAAACGCTCTTGGCACTACTGGGCGTGGAACACTGGGCTAGGGGTCTCTCCACAGCTCTCGCCAGCAGCCACAGCGTTTGGATGCTGGGTCTCCTTTTCACAGTTCTTCGTTCTGGCTCCTGCGGCGTCAGGGCAGGGCGCGGTGTTGAACCCCCGTCCCTGCGGCCCCTCCCCCACAGCCTACCTAAACCACCATCAGACAGCTGCTTCTGCCATGCCCAGCTGGAAAAGGCAAGCTTATTCAGTATATGTACACTCAGGCCAAAAGTGAGCCAGGCAGGGTGGCTCACACCTGTAATCTCAGCACTTTGGGAAGCTGAGGGGGGGGCAGATCATGAGGTCAAGAGTTCAAGACCAGTATGACCAACATGGTAAAACCCCATCTCTACTAAAAATACAAAAATTAGTTGGGCGTGGTGGTCCTCGCCTGTAATCTCAGCTACTCAGGAGCTGAGGCAGGCGAATCACTTGAACCCAGGAGGCGGAGGTTGCAGTGAGTCAAGATGCCACTGTATTCTAGCCTGGGTGACAGAGCAAGACTCCTCACAAAAAAAAAAAAGAAAGAAAACCAGCTAGGCCAAAAGTTTGGGCCAGCTCTTGCCTCTGATTGCCGGGTGGGCTTTGGTGCCAGGCTTTGAGGCCCCCTAGACTCCTCTGCTGCCTCCTGATTCTCTGTCGAGGTGCCGACAGTGCGGTCCCCAGGCATGCCCTCACATAAATGGCATTACTCTCCTTCTCAGGATATAATTGGTCTATGAACAGAAATGCCTGTTGGTCGAAGGCAGCAAGTTCCCTACAGACAGCAAAGTACCAATCTTTGTGTCTTCGAAATGGTTTCAGCATCTGCTACTTCCTGAATTTGGCAGGAAATAATTCAACAAAGCAAGCTCACCCATGGGCTGAGGGGGGCGCAAGGCTGAAATCTGGGAGCTGCACTTAATCCCCATCCACTTGGCCACAGACCCGTCCCCACCTATACCCCACCCACCCCGCGTCACAGGGACTCACTTTACCTCTCCACTCCCCCACACACCCATCCCACCTTTCCATACCCACGGCGTCAACCCATAAGCAAAGCTGGGGCCCCCCACCCTCTTGTTTTGGGAGGTCCCACTCCTGAGCCCAGCAAGCTTATAAAAAAAAACCCCACCCACTTACACCATGAAATACCATTTGTTCTGGAACATTTAAAAAAATATTTTTTTCCCATTTCCTATCAGAGTAGCAATTTGATGAAATATATATATATTTTTTAATTTTGCATTTGAAATTATTTGGCTATAGGTAACTTATGAAATGTAATAGTGGGCCGGGCGAGGTGGCTCACACCTGTAATCCCAACACTTTAGGAGGCCAAGGCAGCCAGATCACCTCGGGTCAGGAGCCAAAAAAAAAAAAAAAAGATGACAGGATATGAAAGCTTTGTCATTCTGTGTTTTTTTGTTTGTTTGTTTGTTTTTTGAGACAGAGTCTTGCTCTGTCACCCAGGCTGGAGTGCAGTGGCACAATCTCCAATCACTGCAGCCTCCACCTCCTGGGTTCAAGCGATTCTCCTGCCTCAGCCTCCCGAGTTGCTGGGACTACAGGCATGTGCCACCTCGCCCAGCTAATTCTGTGTATTTTTAGTAGAGTCGGGGTTTCCCCATACTGGCCAGACTGCTCTGGAACTCCTTACTTCGTGATCCACCCGCCTTAGCCTCCCGGTGTGCCGGGATTACAGGCAGGAGCCACCACGCCCAGACGCTTTATTTCTTTATGGTTACAAAGCAGTCTTTTGCTTTTAGTTTTGGGGTTTTTTCCCCTCTCTGGAACCCCTTTATAGTTTCCTGGAGAGCTCACTAACCCAGGCATTGCCCACCTCCTGGCACAGCCCCCTCTCCCCTGACTGAGTACTCTGTGCCCCGCCAGCCTTGCTGAGCACCCACTCACCCAGCAGCGGGTGAGCCAGCTTCCCAGGCAGCCACTGATCCTGCTGCCCTCCCCTGCTGAAAACACCTTGGCAGCCAGCTCCTAGCATCGGCAGAGTCGGGAGTCCAGACTCCAGAACAGGACCTCAGTGCCTGCAGGTCTCCAACACTGCCCATGCCCTTGGGTCCAGCCCGCCAGCCTCCTAACCAGCTGATCCTGCCCTCCTGGGCCTGCCAGCTCTAACCCCAGCCCTGCCATCTGCCCCTCTGGCCCCTCCACTTTGCTTCCACACCTGCCTCACACTCAGCGTCAGTCATGGTCTCTGCCCGGGGCCGCAGACTCCATGAGTGGGGGAGGAGGCCTGGGGGCGGGGGTTCTTGCTTGTCTGTTCGCCAAACTGCCAGCACCTGACCGAGTATCCAGCATGTATGAGATGCTCGGGAAGTAATGTCAGGAATGAGGGAGGGAGTGCCAGACTGCCGTACTTCTTCCTGTCCCGAGCGTGGGCTGGGAAATTCGAAATCCTAATCCCAAATGCCCCCTAACCCACGGGGGACCTGCGGCAGCTGGCTCCCCACGTGACAGCTTGACTCTCCTCACCTGCGACATTGGGGCACCCTCCAGGACCCAGCACGGCTCCCCCGTCCTCTCCAGTGCTCTGCCTGTCTCTTTTCCCACCCTTCATCTCCTGCTGTGCGGTGGCTTCTGCCTTCTGCCTTCCTTCCTCTTTCCATGTGAATCTTCTTGTTTCCTTAGCACCCACTTTGCCCTTGTACCTCCTTCCCGCAGGAGGCTGCCCCCACCCCAACGCGGGGCCAGGTTGTTCCTCTTGTTGTGTGTATTTTTGAGACAGGTTCTCACTCGGTCACCCGCAGTGGAATACAGTAGCTTGATCATGGCTCACTGCAGCTTTCAACTCCTGGGCTCAAGCGACCCTCCCACCTCAGCCTCCCAAGTCGCTGGGACTACAGGCATGCACCACCATGTCCAGCTCATTTTTTAATTTTTTGAACAGACGAGATCTTGCTATGTTGCCCAGGTGTGCAACTCCTGGCCTCAAGCCATCCTGCCTAAGCCCTCCACAGTGCTGGGGTTACAGGTGCACGTGGCCATGCCCAGTTATTTTCCTCTCTGCTGCAGAGCCAGCCACTGGGACTGCAGGGCCCATGCACCCTTGGCTCTGCCGCAGCAGTGGGGCTGCCTGGCATCTGCGGGTGATGTGGAAATGCCAGGGCCTGGCTGCTGTGCTGGGTGAAGTGCCCCTTCCTCCCTTGGCCCTCATGGCCACACCTTGGGGGTGTGGCCATGGTGGCTGTCGTTGCTGTCATGATTGTTGTATTACAGCCTCACTGAGTAGGCGTTTCATGCCATAAAAGTCACTTGTTTTGCCAGGCACGTTGGCTCACGCCTGGTATCCCAGCACTTTGGGAGGCCAAGACGGATCCCCTCAGGTCAGCAGTTCGAGACCAGCCTGACCAATGTGGAGAAACCCCATCTCTACTAAAAATACAAAAAATGGCCAGGCACAGTGGCTCACACCTGTAATCCCAGCACTTTGGGAGGCTGAGGCAGGTGGATTGCGAGGTCAGGAGATCGAGACCATCCTGGCTAACACAGTGAAACTCCCTCTCTACTAAAAATACAAAAAATTATCCGGGTGTGGTGACATGCACCTGTAGTCCCAGCTACTCGGGAGACGGAGGCAGAAGATTCACTTGAACCTGGGAGGCGGAGGTTGCAGTGAGCCAAGATCATGCCACTGCACTCCAGCCTGGGCGACGGAGCAAGACTCTATCTCAAAAAAAAATTAGTCTGGCATGGTGGTATATGCCTATAATCTCAGCTACTCAGGAGGCTGGGGCAGGAGATCACTTGAACCTGGGAGGTGCAGGTTGTGATGAGCTGAGATCGCGCCATTGCGCTCCAACCTGGGCAACAAGAGCGAAACTCCACCTAGAAAAAAAAAAACAAAATTCACCTGTTTTAAGTATACAAATCAATAGTTTCAGGGAATCAGCAGGTCTCTCTGCCCCTTTGGAGGCCCTGTTCCTTCCCAACCACGGTCCCAGGTCACCACCCATCTACTCTCTGTCTGTAAACACTTGCCCGTTCTGGACATTCCACAGACATGGACCCATCCAGTATGTCGTGTTGTGCGACTGGCTTCCTTAAGCGTCATGTTTTTGAGGTTTATCTACATTGCAGCATGTATCGGCACTTTATGTATTTTTATGGCAAAATAATACTTCACTGTAGTCCGGGCATGGGGGTTCACATCTGTAATCTCAGCACTTTGGGAGGATGAGGCGGGCAGATGGCTCGAGCCCAGGAGTTCCAGACCAGCCTGGGCAACATGGTGAAACCTCATCTCTACAAAAAAATACAAAAATTACTGTATTTTTATGTACCAAATGCTGTGGTGGTGCAGCATGCCTGCAGTCCCTGAGGTGACAGGATCACTTGAGCCCGGGAGGTTGAGGCTGCAGTGAGCCAAGATCACACCACTGCACTCCAGCCTGGGTGACAGAGTGAGACCCTGTTTCCAAAAAAAAACCCTCTATCATCTGTCTGAACCATATTTTGTTTAACTATTCATTCGTTGACCCACAACCCACAGTTGTGTTGTTTCCATCTGTGGCTACTGTGTCAAACACCGTGAACACGTGTGTTCAAGTCCTTGTATGAACATGTGTTCTCTTGGGCGGTACCTAGAAGTTAAATTGATGGATTGTATGGCAAATAAACGCTTAACTTTTTAAGATTCTGTCAAACTGTTTTTCAAAGTGGCTGCATCATTTTACATTCCCAGCGGTAATTTAAGCATTCTTACACATCCTTACCAATATTTGTTCTTTTCTTGTTTTGTAAATCACAGCCCTCCTTGTGTGTATGAAGTAGGATCTCAGTGTGGTTTTGATTTGCATTTCCCTGATGACTAATGACGTTGAGCATCTTTTCACATATGTCTTGGCCATTTGTACATCTTCTTTGGTAAACTATCTACTGAAATCTTCTGTCCAGTGGTGTTTTTGTTATTAACACAGGATCTTGCTCTGTTGCCCAGGCTGGAGTGCAGTGGTGCGATCATAGCTCAGTGCAGCCTCAACCTCCTGGGCTCAAATGATCCTCCTGCCTCAGCCTCCCAAGTAGCTGGGACCACAGGCACACGCCACCATGCTTGGCTAATTTTTTCTTTGTTTTTGAGACGGAGTCTTGCTCTGTCACCCAGGGTGGAGTGCAGTGCTGCGATCTTGGCTCACTGCAACCTCTACCTCCAGGTTCAAGCAGTTCTCTCTCTCAGACTCCCGAGTGGCAGGGTTTACAGGCACTCGCCACCATACCTGGCTAATTTTTGTATTTTTAGTAAAGACAGGGTTTCACCATCTTGGCCAGGCTGGTCTTGAACTGCTGACCTCATGACCCATCCACCTCAGCCTCCCAAAGTTCTGGGATTACAGGTGTGAGCCACCGCGCCTGGCTTGCTTGGCTAAATTTTTACTTTTTGTAGAGATGGGGTCTCCCTATGTTGCCCAGGCTTGTCTGGAACTTCTGGGCTCAAGCTGTTCTCCTGCCTCAACCTCCCAAAGTGCTGGGATTACAGCTCTGAGCTACTGTGCCCAGCCCAGTGTTTTTGTTTTTCTAAAGACAGGATTTTGCAATTTTTATGACGTTGCTGACTATTCCTGCGACTTCCCCTCCACTGGGGGGCGCATTTGTGCCGGATGCAATGGCCTAGGCTTGCTCAGGTTTGTTTCCTGTCGTCCCCGTAACACCTGGGTGGCCACAGTGTGTGACTGATCCATGTACACCGAGGAACAGCACGGTGAGTGTCTCGGATCAGGCTGCCTCGGTGGGAACCCAGGTTCTGACGCCCACTCACCTGAGGGGGCAAGTGAGGACATCGCTCCACGCATCAGTCACTTCCTGTTCAAAAAGGGGAATCAAAATAGTCCTGGCCTCTGAAGTCTATGCAAAGCTCGCCCTTGAAGCCGTGCCTGGAACTTAGGCAGCTCACGACAAGCACTAGCTGGGATTCGTCTGGTTGCCTTAATTTCACGGTGAATTTACACTCACTCCGTCTTCACGACAGTCCTGAGTGGGGCTGCTCAGCCCCTGCTGGGGCGAAATACTGAGACTCAGAGAGGCCGAATGGCTGCCATGGCTTCAACCCAAGCTGGGGATTCCAGATCCCCTGCCACCTCGCTGCCCCACAGCTGCTCCCAGGAAGACAAAGTGAGATTCACTCCATCCACCTGAAAGCTCAGGCAGAGGCTGTTCTGATGTCCCTGGCCCCACGGTGATGCCGCTGAAGAAACCAACGCGTGCCAGGGGCTCGAGCATAGGGCTCCGTCATGGCATGCCTCGCCCAGCTCCCGCTGCTGCGAGAGGAGCCCCCAGCCCTAAGGGAGGCAGAGCTGTGAGGACATGGGGTAGGGTTAGAGGGCCCTGGGGTTTGCGAACACTCAGGGCATGAGGAGGGGGCGTGAGCCTCCTGCATGGACGGGAGCGTCCCTGCCTCTGTGACCATCAGAGTCCCCCCACCTGGCTCTCCTGAGGCGTGTCTCCCCAGAGCCCGTATTTCTTGTTTGTTTGTGATGGAGTCTTGCTCTGCTGCCCAGGTTGGAGTGCAGTCTCATGGTCTCAGCTCACTGTACCCTCCACCACCCCGGGCTCAAGTAATTCTCATGCCTCAGCCTCCCGAGGAGCTGGGATTACAGGCATGTACTGCCAGGCCCAGCTAATATTTGTATTTTTAGTAGAGACAAGGTTTCAGCATATTGCCCAGGCTGGTCTCGAACTCCTGACCACAGGTGATCTGCCCACCTCGGCCTCCCAAAGTGCTGGGATTATAGGTGTGAGCCCCTGAGCCTGGCCCTGTACTTCTTTTTGTTTGTTTTTTGGCTTTGTTTATTTATTTTTTGTTTTTGAGACAGGGTCTCACTCTGTCACCCAGGCTGGAGTTCAGTGGTGTGATCTCAGCTCACTGCTGCCTTGACCTCCTGGGCTCAAGTATCTTTGCACCTCAGCCTCCCAAGTATCTGGGAGGTGCCATCACTTTTTTTCTTGAGTTTTAGTAGCGATGAGGCCTCTCTATGTTGGCCAGGCTGGTCTCGAATTCCTGAGCTCAAGCGATCCTCCCACCTTGGCATCCCAAACTGCTGGCATTATAGGCGTGAGCCCCTGTGTCCGGCCTTTCTTTTTTAAACTTTGATTTAGGGAGTTTTCCAGCATATATATGGAGAGAGACTAGCAGAACAAACCCGACGTGCCCGTCACCCACTTCCTACAGTTACCACATGTCTGTCCCCTCAGGCACCAAGTACATTCCTGGCACCCTGTCCCCTCGGGCCTGGGCCCACCCTTCTGGAGTCCCTCAGTACAAGTGCAGCACACATCTACACACAAAAGTCACCCAGAACCAATGGACCCGCCTGCCCTTGACCTGCTGGCTGCCCCGTGTGCTGGGTCCTGACCACAGAGGCAGCCTACCCCTTTCCAGCCGGTGTCCTTTGTCCAGCCATGTGGCCTCTCTGAGCCTCAGTTTCCTCACCTGTACAGTGGGATTCCAGTGCCTACTATCTTGCATGGCGGCCAAACAATAAAAGCACGGCAGGGGGGCAGCTCCAGAGTCAGGGCAGGGAAGAAGGGGAGGAATGCTGCAAGACTGAGGGGCACACGCAGAGCTTTGAATATCTGTATCAAAGAATTTCTTTTTTTCTCTTTTTTTTTTTTTTTTGAGACGGAGTTTCGCTCTTATTGGCCAGGCTGGAATGCAATGACATGATCTTGGCTCATCACAACCTCTGCCTCCCAGGTTCAAGCGGCTCTCCTGCCTCAGCCTCCTGAGTAGCTGGGATGATAGGCATGCGCCACCACGCCTGGGTAATTTTGTATTTTAAGAAGAGATGGGGTACCACCATGTTGGACAGCCTGGTCTCAAACTGCTGACCTCAGGTGATCTGCCCGCCTCGGCCTCCCAACATGTTGGGATTACAGGCGTGAGCCACCATGCATGGCCTCTCTTTATTTTTTTTGAGATGGAATCTCACTCCTTTGCCCAGGCTGGAGTGCACTGGCGTGATCTCGGCTCACTACAGCCTCCGCCCCTCAGGTTCAAGGCATTCTCCTGCGCAGCCTCCTGAGTAGCTGGGATTACAGGCACCTGCCACCACACCTGGCTAATTTTTTTGTATTTTTTTTTTTTAGTAGCGGCTCCACTATATTAGCCAGGCTGGTCTTGAACTCCTGACCTCAGGTTATCCACCCACCTAGGCCTCCCAAAGTGCTAGGATTACAGGCGTGAGCCCCCGCACCCGGCCTGTAATGAAGAGAAAAATGTCTTATTGAAAAACAAGCTCAAGCAAATATAACGAATTGGTTTGTGATCGCTGGGCGGTGAAGAGGTGAGCATACCTTTTCTCATGCTCTAGACTTTTTCTGGACATTTCAAATAGTTCAAAATCTAACTCCAGCTAAAACTGATTTAGAAATCTAATTAGTCTTAACAAAGCTTAAAGCAAACATGAACTCAGAACGCGTCTGTGCGTGGTACTTAGTAAGAGCTTGCTACCAATCTATTGCCATCTAACAAAACATCCCAAAACTTTGTGGCTTAAGACAATCTCCATTTTATATTTTCTCCCAGTTCTGTGTGGCCCAGGCTCTGCCAGGTGGTTTCTGGGCACTCATGACACTGGCTGGGGCTGCTCTCCTGGGCTGGGCGTCCAAACCGGCTCCACACATGGCGAGTGTCAGTGTGCTGGCCCTCATGGGCAGAGTGCTCATCTTCGGGTCCCCAGCGAGTCTACACCCAGGCCCTCCTGCTGGCTTGGGCATCTCGAGGCACAGTGGTTAGGGTCCAAGAAGGAGCCTCCTGTCTTAGTCTCTATGGTCTGCTAATAAAATGCTTAGACCAGGCCATTTCTAAACAATAGACATTTATTGCTGACAGTTCTGGACGTTGGGAAGTTCAAGATTAAGGCAATTTTGGTGTCTGGTGAGGTTTTGCTCTCTGCGTCAAAGGTGGCACCTTTTGGCTGCATGCTTGCAAGGCCGAAGGGTCAAGCCCCCATCACCCCAGGCCTCTTTTATAAAAGAAAAAATTGGCCGGGTGCAATGGCTCATGCCTGTAATCCCAATACTTTGGGAGGCCAAGGCGGGCAGATCACTTGAGGTCGGGAGTTTGAAACCAGCCTGGCCAACATAGTGAAACCCCATCTCTACTAAAAATATAATAATTAGCAGGGCATGATGGCGGGCACCTGTAATCCCTGCTACTCGGGAGACTGAGGCAGGAGAATTGCTTGAACCCAGGAGGCGGAGGTCACAGTGAGGCGAGATCAAACCACTGCACTCCAGCCTGGGTGACAGAGTGAGACTGTCGCAAAAAA
>NW_016107474.1:3384791-3399055 GCF_001604975.1 Cebus imitator | reverse complement strand
CTGCCTTGGCCTTCCAAAGTGTTGGGATCCCAGGCGTAAGCCATCATGCCTGGCCAAGAGTATGTTTTTTTTTTGGAGACATAGTCTCGCTCTGTTGCCAGGCTGGAGTGCAGTGGCACAGTCTCAGCTCACTGCAACCTCCACCTTCCAGGTTCAAGAGATTCTCCTGCCTCAGCCTCCCAAGTAGCTGGGATTACAGGCACCCACCACCAAACCCAGCTAATTTTTGTATTTTTTGGACAGACGGCATTTCACCATCTTGGCCAGGCCGGTTTCGAACTCCTAACCTCAGGTGATCTGCCCGCCTCAGCCTTCCAAAGTGCTGGGATTACAGGCGTGAGTCACTGCACCCTGCCCCAGCCACCTTTAACCCTCCACCCTGCTTAAGAAACCATTGTTGAGGCCAGGCGAGGTGGCTCACGCCTGTAATCCCAGCACTTTGGGAGGCCGAAGCGGGTGGGTCACGAGGTCAGGAGATTGAGACTGTCTTGGCTAACATGGTGAAACCCTGTGTCTACTAAAAATACAAAAAATTAGTCAGGCATGGTGGTGCGCGCCTGTAGTCCCAGCTACTCAGGAGGCTGAGGCAGGAGAATCACTTGAACCCGGGAGGTGGAGGTTGCAATGAGCTGAGATCGCACCACTGCACTCCAGCCTGAGTGAAAGAGCAAGACTGTTGAAAGAAAGAAAAAGGAAGGAAGGAAGGAAGGAAGGGAGGGGGGGAGGGAGGGAGGGAGGGAGGAAGGAAGGAAGGGAGGGAAGGAAGGAAAGAAAGAAAAACTGAATGTTACGGGTGCACCCCACGTTGGTGGAGACGTGGGGAATTGTGAATGGAAAGAGGGTCTCCCTCCTAGCCCCACTCCCCACGCTGCAGGACCCCTGGGAGGTGATGCAGAGCCCCCCAGCTCGGGTCCCTGGCGAGTGGGTGTGGCTGCATGGTGCTCCTCGTGCTGCGTCCTGAACCCAGAACTTGCCTGGGAGTTTTTCTCCTTGCATCTGCCCGGCTTCCTCCAGTCACTGGCTCATAGAGGCTTTTTCTTGCCCACTCGTCTACAGTTTTGACTCTCCACCCTCACCCTTTATAACCTCCGCTGTAAACATTTTCTCCGTAGCAGTCAGGCGCTGGTGCCCATGAGGCAGGGTTTGGCCTGTCTTGTTCAGCCGCTGTTTTCTCAGGGCATGGAGCACTGCCTGGTAGGCACCAGTAAATGTGTAGAGCTCTTGTGGGACTGTGTGCACAGGAAGCTGCTCTCCCAACCTTTAATCCCCAAGGGGAGAGAAGGGGAGAAATTGCCCTAATTCTTCTCCTTCCTCAGCAGACCCAGAGTCTCCCAGGTCTGCGAGGGAAAGATGGGACTTAGAGGGCTTTGGTGTCAGGGGCCAGCTTCCAGCCCCGCACCCGCACCTAAAGAATCCCAGTCCCCAGCCTCTGCCCTTCCCCGAACTCCAGCGGATTCCGATCACAGCAGGTGTGGGGCTGCAGCCCCGGCCTCCTCTCCAGGTCTGCAGGTTCAGCGCTCCCTGCAGCTCTTCCCAGGTGGCGGTGCAAGGTGAGGCTGCTGAGCGGCACTCTCCTCCCAGAGCCCCTAGGTCCCCACCAGCAGCTGCCCACCACCAGCCCTACCCCAAGATCAAGACCAAGTTCCTCGGGCAGGCACCTCTCCTGGCTGCCAGGAAAGTGATGTGCAGGTGGGCCCTCTGATGCTAGATTCAAACTTCTCTGTCAGAGGTGACTATGAACATCACCCAGGTCAGCCTCAACCTTCCAGGCTCAAACAATCCTCCCACCTAAGCCTCCCAAGTAGCTGGAACTACAGGCATGTGCCACTATACCTGGCAAACTTTTTGTATTTTTTGTAGGGACGGCAGGGGTTGTGGGGGTGGGAGGTGTCTCACCATGTTGCCCAGGCTGGTCTCAAACTCTTGGACTTGAGCAGTCCTCCCGCCTCAGCCTCACAAAGTGCTGAGATTGCGGGCATGAGCCACCACACCTGGCCTCACCTGGGGTTTTTACATAACACCCATACCTGGGTTCCACCTGGGCCAATTAAGTCAGAGCCCCTGGGGCGATGCCAGGGCCTGGGTGTTTGCTCTATTCACTTTTATTTCTTTATTTGTCAGCTCGCCGGGTGCTCCTGGCATTCAGTCAGGGCAGGGAAGTATTGGGAAAGACCCAGGGGCTCTCAGCCCAGGGCATGGTGCTTCCAGGGGACAGGTGGCAGTGCTGGGAGATATTTTTTGGTTGTGATGACTTTGAGGGACGGTGCTCCTGGCACCTCGGAGGCAGAGGCCAGTGATGGTTCTCAGCACCCACAGTGCGCAGGACAGCCCCCAGCACAACGGTGACTGGCACAGATGCCCATGGCGCAGACACTGGGAAACTGATTCGGGAGGGCAAACCCACTGTTCTCTCAGCAGCAGCCTCCTGGGGGAGGAGGCAGATTAAACCGGATTCTTTCCATTCCTCATCTCAGTCTGTACAGTTGACAAAACACATCCTCCTTGGCCTCCGCTCATTAGTGCAGCGTCCCCTCCCCCAGGGCTGAGGCTGGAGCCAAACTCCCCAGGGATGAGCGGCTCCTGTCTCCTCCGATGGGGGCAGGAGAGCGCAGGAGTGGAGACCCGGACAGTCTCCATTCCTCGCTGGGTGGGAGACCCACAACCTGTGACCTCCCTAAGCCTAGGGCCCCACACCTGGGAGGGTTGCCACGAACAGGCCGCCGGCACAGTTGGCACCAGGTTAAATACAGAACCTGATAAATAAGTAAATCCCAGGTTCTCCTTTGAGGAAACTGAGGCCCAGAGACAAGCCCATCTCCATCAGTGTCACCCCTCCTGCACCATTCCAGAACAAGAAGGCGGGGTGAGGGTGCCTGCCTGCTTGTCGTCCCTAGGGACTTCTGCCACCCCTATCAGAGGAGACAGTTCATAGCGGCCCTGCCCCAAAGCTCCCTGGGGAGGAGCAGGACACGGGACCCCAGCAGCCCAGGAAATGGCCCCTTGAGACCTTCAGGAGGGGCTGCACTTTCCCAGAGACCCGCTGACTCCTTGAAGGGCTGGGGCACAGGGAGCCCCTGGGAAGGGCAAGAACCACGTGCAGGGAGACAGATATTAAGCAAATCTTTGCCCAATCCTGAAAGGGAACCTGGCTCCAGGGCAGGCACAGCTGGGTTGTGAGGTGACTGATGGAGGAGGGAGTGCTTTGCTGTGGGGTCTCAGAGCCTTAGTTCTTAGTCGCCTAGGTTTGCCCATCTCAGTTCCTCAGGAGCCTAGATCTGATCACTGCCTCCCCACACCCAAAGGGCCAGCACACAGCCAGGCATGATGATTTACCCACAGCCAGCTTGCTGAGCCCCCTCCCCCTCGTGCCCTGAAGCCTCTGAGCTCTTCCTGGCTTTCTAACCCCTCCCCCAGGGATGTGCCCTCAGCAGGGAGCCACCTGCAAAGGGCCTCCCCCAGCCCTGCAGCTGGGGCAGCAGCTTCGATGGGCACGCCCACCAGCCCAGCACAGGCCAGTGGCTGGTCCCATCCTGCCTCTGGAGGGTGGAGATGAGAAGGAAGGTGCTGCCCCAGGTCTACCCTTGTCTTTGTTAGAGGGATGGGAGTAGGGGCCATGATCCGTTTCCTGCCTGTCAGTCAGGGTAACCTAAAGATCACCCCATTTTGGGGAATGACTGAAGCAACAGTACACGGCTAGGACGATGACTCCCATTTCCTGCAACTGTTTGCCACATTCACTAAGGCAATGTCACTTTTCTGCTCTGTGACTCAGTTTCCCCTCCTAAGACTCCAGAAATATACAGGGCCCAGGGTGTGGAGACCTTGGGCTTGTAGGGTGGGGAGGGTACCACAGGCTTATGACAATGACATGGAAAGCACAGGGCAGGCATCCTTGTGTTCCTCCTGCCCCACTGGGCAGATGTCCACAGAGGCCTCCACACAGGTGGGGCTGACAGAGGGAGTGTGCCTCCTAAGAAGCCCATGTGGACAAGAGACCTCTGTGTCCACATTGCGGGGAGCTGAGGGTTCCTCTCGCGGGTGCTCAAGGTCAGCACCAAACACCTGCAGCCGCCCAGGGGGCTCGGAAGCAATCCCTGACCTCCTTGTAGACTGGACCCCCAGGTTTACCCGGAAGTGGGGTGCAAAGGCTTGCGTGGAGCCAAAGGGAACCCTCACAGCTGGAGCGACAGGGAGGGGGCACTGCCTACCAGTCCCTGGGGTCCTGCACCAGGGGAGGGAGGCTGCAGATGGCCAGATGGGGGTGCTCCCTGTTCTCGCCTCCACTCTTCGCATCTGGGCGGCAGGGTTCACTGAAGCCGAGCCCCCCAGTATAGGAGGAACCCTGGCGCTCCATTTCACCACCCAGGGCTAGGCAGGGTCGCAGGGAGCCCGGCACCCAGTCCCGGAGAGGGGCGCACGGTGGGGAGCCCAACGGGCAGCGGCCCAAACTTTCCCCGGGACGGCCCAGGGCCTGGAGGGAGGAACCAGGCGAGCAGCGAGGGGTCCGGACCGCCGCCGAGGGCTCCGGGCGGGTCCTGGCACGCTCCAGGGAGGCGGCGGGCGGGCCCGCTCCGCCCCGCGCCGGGCCGGTGCAATCCCGGCGCCCGCGGCCCGGCGGCTGCAGTCAGCGCCGCCCTCCAGGAGTGGGGCGGGACCGCGGGAGGTGCGCGGCGGCCCGAGCGCCGGCCGGGCCATGACCCCCGCTGCTCTCTCTTGCAGGCTCGTCGCCGCGGCCCCCCGAGCCCGGCCGCAGCCGCCACCGCCACCAGCGCCCGAGCGTGCCCCGCGCGCGGCTCCGCAGTAAGCCCACCAGGAAGGAAGCGGTGAGTGCCCCCCGCCCCGCGCCCGCCGCCCCTTCCCCAGGACGCCCGCCTCTCCAGAGCACCGCGGCCCCGGCCAGGAGGCGTCCACGCCCAGCAAGGCAGCCCGCGGGGCGGTGGGGGACCCACGCGGGCCCTGGCGTCCCCCCAACTTCTTGGAGACTTTGCCGCGGAGACACAGGCTTTGGGAAACTTGGGCCGGCTCCGGCCGCGCTGCAACTTGCACCGGCGATGGGGGTGTGTCCCCGCGCGGAAGCCTCTGGCCCCCCCAGTCCCCACCGGCCACCCCGCGCTGTCACGAGTTCTTGGGAATGGACCAGAACGCCATTCCTGAGAGCTGGAAGGCAGCCCGGCAGGGGGCGGGGGCAGGAGGCCTCCCGAGGAACCATTTCCCCTCGATCGAGTATTTCCAAATCTATTATTTATAAACCGCCTCACTTAGGGGCGCCCTGCGCTCCCAGGGCATCAAAGCAGCTTTGCAACCGCAAAGGGCGACCCGTGTGAACGCGCCCGTGCCTTCTCCTGGCTGTCTGCGCTTGGGCGGAACTAGGGGAGGCCTCAGTAAAAACGGTACCCGCAGCTCCCACCAGGGATAGGCGGTGGGCGGGGTACGGGGGCGGCTGCGACTTCGCTCAGACCGCCTCTGGCTGCCGGGCCCACATGGAATCAAGAGAAAATCTGTGCAGGCTGGACAGCCTTTGACGCCCGAGGAAGAGGGAGGAAGGGAAGGCAGCGAGGCAGAGGCACTTCTGAGACAGTGCAGGCCTCGGGAAACGAACGCCTCAGTGTACAGGTGGGGAAACTGAGGCTCAGAGAGGCATACCCTGAGTCACAGCTGCTGGCGTTTCCTGCCTAGACCCCGCCCACCCAAAGTGGGAGGAGGCCCCTGTTCTGGGCTGGGTTCACGCCGAAAAGGACCTCACCTGTGCAGGCCACGCCCTCCTTGGGTTCTGCACCCCCACGGCTCGGGACCAGGTCCTATGGAGGGAGGAGGCCATGTATTTATGGAATCACTTAATCCCTCTGCTAGCCCCAAGGAGGCTGAAAGCTCACCACCTAATCTCCTCTCCCTGGAAGCGCCTTCCATGCCGGCCGTGTGCACCCCAAACACACATAGAGTGTATTTTCCCAGCTCGAGGTGCAGGTCACCTCGGGAGACTTGAAATGGCAGCGTCCCATCAGTGGACACTGAAAAAGAGACCGTGGTATTTCATGCCTACCAAGCGTTCCTCGTGCACCAGACCTCCTGTGTTTTCCGTTTTAATCTCCTAACCAACTCTCCAACCAAGTACTGTTAGCCCCATTTTAAAGGTGAGGAAGTAGGGCTGGGCACAGTGGCTCACGTCTGTAATTGCAATAATTCGGGACGCCACAGCAGGAGGACCGCTTGAGGCCGGGAGTTTGAGACCAGCCTGGGCAACATAGTGAGACCCCGTCTACAAACAGTTTTTAAATTAGCTGAGTGTGGGGCACACCTGTAGTCCCAGCTACTCAAGAGGCTGAGACAGGAAGATTCCTGGAGCCCAAGAAGTTGAGGCTGCAGTGAGCTATGATCGCACCACTGCATTCCGGCCCAGGCCACAGAGGGAGACCCTGCCTCTTAAAAGAAACCCCAAAAATGCGGTGGCTCATGCCTATAGTCCCAGCACTTTGGGAGGCCGGTGGGGGCGGGGCGGGGGGAAACGGATAGTGAGGTCGGAAGATCGAGACCATCCTGGCCAAAATGGTGAAACCCTGTCTTTATGAAAAATAAATAGCCGGAGGCCGGGCGCGGTGGCTCACGCCTGTAATCCCAGCACTTTGGGAGGCCGAGGCGGGTGGATCACGAGGTCAAGAGATCGAGACCATCCTGGTCAACATGGTGAAACCCCGTCTCTACTAAAAATACAAAAAATTAGCTGGGCATGGTGGTGCGTGCCTGTAATCCCAGCTACTCAGGAGGCTGAGGCAGGAGAATTGCCTGAAACCAGGAGGCGGAGGTGAGCCGAGATCGCGCCATTGCACTCCAGCCTGGGTAACGTGAGTGAAACTCCGTCTCAAAAAAAAAAAAAAAAGTAAAATAAATAGCTGGACCTGGTGGCGTGCACCTGTAACCCCAGCTACTGGAGAGGCTGAGGCAGGAGAATTGCTTGAACCCAGGAGGTGGAAGTTGAAGTGAGCCGAGATCGTGCCACTGCACTCCAGCCTGGCAACAGAGGGAGACTCTGTCTCAAAAAAGAAACCCAAAAAATTAAAAAATAAAAATGAGGAAAAGAGAAGTTTGTAAAGGCAGAGTGGCTGACGCAAGATCACATGGCTGGAAAATGGCAAGGCCAGGCCTGGAACCCTGAGTGGTGGCACTGAATCGCTCTTACCTACAGTGGAGGCCAGGCTAGGCCTCTGGGTCTGCTAAGTATAACTCCCCCATCTTTACAAAGATTAGTAAGTGGGCCTGGCACACTGGCTCATGCCTGTGATCCCAGCACTTTGGGAGGCCGAGGCGGGCAGATCACGAGGTCAAGAGATCAAGACCATCCTGGCCAACATAGTGAAACCCCGTCTTTACTAAAAATACAAAAATTAGCTGGGGCGTGGTGGTGCACGCCTGTAGTCCCAGCTACTCGGGAGGCTGAGGCAAGAGAATCACTTGAACCCGGGAGGTGGAGGTTGCAGTGAGCCAAGATTGCGCCACTGCATTTCAGCCTGGCGACAGAGTGAGACTCCATCTCAAAAAAAAAAAATTAGTAAGTGATGATGGGGCCCAGGCACAGTGGCTCATACCTGTGATCCCCAGTGCTTTGGTGGGATGAGGCAAGAGCCATCATTTGAGGCCAGGAGTTTGAGACCAACCTGGGCAACATAGTGAGACTCCTATCTCTTAAAAAAAAAAAAAAAAAAGATTAGAGACTGTAAACCAAAAAACAAAAATAAAAATTCTAAGCCTCCCAACCATCTGAATGGACCACTCCTCTAGGCTAAGGACATTCCAAAGCTAACCTGAAAAACGAGTTCAGGCTATGATGGGAAGGAGCAGTTGCACATGCCTCATTATACCCTCTTCCCTGTTGAAATTCAGGCCTGGCTGACCAGCACTGACGTCAATGCAGAACTAAAGACAGATGGCACAGACCCTTTAAGTCTGATAAGAAACATTTACAAGCTATTCTCTCTGAAGCCTGACCCCTCCTCAAAACCCAGACGTTCCTTTCTATGGACTCCAGGTCTTTAGGTAATAACTCCTTCAACCAATTGCCAATCAGAATATCTTTGAGTCCTCCTGTGATCCAAAAGCCAAGTCCCAAAAGAAACCCCATCCCACCTACCCCCACCAGTTGTCCCACCTTTCCAGATTGAACCAGTGTATATCTTACATGCACTGACTGGTACCTTGTGTCTTCCTAATGTATAAACCAGGTTGTAGCCCAGCTCCCTTGGGCACGTGTTCTCGGGATCTCCTGGGGCCTTCTGATCATTCATATTTGACTCAGAATAAATCTCTTCAAATATTTTACAATTTGACACTTTTTGTGGGCAAGATGATATGACCATTGCAGTCAGACTTCCAGCGCCCTGGACAGCCTAGCCATCCCTTCATGCTCCTCCCAGCCGTGGTTTCCCTTCGGGCAGCTGTTAACCTAACCTCTAATGGTAGACCCCTTTATTTATTTTGAGACAGAGTCTCACTCTGTTGCCCAGGCCAGAGAGCAGTGGCGTGATCATGGGTCACTGCAGCCTCAACCTCCTGGGCACAGGTGATCCTCCCAAATCAAGTTGGAGGATCCCAAGTATTTGGGGCCATAGGTGTGTGCCCCCATACCCAGTTACTTTTGTATTTTTTGTGGAGACAGGGTTTTACCGTACTGCCCAGACTGGTCTCAAAGCCCACTTATTTTTTGGTAAATGTTTTTCTTGTATGTACAGAAAGTCTCTCGAATCCTAAGGTGTTCAGCTCTGTTATTTCACAGTGGCCCGGAGGGGGCAGTGGGCAAGTATCTTGCTATAAGTCGCATGGCTCGTGGGAAGCCAAGCAGGTAGGGATTTCGGTGGGTGTCCTGCCCCGACCCCACCCTGTTTTGCTTCCTGCTGGGGAAGGCTTCCCATGGGCCAGGTGGAGGTCGCAGCCACTCAGAGAGAAGCTCACTGTCCCTGCAGGACCCTGGCTAACCTGAAGGCAGCACCCCCTCTCCCACTCTGCAGACCAGGATGGAGGCACGTGAATGCACTTCCCATCCCAGTTCCTTTGGCTGGAATTGCAGGAATTCTAATCCTGCTGCAGAAGGAAAGTGGCTTTCCTAAATGAGAAAGAAAACCACGGTATGTGTCATGAGCCTGCTGGGAGCCCGGCGTGCCTGCACTCTCTTCCCTGTTTGCAGCGTGACCAGGCCCAGAGAACTGCAGGTGCTTACCCAGCCTCCACACCACCCTGCCCCACTGCGATTGGAGCCCACTCACCTGGCAAACTGTCACATTCCTCAGCTGTGACTCCTCTTCATTCCTGCCCTCTCCTGGGTCCTGCCAGGAGGTCTTTGTTAGGCAGGCAGGGCAAGGTGCCACAGTGACTCAGGACCTCCATGGGGTTACTCTGACTTCGTCTGGGAGGTGACTCTGTGGGGGCCAGTTCATTCACTTTCCCTGTCTGGTTCTCCAGGTCCCCATGTGGGACAGCCAGACGTTAGAAATCAGATGACCTTGCATAGGTTGGCCAGATTCAGCAAATAAACACGAGGATAACTAAGTTATCCAGCTAAGTTTTTGTTGTTGTTGTTTGTTTATTTGTTTATTCGAGGTGGACTCTCACTCTGTCACCCAGGCTTGAGTGCAGTGGTGCAATCTCCAGTCACTGCAACTTCTGCCTCCTGGAGTCAAGCCATTCTCCTGCCTCAGCCTCCCGAGTATCTGGGATTGCAGGCGTCCACCGCCACACCTGGCTAATTTTTGTGTTTTTAGTAGAGACGGGGTTTTACCATGTTGGCCAGGCTGGTCTTGAACTCCTGGCCTCAAGTGATCTGCCTGCTGCCTCATCCTTGCAAAGTCCTGGGATCGCAGGTATGAGCCACTGCGCCCAGCCCCAGCTAAGCTTAATTGCAGATAAACAATGAATTGTTTTTATGAGTGTGTCCCATGCAATAATGGGCATCTTGTATTTCCCTGACAGCCCTCTCTGATTACTTCCAGCTCTAGATTTGTGTGAATCTCTCTGGGATGGTTTTATCTCATACCCTGGAGTTGAACTTCTGTGATCCACAGAAGTGGTAATTGAAAGGCATCGGCAAACACGGGAACCCGCTTTGAAAAGCAGGGTCCCTCTAGCCGGCAGGAGATTGTGTGCCTGACAGGCAGTGCCACGTCTTGGTTGCTTTCTACTTTGTGAAAGAGCACATCATTTTTCGTTTCTCTTTGCACCGAAAACCTGTAGAGGGTGAGCTGGCAGGCAGTCATGCCGTGGGCTGGTAATTTGTGGCAGCTGCCTTCAAGGCTATTGCAAAAACAAACACAGCCAGCATGGAAGTGGGACCTGTCCCTGGAGATGCTCTTAGCCTTAGAGAAGCTGTGTGGTGTGTGTAACGTCTGATGTCCTTCCATCTTGCTGCCCCTCAGGAGGGGGTGGACTTCTGCTGAGGAAGTTAGTTTTTATAATTGTTCATCCCCGCCGTCAGAGAGAATCTCATGACTATTCAGTCATAGGGAGTTTTGCTTTTGTTGCCCAGGCTGGAATGCAGTGGCATGATCTTGGCGCACTGCAGCCTCTGCCTCCTGGGTTCAAGTGAGTCTCCTGCCTCAGCCTCCCGAGTAGCTGGGATTACAAGCATGTGCCCCCATGCCTGACTAATTATATATATATATATATATATATTTTTTTTTTTTTTTTGAGACAGAGCCTTGCTCTGTCACCAGGCTGGAGTGCAATGGCGTGCTCTCAGCTCACTGTAACCTCCGCCTCCCGTGTTAAAGTGATTCTCCTGACTCAGCCTCCCGAGTAGCTGGGACTACAGGCGCACGCCACCACACCCAGCTAATTTATATATATATATATATATATTTTTTTTTTTTTGGAGACGGAGTTTCACTCATGTTACCCAGGCTGGAGTGCAATGGCGCGATCTCGGCTCACCGCAACCTCCGCCTCCTGGGTTCAGGCAATTCTCCTGCCTCGGCCTCCTGAGTAGCTGGGATTACAGGCACGTACCACCATGCCCAGCTAATTTTTTGTATTTTTAGTAGAGACAGGGTTTCACCATGTTGACCAGGATGGTCTCGATCTCTTGACCTCGTGATCCACCCGCCTCGGCCTCCCAAAGTGCTGGGATTACAGGCTTGAGCCATCGCGCCCGGCCAATTTTTATATTTTTAATAGAGATAGGGTTTCACCATGTTGGCCAGGATGGTCTCAAACTCCCAACCTCAGGTGATCTGCCTGACTTGGCCTCCCAAAGTGCTGGCATTACAGATGTGACCCACTGTGCCCATCTGACAGGGAGATTTTATGCCAGGGTGCAAGAGAGAACCTGTTCTTCTTCAAGCTGTTGTGCAAATAATTAAGAATCCGATATTTCAGAGGGAACATAAACAGAGCCCAATTCAATATGAAACGGAAGTTTTTCACACCCCTGCAAATGCGTGAAAAAGATATAATTAAACCAGCAGTTCTTATGGGCCCAACTGCTTTCATACCATCATGCCAGGCTAAGGGTATCCCAGCCTTCAATCTTTTTTTCTCCTATTAAATCTTTATTATTTATTTATTTATCATGAGACAGGGTCTCTCTCTGTTGCCCAGGCTGGAGTGCAGTGGCACGATCTTGGCTCACTGCAACCTCTGCCTCCTGGGTTCAAGCAATTCTCCTGCCTCAGGCTCCTGAGTAGCTGGAATTACAGACGTGTGCTGCCATGTCCAGCTAATTTTGTATTTTTAGTAGAGACGAGGTTTCACCATGTTGGCCAGGATGGTCTCGAAATCCCAACTTCAGGCGCTCCACCTGCCTCTGCCTCCCAAAATGCTGGGATTACAGGTGTGAGCCACCACTCCCGGCCGAAATCTTTATTTTTTAGTGACAAAGATATATGTCTTTGTTTGTAACAAACTCAAACAATCTAGAACCCCAGTGTGTGGAACAGAACCCTGAAGCCCAGTGCAGTGATGTGGGCGTGGCTCTGGTGTCTGGCAGCCCCGCGCTGCAGCTTGCTAGCCCTGGGTGCTGGGAAGTCGCTGGACATCTGTGAGCTCCACCCCCTCATTTGTGAAACAGGATGGTGATCATGTTTATCTCTTACGGCACTGTTAGGGTTCAGTGGTGTCATCTTTATAGCAAACTTGGCCCGGAATTTGGCATATTGAAAACTTTAGCTGGATGTCTGTCAGCTGATGTCATGATGATGACGATGAAGTTGGAGGTAGAAGTAGCTCCTCTCCGGGGTTAGACAGCGGAATGGTCTCCATTCAGACAGATGCAGGACCCAGCTGTACCTCCTTCTCAGATATTTCAGCTCGTCTTACGGACCCTCTCCCATGTCAGCATCTGTGGTCTCTGCAGGGCACTGGCCCCTGATCTCAAAAGGAGTGGACAGGGCTCTCTGTGCTCCCATGCTGTGGAATCGGGGCCATGTAGTGGGGTGCCCTGGTGCTATCTAGTCGAGGTCACACTGATGATGATGAGGAGGAGGATGATGGTGAAGGTGGCAGCAACAATGACAGTGACGAGGATGACAACCGTAAGGTGACACCTGTCTTCGTCCGTTTGTGTTGCTACAAAGGAACACTGACGGCTGGGTAATCGATAAAAGAAAAGAGGTTCATTTGCCTCAGGGTTCTGCATGCTGCACAGGAACATGGCGTCAGCACGGTGACAGCCTCGGGCTGCCCCCACTCACAGCGGAAGGTGAAGGGGAGCCACAGAGATCACGTGGTGAGAGGGTGGCAGCAAGTGGGAAGCAGGGAAGGTGCCAGGCTCTTTTGTTTGTTTTTGAGATGGAGTCTCGCTCTATCACTCAGGCTGGAGTGCAGTGGCATGATCTTGGCTCACTGTAACCTCTGGCTCCCGGGTTCAAGCAATTCTCGTTCCTCAGCCTCCCGAGTAACCAGGATTATAGGTATCATCATCACAGCCGGCTAATTTTTATATTTTTAGTAGAGATAAGATTTTGCCATGTTGGCCAGGCTGGTCTCAAACTCCCTGACCTCAAGTGATCCACCCACCTCAGCCTCCCAAAGTGCTGGGATTACAGGCGTGTGCCACTGCACCCCACCCCCAGGTTCTTTTTAACAACCAGCTCTAGCATGAACCAATAGGGAGTGAACTCTTTTATTACCTCGAGGATGGCACCAAGCAAGCTGTTCATGAGGGATCGCCCTATGGCCGGACACCTCCCACCAGGCCCCACCTCCAGCGCTCAGAATCAAATTTCAACGTGAGGTCTGGACGGGACAAATATCCAAGCTATATCAATAAGAACGATGAGAACAATGATGATGACAATGACAGATAATGATGTGATGATGATGAAGATGGCAGTGACAGCTCTGTCCCAGGCTGTGTCCGGGAGGCTGGTGGCTCGATGCCTATTTGGCGGAGGAGGACACTGCCTGGGGGACCCAGCCCCAGCACCTCAGACTCGGAAATGACTTGCCCAAGGTGACACAGCTCCTCTGGGCCCCTGATTCTTTCTCTTCCCCTCGGCCAGTCCTGTGCCCACTGCCTTCACACTGTCCTTGGAGGGAGGCAGAAGCAGGATGACGGGGGCAGCCGCAGGGACACTGTGGGGGATGAGAAAACGTGACGTGTGAAAACTCTCCATGTGCGAGTTCCACACACCCCACATCGAATTGCCATATGTGAACCTGACCACCCGCGATGCTACACCTGCCTGACCCTCACAGCTCCTGCCCCCAGTGTCACCTGAACCCTGGCTGGAGCTGATCCTGGCCCCCCATGCTCTGGTTTGCTCCTTCCCTCCTCCCCTCCCTGCCTTCCTTTATTCCCCTGCATGTTTTGAGGTAGGGGCCTTTCAAGTTGCAAGACAGCTGTTCGGAAAAAACCTGCCAGTTCCAGACACCTTTTCTGGGATGTGGTGCTGCTAGGCACAGCATGAGAGAGAGTCTTGCTCAGCCAGAGCCTGGCGTCAGGAACGCATCCCACCAAATCACGGAAGCTTCTAGGAGAACGGGATCCCATGCACGGGCTGCAGCCCACGTCCCGCTGTGGGAGGCCGTGGTGGGGAGCGCAGGGGCGCGTGGACTGAGCTGTTCTCTCTTCTGGGTGTTGCCTTTCTTTCCTTTTTAAGCGTTTTTCTTGAGGCAGTTTCAAACTTAAAGAAGAGTTGTGATTCTGTAAAGAGCCGCTGCGAATACCCTTCACCAGAAGTGAACCTTTAGCTGCAGGCCCATCCTCACGTCTCCCTGCACATATTTGTGCATATCGTTATTTTCCTGCTGAGCAATCTGACAGTTAAGTTACAGACATGATGACT
>NW_016107474.1:3381794-3383511 GCF_001604975.1 Cebus imitator | reverse complement strand
TTTCACCATGTTGACCAGGATGGTCTCGATCTCTTGACCTCGTGATCCACCCGCCTCGGCCTCCCAAAGTGCTGGGATTACAGGCTTGAGCCACCACGCCCGGCCCAAGGATTATTTCTTACAGAACACAGTACAATAGTCAGAATCAGAAAATTTAATACTGACCCCAAACGGTCACCTAGAATACAGTTGTTTCCCTTCTGACTATTTTATTACTTCTTTTCTTTTCTTTTTTGAGACAGGGTCTTGCTCTGTCTCCCAGGTAGTGCAGTGGCACAATCATGGCTCACTGCAGCCTCCACTTCCTGGCTTCAAGAGATCCTCCCACCTCAGCCTCCTGAGTAGCTGGGATTACAGGCATGCGCCACCACAGCCAGTTAAGTTTTGTATTTTTTGTAGAGATGGGGTTTCGCCGTGTTGCCCAGGCTGGTCTTTGCTTTTCAGACAGGCACACCAGTATGTCATGCTCTCCCATGTCCCAGTCCCAGCAGTGAACAGCATCCGCTGCTGTCATGGCCGCGCCTCCCTGCGCCCGCGCCGTTTTGTTGTTGTTTTGTCCTTCTCTTGCTGTTGTTGTGGATGTTTTACTGGAGTATTTTACAGCAAATTCCAGACATCATTCCATGTGTGGGAACTTTCATACAGATCACTGGTTTTCCACCCCTGGGCTGGGCTGTGTCATAAAATCCGCCAGGTGGGCTGTGATCAGTGCTGAACAAAGACAGGCTGGAAGGCGCCAGGCGGTAAAGCCTGAGCGCGCTGTGCAGAGCCTGCCTTCACTTGGTTGGGATGTTGAGTTTGTGTCTTACAGGAGGCCGCAGTCCAGGAAGGTTTGGGAAGCTTGGCCAGCAGAGGCCCTGGGGCTCTGTACAGCTTTCTCTGCGGCTTATTTGTGGTTGATCCTGACGTCAGGGCTGCAGGACCCCTCGGCAAGGCTGGCAGCAGGAGAGCCAGCATGGGCACAGTTGATGAGGGGTAGAGATGAGGTCTGCTCCGCCCTCCCCTCCTGGAAGCTCTGTCCTCCGGGGACTTCAAGACATTCCAGGTCTGCCTGGTCACTGAAAGCATGGGCTCCAGAGTCCAGAGTTCTGCCTTCAAATCCCTGCTCTGCCACTTGCTACCCATATGAGCTTGGGCAAGTTAACAAATTTCTCAGTGCCCCTGTTTCCGGTGAGATGGGGACAGGAATGATCCCAGCTTCCTGGGGCTGTCGTGAGGATTCACTAACCCATGAACATACATAAAGGGCTCTGGACAGTGCCGGGCACATGGTGAATGCCAGGAAATGTGCCTGTCGCTCCCACTGGCCCGGGCTCTCTTCCCCTCCACCCCAGCCCCAGCTCCTCTGCTACCCCTCAGCTCTCCCCTAAGGAAGGATTCTCTCTCCTACATGTTAGAGTCCTGCAGGGGGCTTTTAAAACTCCCAGTGCCAGTCCGGGCACGCTGGCTCACGCCTGAATCCCAGCACTTTGGGAAGCTGAGGTGGATGGATAACTTGAGGTCAGGAGTTCGAGACCCGCCTGGCCAAGATAGTGAAACCCCACCTTTACTAAAAATACAAAAATTAGCTGGGCGTGGTGGTACACGCCTACAGTCTCAGCTACTAAGGAGGTTAAGGCAGGAGAATCACTCGAACCTGGGAAGTGGAGGTTGCAGTGAGCAAAGATCGCACCACTGCACTCCAGCCTGGGTGACAGAGTGAGACTCCATCTCAAAA
>NW_016107474.1:3366531-3381079 GCF_001604975.1 Cebus imitator | reverse complement strand
CCACACCCAACTAATTTTTAAAAAATGTTTTATAGCCAGAGTGTCCAATGTTTTGGCTTCCCTGGGCCATACTGGAAGAAGAAAAATTGTCTTGGGCCACACATAAAATACATTAATGATAGCTGATGAGCTGAAAAACAGTTCTCAAAAAAATCTACAATGTTTTAAGACAGTTTATGAATTTGTGTTAGGCTGTGTTCAAAGCTGTCCTGAGCTGCAGGCGGCAGGGCTAGGGGTTGTGCAAGCGTGTTTTATAGAGACAGGGTCTTCTTATGTTGCCCAGGTTGGTCTTGAACTCTTGGCCCCAAGCAGTCCTCACCCCTCAGCCTCCCAAAGTGCTGGGATGACAGGGGCGAGTTACCGAATCCAGATGAAGCAGTATTTTGTAAAGCTCCTGGGTGATATGCGCAGTGCCCAGCTCTCCTCGGCTGTAACATGGATGCAGGTTCTGAGTGGGCAGGGCCAGCTCAGGCCTGAGGCCCTGTATGCACAGCTCTCGGGAAGCCTGTGCTGCGGTTCCGTGGGCCACTCTGGGAACAGCAAGGCCCTGGAGAAAAGGCCTAGATGGAAACCTCCACCTCCCTTCCCTCCCTCGCTGTCATAAAGGACAGCAGCAGCTGATGTTGCTTGGACCTTTCTTCTGTCCCCAGTGCAGGTCACCTCCTGACACCCAGCCCTCACTGCTACTCAATGACCGTTATGTGCCTCATTCCATTTTTTTTTTTTTTTTTTGAGATGGAGTCTCATTCTGTCACCTGGCTGGAGTGCAGTGCTGCGATCTTGGTTCACTGCATCCTCCACTCCCGGGTTCAAGCGATTCTCCTGCCTCAGCCTCCCGAGCATCTGGAACTACAGGTGCCCGCCACCATGCCTGACTCATTTTTGTATTTTTAGTAGAGATGGGGTTTCACCATGTTGGCCAAGTTGACCTCGAACTCCTGACCTCAGGTGATCCAACCATCTTGGTCTCCTAAAGTGCTGGGATTACAGGCGTGAGCCACCACGCCTGGTTACCTGATCCCATTTTAAAGCTGAGGAAAATGAAGTCTTGAGATAAACTATCCGCCGTCACATGCCTGGGAGCTGCCAAGCTGGAACCTGGCCCAGCTGGTGCAGTGGGGAAGCTCCAGAGACCGCTGCTAAATTGGAATAGCCGCCTTTCATATGCAGCCGGCCAAGCCTGTTCCCATCAGTGTCATGGCCCTCCCTCCCTTCCCCAGGCCCCCAGTCTCTGTCCTGGTGGTATCTCCCATCCATGTCCTGTTAGCTCCACCTGGACTTCCAGCTCCTTCTCCCTCTGAACCCTTCCTGACCTGCTGTCTTCACAATCACCTTCCTGTTTTCTGGCCCAGAGCAAGTATCTGTAGCGTCAGCAGGCACAGGAGTCCCTGGGGCCTTGTGCGCCTGGGTGGGCCTGAGCTGCTGCCTTTTTCCCCAGTCCCCAGGGTACTGATGCTGCCAGTCCACCAACAGCCTGCAGGCAAGGGCCAGGCCCAGGGTCTCCTCACTGGCCCCAGCCGTACAGCCCTCTAGAAAGCAGACTTGCTCCTTGGCGTCCTCAGAATAAGCTCTTAACTCCAAGCCAGCCCCAGAGACCCCAGGTCCAATCCATCTTTGGCTTCTCCCCACCCGTTCCTGCCTGACCTCCCACCCCCTGCTTCCTTCCACCCCCTGTGCCTCTATCTTCCTCTGGACGTCTGGACACTACAGGTCTCTGTGGGGTGGGGCTCCAGCCTGGGGATCAGGACAGTCCTGGGTTCGAGTCTCAGCCCCACAATCCCTAGTAAGCCGATAACCTCGGGCAGATGCCGCCATCTCCATGAACCCTGATTTTTGTGTCTTGGAAGTGGAGACGGTAATAGTACCTTGCAGGGCTGTTAGTGAGGAGTGAGTGTCAAGGGCACGCGGGGGCCCCGCACCGCCGGCTGCTGCTTTTATTTTATTTTTCAATTGCTCAGAACTCTAAGGATGCCTCATGTGGAAGGAACATCATGAGAACACTGGTTGGGACAATTCTAATATCCTGTGGGCTGGGGGCCACGTGTCCTCTAGAGCTCAGGCTGTTAGATTCCAGAGAACCTGCATTAGGAAAAAAAAAAAAAAAAAACGGGGCAGCATTAGAAGGGGAGGTGCACCCGCCTTGGGGGCCTCTGGGCCACCCCCACCCCGGCTGGCAGGTCTTCACAGCTCGCGGCAGCAGCCCTCCTGTGGCTCTTGAAATGAAAGCTCAGCGGTGTCGGTTCCCCCCGTCCGTTCATCGCAGCCTCCACCTCCTAGGTTCCAGCGACTTTCAGAGCCAGGGCTGCCGTCACCACCTTGGCCTGTGTATATTTAACTTTGAGGCCCCCTCGAGTTTTTCCGCCAGCACAGACTCCAGCCCAGATGTTCACAGGTGGCATGGCCTAGAGGCTGGTGGTTTCTCTCCACCACAACCTTCTGTCTTGTACTCACCAGGGCTGGGGTGGGGGCCTGGCCACACATGGCCAATACAAACAAGCGGTGGCCACCCCTCTCTGAACGCTGTCCTCTCTCCACAGGCCTGTGGAGGCGCCGACATGGGGCTCAAGATGTCCTGCCTGAAAGGTAAGGCTGGGCGTCTGCCCCCACCAGCTCTCGTGGCAGGGGGTGGGCTGGGCTAGGGGACAGGAGGGAGGGAGATGAGGCCATCTGCCCTGCAGAGGGAAAGGGGCACCATCCCTTAAGCAGTGCTGTACAAAGCAGGTGCTCTATAAATGCTTGTCCTGACTCTGAGCATCCCTCCAGGCCTTCCATTTCACTATGAGTGAGTGACTGGGAAGGTGGCAGTGCCCTGGTGTCTCAGCTTCCCCCTCAGGGGGACTAATTTCAGGCTGTGGAGAGTGAGGGAGGGGTGGCCTTTGCGAAGGAGCCAGGCACACATGGGGCTGTTTGCTTTCACAGGCACACCCGGGCCTGTAAACAGCCAGATAGGAGGTCCAGCGTCCTGGTGCTGGGAGAGCAGGTCAGCGGGAGAAAGTTCTAGAAAGACACACAACCACTGAAGGGTGTTGTGGGTGTTGGTGAAGGCAGTCCAGACCTCTGTCCTGTATGTGGATGGCCTTGGGGGACCTCAGACCAATGTGGCGAGAGGCCTCCCACCCCAAGTCCATTGCTGCCCCTCTTCTTTACCTCAATGACAGTTGCTCTGGTCTCCTCAGCCAAAAATCTGGGAGTCACATGGGCGGCACCTGGTCCAGCTGGGCGGTGCATCTTGATTGACAGCTCCTCCAAGACTGCTTGCAGAGACATTGGTTCCCTGGTGAAAAGTGGGGTGTCGTTTGCTAAGTGGGATGGGATACCAGACAGGTACAGTCTGCATCCCTTCCAGGGCCTGGTTTCCTCTGAGACTCCAGGCTCTGACTTGAGGCTCCACTGCCTGAGACCAACTCTGGCTCCAAGCGTCCTGTGGCCAGTGGTGTGAGGGCCAGGCTCCTAGCCTGCCCCGGGGCAACCTGCCTGACCTCAGCAGCCCCTTCCAGGTGGAGGCCACCGGCCCACCTGGAGAGGTGGCCAGAAGCTGAGCTTGCCTGGGATTCACCTGCATAGTGTGAGTTCTGGCCTACCCATGGCCTCTGTGAGACCTGGAGCAAGGGCCCTGGTTTCCTTATCAGTAAAATGGGGATCATGGTGGACGTGTCTCAGGTCACCAGAAGCGCGAGAGCAGGGCCTGGCACACCCGGGCAGTGGCTGCTCTTAATTGCATTATTTCCTTCATCAAATTCATCAGGCTCTGTAGCCCATCTTTTGGGTTTAGGCAGGCTTAGGGTTTTTGGATGCAAGCTACAGAAGCGGAAACAAGGAATTTACCGGAAAGTCGAGGGGAGCCGACAGGAACAGTAAAGTAAGGAGGTGGGAAAAGGTCCCTATTGGGAGCCAGGATGAATGGACCACCCTTCAGCTTCCCAGGCTGGGAGGAATCCTCTCCAGGAGAGCATCTGATTGGCCTAGCTTAGGTCTTAGGCCCGCCCCCTTGGCCTGGAGGGCGGTGCATCTTGACTGACAGCTCCTCCTAGACTGCTTGCAAAGAGATTGGTTCCCCTGGTGAATACCCAGGTGTCATTTGCTAAGTGGGATGGGATGCTGGACAGGCACCAATAGCCTGTGTCCCCTCCAGGGCCTGGCTTCCTCTGAGACTCCAGGCTGAGCCCACAGGAGTGAGGAGATGTTTGTTGAATGAGTATGTGTGAGTGGCTGAGGTTGATCCAGCAGCAGACGGTAGTTGAGAGGACCTAGCCTGAGGCCTTGAAACTGGAGGACTTTCTTCTCTTAGACATGAGTTTCCCAGTGCCTGACAGACGCCATGAAGGCCATTTTTCTTCTTTGAATAATTGTATCTGTAACATAAAACTTGGCGTTTTAACCGTGAAGCGTACTAGTAGCATTAAGCACCGCTATCTTCAGAATGAAGGTTTCATCATCTCCCACTGAAACTCTGTCCCCACTAAGCACGAACTCCCCGTTCCCCCCCCCGCCCTTGCCAACCTCCATTCTACTTCCCGTCTCTAGGTATCTGCTCTTGAGATGTCCTTTAAGTGGAATCACACAGCATTTGTCCTCTCGTGTCCGGCCTCTGTCACTCAGCGTGACGTTTTCTAGGCTCATCCACATTGTAGCATTCGTCACTGATTTGTTCCTTTTCACGGCTGAATAATATTCCATCCTGTATACGGACCACATTTTCTTTATCCGCATATCCTACGCCGGACACTGGGGTGTTTCCACCTTTTGGCAATTGTGTCAAGACATCTTTGATGAAGAAACCAGGCCCTGGAGGTGTCTCTGGACCACTTTCCTTCCAGCCCAAGGCTGGGGCTTTACCAGGAAGGTAGACCAAGACACTGCAGATCCTGACAGTACCTGGAAAATGCACTCCCACCTTCACCCCCCGCCCCCGCCCCTCATGAATCAATGCCAGGCAGCCAGCTCAGGGCCCCTGGGGCTGGGAGCTTTTAAAAGGACCGCCTTCCTGACGGCCCTAGAGCTGCTAAGTGCTGGAACGGCTCCTGCCCCGAGTGCCGCTTGTTCATCCATTTTTCATGGCTGGCTCTGCTGCTGTTGGTCCCTGCCCACTGCCACCCGCCCAGCCTGGGTCTCTGAAGGTGATGAGGCCCACACAAGCATGGGGGTGACTCAGGCAAAGGGGAGCATGGGGGCTAGGACTCTTTTTTTGGAGAGGGGAACAGAGTCTCGCTCTGTCGCCCAGGCTGGAGTGCAGTGGTACAATCTCTACTCACTGCAACCCTTGCCTCCCAGGTTCAAACAATTCTCCGGCCTCAGCCTCCCGGGTAGCCGGGATTACAGGTACGTGCCACCACGCTCAGCTAATTTTTATATTTTTAGTAGAGATAGGGTTTCACCATGTTGGCCAGGCTGTTCTTGAACTCCTGACCTCAAGTGATCTGACCATCTCGGCCTCCCAGAATGCTGGCCCAGAGAGAAACATTTCAACTTGACATTTGAAGTAGCCAGGAACTCTATAACATGGGCTGCCGTAAGTAAGAGATTACCCCCAAACTAGGTGGTTTAAAACAGTTCTGGAGGCCAGGGGTGTGCCATCCAGGTGTGAGCAGGCCTTGTTTCTTCTGGAAGCCGTCAGGGGCTCCAGAGCCTCTAGTGGCACCACCCGTCCTTTGGCTTGTGGCCGCTTAGCTCCAGCCTCTGCCTCGTGGCACGTGGCTTTCCTCTTCTGTCTTCCCTTCTCTTTTAAGGACAACCGTCATTTGCTTTAGGGCCCACCCTCTTCAGGGATCATCTCATCTCAAGATCCTTAATTCAGTTACATCGGCAGGGCTGCCCGGTGGCTCCTGCCTGGCATCCCAACACTTTGGGAAGCTGAGGCAGGAGGAGCTCTTGAGCCCAGGGTTTTGAGACGAGCCTGAGCAACATGGCAAAACCTCATCCCTGCGAAAGAATACAGAAATTATCTGGGAATAGTGGTGTGCACGCCTGTAGTCCCAGCCACTTGGGAGGCTGAGGTGGGATGAAGGCTTGAGCCTGGCAAGTGGAGGTTGGAGTGGCCTGAGGTTGTGCCACTGTACTCTAGCCTGGGTGACAGAGCCAGACCTTATCTCAAAAAAAAAAAAAAAAAAAAAAATCCCATCACAAAGATCCTACTGTCATAAGGTCAGATTCCCACTCACAGGTTCTGGTTAGATGCATCTTTTGGAGCGGGCACCATTCAACCCTGGGTACAATTTCTCTCACTCCTGGGGCCTCAACACTGCACGCTGCCCCAGGCACCAGGAGGTGGGACCTGCCAGGACCCAGGCCCTCTGTTCCTCTGCTCTAGACTCACAGCCTAGCCCAGGGACTCAGACCTGCCCAGCTGTTTCCAGGTGACCCTCCCTGTACTATGCCCTAGCTCCAGGCCTTCCTATGTTCAAATCCCAGCTCTGCCCGTTGACAACGATTTGGCCTTGGAGCGGGGCCAGCTTCACTGGCATGTGACCTCTGCAGCTGTGCAGGGCCCCGTGCTCAGTTTAATGCTCTAAATACATATTGAACAGTGGGCTCACATGTTCATTTTCCACTGAGCCCCACAAATGACATAGTTGTTGCTGCCTTAGGGTGAGTGACCTTGTCTCTCGAGGCCCCTGTTTCCTCTGGGGTAAACTGAGGCATCCTGCATCCAGCCCACAGGTTTTATTGAGTGCTGCGTTTTGGAGAGGACTTAAGGGATCGTAAAGACAGGACTCTGCCCAGGGACTTCCTACCCAGAGCCACACCACCCAGTAGAAATGGGTTTTAACATTTCTAGCAGTCCCATGAATAAGGTAAAAAGAAACAGGTACAATTAATTTTACTGTTTTATTTAATTCAGTATATTCCAAACATCGTTTTAACGTGTGGGGTCCAGTTCACTGGTCTGGAAGATTCAGTTAGCTGATCTGGGGAGGTTCAGTTGTCTAGTGATTTAGTTTTACGGTTTGTGGGGTTTCGTTGTCTGGTCTGGTGGTTGTCTGGTCTGGAGTTTTGGCTGATCTATGGGGTTTAGTTGTCTGGTCTGGAAGTTACATGGCTGGGCTGGGGGCTTTACCTGGCTGGTCTTGGAGGGTTGGTTGGCCAGTCTAGGAGGGTTTACCTATTTCATGTGGGGGTTAATTGGCTAATCTAGGGGTTCAGTTGGCTGGCCTGGGATTACTTGGCTGGACTGGGGGTTTAGTTAGATGTTCTAGGGGTTTAATTGGCTGATCTGAGGGTTCAGTTGGCTGGACTGGGGTGACTTGGCTGGTCTGGGGGTTTAGTTGTGTGATCTGGGGGTTCCATTGGCTGATGTGGGAGTTCAGTGGCTGGTCTGGGGGTTCAGAGGCTGGTCTAGGGGTTCAGTTGGCTGGTCTGGGGGTTCACTTGCCTGGTCTGGGGGTTCAGTTTGCTGCCCTCCTTTCCCTTCCCCTCCAGTCTGGGAATCTCTCCCTCTAGAACTAAAGTAGGCTTTCTGAGGCAGCTTGGCACTCATTTTGCAAAGCCTTACGTTACAGATAAGGAAATGGAGGCCCAAGGAGAGGAAGTGACCAGGTACAGTCACACCTACTAGAAGTGAGACCTGGGCTCCTACACGGAGGCAGCTCCAAGATCTGCTCTGGCTCCCTTAGGAGGAGTGGTTACAGGAGACGTGGGCTGAGCCCACTCAGCAATGTGAGGGTCACGGTGGGTGTGAAGCCCCAGCCCTCGCCACCTCCTCCTCCCTCAGCTCCCCCATGGGCACTGAGGCCATGTAGCTGCCCAGGAAGGCGTAGGCCCCTTCCCCATTGGGCTGGCTTTGTGTCGATGGCACCTGATGTGGCTGGCCGGGGTGGGGTCCACCCGCTGCTGGGCTGGCTTCCATCTCTACTATGCATAACTGTTCGGTGGCTGCTGTGACAAATGACAACACACTGGGGGGCTTAAAACAGCTGTTTTTATTCTCTCCTGGTTCTGAAATCTGCGCTGGCAGGGCCCCTCTCCCCCCTCCTTGGGAAGCCCCAAGGGAGGAACCTTCCTGCCTCTTCCTGCTTCTGATAGCTTCAGGCGTCCTGGGTCCAGGCTCTGCCTCCAAGTTCACGTGGCCTTCCTTTCTCCGAGTCACCCTGTGTCCAGTCTCCCTCTTCTCCTCTTCTAAGGATGCCAGGCCTGGGATTTAGAGCCCCTCCTAAATCCAGGATGAGCTCATCACGAGATCCTTAACTAATTACATCTGCAAAGACCGCATTTCCAAATAAGGTCACATTCCGAGGTTCTGGGTAGATGTGAATTTTGGGGACACTATTCAGCCCCCATAAGATCAGTTCACCTCTGAGCTTCCCCTGTGTGGGGCAGGAACGTGCTTCTCCAGTCTGGCAACAAAGACTCAATCCAAGGGTGGTAGATATTCAGGGGGTGGCGTGGGAGAAACACGGCTGGGCCAGCACCCCTTTATTCCCGAGTCCAAAGGAGAGGGGCTGCATTGGCAGACCTTAAGCGGAGTCCCTCTGCTCAGGGGGGCCTGGCGGTGGTGACTGTGACCCATGGGAGTGTCCCACAGGCCAAAGAACATCTCCCTCGTGCCTCACCCTATAAGGGCTGGCATGTCCTGGCATCAGCAGGAGCTGGGCGTGGCCCATCCTCATCACAGCGGAACTCTACAGATGGAGAGACTGAGGCACAGGGGATCTCTCACTGGCTCAAGGCCACATGGCCAGTTAGCAGAGGTTGGCTCCACAGACGGAAGGGGAAAGGGCGAGTCACCTCGTGGTTCCTAAGTGCTCCCTCTCCGGGCTCCAGCAGGGCGGCACAACCAAGGAAATGGTGTGGTCCTGCTGTGTGGTTCTCAGTGGGGTCTGGGACCTTCTGCAGAGGCATCCCTGGGAACCAGTCGGACCATCAGATTCTCAGGACCCACTGGACCAACTGAGTGAGGAACTCAGGGTTTTCAGCATGTCCTCCGGGGGATTCCACTGGCTGTGTAACTTTGAGGATCACTGCGAAAGTGGCTCAGGGGTCAGAGACCTGAGTTCATATTCCGAGTCTGCCTCTGATTGGCTTGCAGCCTTGTGCAAGTCACTTCCCAAGCCCAGGCCTCACTTTCTGCATCTGTAAAATGGAGTGGCGAGAGTGGCGACTGGAAAGGTCTCCTGGGTCAGGTCCCGAGGGTTTTCTGATAAGCACTAAAGATGGCACCCAAGAAGCCTTTGCAGCTTCCCGCCATGGAGCTGGCTGCAGGTGTGGGGGGCTCCCGCAGGAAGAGTTAAACTGGAGGCACGGGCTTTCCCACTGGAGTGGCTGGCTGGGGCATCGGGGCTACCTGGGAGGACCCCTGTGGTATCTGAGGTTCTGTGGGGGTTGGGGGTGGGGCGGCAGCTCCAGCATCACCATAGATACAGGCTCGTGGGAACGAGACTGGTCCCAGCACCTGTCCTGGGAAGGTCCCTTGGGGCTGCCTGGGGCTTGGTGAGAAAGATGAAGGCTTTGTCTGGGGTTGGTTGCATGTTTTTTTTTTTTTTTTGAGTAACTTTATTTTTTAGGACAGTTTTAATTTACAGAAAAGTTGAAAAGCTAGTACAGACAGTTCCCACATGCCAGCTTCCCTGTTATTAACATCTTACACTCACGGCCATTCATTACCACAAATGAATCAATACAAATCCATTGTTATTTACTTGTTAGTATTTTATTTATTTACTTATTTATATTTTTGAGACAGGATCTCGTTCTCCCTCTGTTGCTCAGGCTGGAGTGCAGTGGTACAATCACAGCTCCCTGCAGCCTTGATCTCCGAGGCTCAAGCGACTCTCCTGCCTCAGCCTCCCAAGCAGCTGGGACTATAGGTGTACAGCACCATGCCCAGCTAATTTTTTTTGTAGAGAACGGGTCTTGCTTTGTTGCCCGGGCTAGTCTTAAACTCTTGGCTTCAAGCCTTGGCCTCCAAAAGTGCTAGGATTCAGGCATGAACCACTGCGCCTAGCCAAATCCATTATTATTGACTAATGTCCACACTTTTTGTGTTTTTTTGAGACAGGGTCTGGTTCTGCTGCCCAAGCTGGAGTGCAGTGGCACAATCTCAGCTCACTGCAACCTCCACCTCCGGGGCTTATGTGATTCTCCCACCTCAGCCTCCTGAGCAGCTGGGACTACAGGCAAGCACCACCACACCCAGCCAACTTTTTATGTATTTTTAGTAGAGATGGGGGTTTTACCATGTTGCCCAGGTTGGTCTTGAACTGCACTGAAGCTATCCTCCTGCCTCATCCTCCCAAAAGTGCTGGGATTACAGGCGTGAGCCACCATGCCCGGCCAGATCTGTTATTATTAACTAATGTCCACATGATTCAAATTTCCCCCATCTATTTTTTTCTGTCCCGGTACCCCACATGACACTTAGTTGTCACACCTCTTTAGGGTCTTGACTGTGACCATTTCTCTGACTCTCCTTGTTTTTGTGGGGACCCCTGGCTGCCAGGCATGGCTCTCACTCCCTTGCTCAGGGGGCTCAGCCTAGAGGTGGTTGGTGGTTGGCCATTATAACACCCATTTTTCTGATTTGCCTTCAGAGGCTTGCGTCTGGCCCCTGGTTAACCCAAAGTCTAGAGTCCCTCCATATGGTCCCATGACAGTGTGAACGCCTGGCTCCGCTGGTGGACAGCGGCAGGCCAGAGTTGCGTGAGAGGCTGTTCCTCCCACAAACATGCGTGGCATCCCTACTGTGTGCTGGGCACTGGCCCAAGTCCCGGGGCTACAGGGATGAACTAGGCAGTGTGGTCTCGGCCACCAGAAGGGTACAGAGGTGAGGAATGAGCTGAGTGCTAACTCAGTGCTGGATGGAAGCTGACACTGCCTACCCAGGGTGGCTAGGGGTGGCATCACCCAGGAAGCAGCCCAGTCTAAAGAGCTGGCCTGCTACAGAGTGGGGAAGGGGTGGGTGTTCCCAGTAGCAGAAACTCATGGGCACAGGCTGGGAAGCAAGCAGGAGCCTGGCGCGCATGGTGGAGGAACTGGAGGGGCCGTAGTGCCGGAGAGGATGGGAGCAGCCCGCTGGAGCCAGGCAGGGAACGTGGAGTTTCCGTCCCTGGGACAGGAGCTCCATGAAATGGGAGGGCAAAGAAAGTGTCTAAAACCACTAATACAGCTGAGCGGTTTTCAGAACGAATTGGGAATTTCATACATTGGAAGGGAGGTCACATGGTAGAATGCAATCCCTGCTGCACCAGGACTTAGAAAATAGCCAAAGTCAAGGGCCAGGCACAGTGACTCATGCCTGTAATCCAAGCACTTTGGGAGGCTGAGGCGGGCGGATCACCTGAGGTCGGGAGTTCAAGACCAGCCTGACCAACATGGAGAAACCCTGACTCTACTAAAAATGCAAAATTAGCTGGGCCCGGTAGCGCATGCCTGTCATCCCAGCTACAAGAGAGGCTGAGGCAGGAGAATCGCTTGAACCCGGGAGTTGGAGGTTGCAGTGAGATGAGATTGTGCCACTGCATTCCAGCCTGGGCAACAAAGCGAGACTCTGCCTCAAAAAAAAAGAAAATAGCCAAGGTCAAGTGCCCCACTTCCCTGAGCTTTCCTGTCCCTGTCTGTAAAATGGGCTGCAGGCTCCTGCCTGCGGAGATGCTGGCTGAGGTCCTGGCCTGCTGCCTGCTGTGCCACCACCATGTTCCAGGGGTCTTTGTCTGCTCTGCTGACCTCCACACCCACGCCGTGAACAGGGGCCAACACACAGTAGGTGTTCCAGGGTACCAGTTCCCTTCCTCTGGGGGACAGAGCCCACATGAGGGTGTGTCCCACGCAACTTCTCACAGCATGTACTGAGTACCGGAGACACACCGGGCAGCACCCTCAGCCCTCGGGATGCAGCAGTGAGCAGCGCAGAGCTCCTGTCTGCGTGGGAGAGACATAAACATCCAAAAGCATGTGTGGACAGACGCACACCCAGCAGGCTGGATGTCGTGGTGAGCACCGTGAAGGGAATTGAGCAAGGGGGTGCAGTTGAGGGGATGAGGAAGGGTGAGGGGCTCTCTGTGGTGCTGACACTGGAGTCAGCCATGTGGATGCAGGGAACAGTGTTCCAGGCAGAAGGAACAGCAGATGCAAAGGCTTTGAGGCAAGATCAAGCGTGCTGAGCTGGTGAGCAGTGAGGAGGCAGGTATGGAGGCCAGGCTGAGCTGGAGGAGCTGAGGTCCCTGGGGCCAGCAGGTGTGAACCGAGAGTCATACAGGCCAGGCACAGTAACGCCAGCAATTTGGAAAGCCAAGGCGGGCGGACTGCTTGAGGTCAGGAGTTTGAGACCAGTCTGGGCAACATGGTGAAACCCCATCTCTACAAAAAATAGAAACATTAGCTGGACATGGTAGCATGCGCCTGTAGTGCCAGCTACTCAGGAGGCTGAGGTGTGAGGATTGCCTGAGGCCAGGAGATGGAGGTTGCAGGGAGCCAAAATTGCACCACTGCACTCCCGCCTGGGCAATAGGGCAAGACCCTATCTCAAAATAGAAGCAATGCAAAGCACCGGAATCGTTCTAGCCCAGGAGTCTAAACCTCCGCCGCACATGAGAATCTCCCGGAAGGCTTCCAAACAGATGCAGCCCTGGCCGGTTCCCCAGAGGTTCCAGGCACTGGTGCTCTAGAGGGCTTCCTAGTGATTCTCCTGGGCAGCCCAGGCTGACAGTCAATGCCCTTGCCTTGTAGATGGGGGCTGCGGTGGGGACTGACAGCCCAAGGCAACAGTGAGCAAGCCAGCCTGGCTGGGAACCCGGGTGTGCAGGCTCGGTTCCAGGGCTCTTTCTGGAACCTTCTCAACAGACCTCTGCCCAGGAGGCAGGAGCTCCTGAGAGACATCCCCTCCAGCCTCCCTTCAGCTCAGGGGAGTGGGGTGGATCATCAAAGCCTGTTTTAAATGAGGGAGCAGATGGCGCCTGATCTCGCCCCACCCCCTGCCCAGGGCAGCGGGGGCAGCCCTCCTGGCTCACAGCAGGGACTTAGCCGGTCTCCCCATCAGTCACCCATGCTTAAGCTAAACCTCGGGCCCCTGATGTCCTCAGGAAGAAGGGAGGCGGGGCCAGTGATGCAGCAGGTGGGAGCCGAGGCGCTGTCCCCAGCTGTGCCTGGATAGGTCAGCCCAGCTGGTCTACACCTCAGCACTCAGTGTTGGTGTTCGGGTGACAGTTCCCAAGGACGTTCTCCTCCTCCTCACACTCCTGGCTCTGCGGGATCAGGAACCACACTGCCTCATTCATCCCTGTAGCCCTGGCACCTGGCCCAAGACCTGGTTACCTGACACACACAGGCCCTGCAACAAATGTTTGCAGAATGAGTGCGCGCTCAGCCTTAGCCACTGAATGCAGACCCTCCCCAGACTGACCCTCCTGCCAGCAGGGGTGGCTTCCCGTCATCCCCATCACCCTACAGGGAGCTCAGCGCTCCCAAAGCTCACACCTCGCCATGCAGTTCGGTTCTTTCCCTCCATCTCCTGTCATCCGCACAGCAAGGCTTCCACACCGTTCGTTTTCCCCACTGTAGATACAGAAGCTGAGGTGTCGGGTGGTAAAGGTCACTGAGCCACAGTGTGGCTGAGCTGGAACCCTGAGGGCCTCGGGAACACAACCCTGCAGTTTCCTCAGGACCTGGCAAGCGCCACGTGCTCTAGAGGTATCGTGGGGCAGGGGAGGTGGGGAGTGAGCCTCCAGGGAGACAGGGGGAGAATGAGGCGGGTGCTGGCACCCACAGTCCCATCGGGGGTCTCCCTGGCTTTCTGCTGCTGGAGACTCGGAAGCCAGGGCAGGCCAGGTGCAGTGGCACACGCCTCTAATCCCAGCGCTTTTGGAGGCCAAGGCAGGAGGATTGCTCGAGACCAGCCTCGGCAACATAGACCCAATTTCTACAAAATAAATGTAGCCAGGTGCCACTGCGTTCCAGCCTGGGCAACAGAGTGAGACCCTGCCTCTGAAAAAAAAAAAATGTAAAAGAAAGTTAGGGCAGTGCTGACCAATTACCAGCTGCTGGGCACGGCTGGGCACGGCTGGGCACTGGAGCGGACCAGCCTTGCTATCCCGGGCTGGGCCCTTGCTGCTTCCCTCCCAGGGGCCTGGTTTCCAGGAAGCAGATGTGCATCTGGGCCCCGGCCTGCTCTTGTGCCCTGTTCTTGTCACCCAACAGCATAGCCCAAGGATGGCTCCTGTTGCCCGCGTGGCACTGTCCACCTCCTGCAGCTGCATAGCACCGCCGTGTGCACATACCACCGCCCTCAAACCCAAACCTGGCTTGCTGTGCCAAGCAGGACTTCAGTAAAAATCCTTCTACAGACCATCCACTCAGAAGGCATCCTAGGGTGGAACATTCTAGATGGTTGGAGGGTGTGCACGGTTTACATTTTGACAGCTTTGCCAGTGACCCCCCTGAAGCCACACCAGAGGCCCCCCTCTCCCTCCCCCCGCGGGAGATGACCGAGGCCACAGTGTTAACAGCTTCCCATTTTTGCCGATCTGATGGGTACAAACTGGTACCTCAGGAGTTCATGTTTCCTCTCTTTTTAGCAGGAAACATTTAACTTTTCTCTGCTTTTTTTTTTTTTTTTTTTTTT
>NW_016107474.1:3349042-3366486 GCF_001604975.1 Cebus imitator | reverse complement strand
TTCTTTTTCCAGTATAGATGGGATCTTGCTATGCTGCCCAGGCTGGTTTCATATGCCTGGCCTCAAGCAGTCCTCCTGCCTCGGCCTCCCAAAGTGCTGGAATTACAGGCATGTGCCACTGCGCCTGGCCTAACTTCTTTTTTCTTTTCTTTTCTTTTTGAGACGGAGTCTCGCTCTGTCACCCAGGCTGGAGTACAGTGGCACGGTCTGAGCTCACTGCAGCCTCCACCTCCCAGGTTCAAGCAATTCTCCTGCCTCAGCCTCTGGAATAACTGGGATTACAGGCACGCACCACCACAGCCAGCTAATTTTTTGTGTTTTTAGTAGAGATGGGGTTTTGTCACGTTGTCCAGGCTGGTCTTGATCTCCTGACCTCAAGTGATCCACTGGCCGCAGCCTCCCAAAGTGCAGGGATTTTTTATAGACGTGAGCCACTATGCCCTGCCTGGCCTAACTTCCGACTGAAGTATAACATACAGGAGAAAAGACCCAGGTCATGTCAGCTGCTCCATGCATTTTCACACTGACCAACAAACAGTTCAGCTCCCCAGAAGCTCCTCAGACTCCCTGCAAGAGCAGCCAGCCTCCTGAGTCCTAATCTTGACCTGCATGTGAGCTCCACGTGTCTCTTGTTGAGCAAGGAACTGGTACCCACCCACGCCACAGCTGAAGCTCTTCTGAGACCCCCTGCAGGCTCAGTGCGCCGGCCGCAGGGAAGGGAGGGGTGAGCCTCCAGCCCTAAAGCTGTGGTCTCAGCTCCTCCACGCCGAGAGACCCTTGGTCCACACCAGAACTTCTCCCAGCCTCAGTTTCTGTGAAGTGCAGGCTGACCTGCCTCTCTCAGCGCAAACACTCGGACTGCATAAGATGCTGTAGGTGAGGTCCCGTTTCCTGGCTGTCACCCTCGAATGTCATTTGTTGCCAAACAGAGCCTCACCATGTATAGGTGGGACACCGCCCCTGGTGAATGGGCTGTGTGTCCCTGGCTGTGTGATCCTGGGCAAGCGGCTCAGCCTCTTTTCGCCTCCGTTTCTTCCATTATTGGCTGGGTGGAATAACAACAGGTGCTGTTGAGATCGTTTTGGAAGCCACGTCTGTAAAGGCACTGGCTTCTGGAGCACCCAGGCCACATGAAACGCACCGAGGAGCTGTCACTGCGCTTGTCTCTTAGCACGGGGGCCCTGGGCCAGGGCTTTCCGGACAGCAGTGAACCCCTCTGTGAGGTTCACTGAGGTTGTCTGGGCAACGGAGGCTGGGTCCCAGACCATGTTGCTGCTGTGGGAGCCCAGGAAAGTCCTGGTCCCTGATCAGGGAACGAGCAGAGCAAGGCAGCCCCGGGCCCAGGTCCCACCCTGGAGGGAGCCAGGCCTCCGCGGAAAGCCGGCCGGGCAGAGTGGCGGGAGCTGAGCTGCGCGTGACGTCCTTACTGCTGCGTCCGCTCCTGAGAGCCACTCCTGCCTGCAGCTGAATGTCCAGCCCCGCCTTCTGTCTGCTCTGCTCTCTGCTGCGGCCTCACCCTGCTCCCGCTGCCCACAGGGCCCAGGTTCCCTGGGAGACCCCCATTGTGCTCAAGTAGCACCTCCACCTCCTTTCTCTGGTCCTAACTGGACTCGACCTGCTTACGGGACCCCTTTCAGAGCAGCCATGACAGTACTAATAATACGGCCTCACTGAGAACCTGCCCTTGGGCACCTTCCGTTTCAGGTCATGCATCCTCCAGCAGCCCTGCAGGATAAGGATTATTATGTAGGGCAAAAGTTACAGGCAGGGCTGGCCACAGTGGCTCACACCTATAATCCCAGCTACTTAGGGGGCCCAGGCAGGAAGATCACTTGAGCCCAGGAGTTAGGAGGCCCAGGCAGCAAGACCATTTGAGCCCAGGAGTTTGAGCTCCACCTGGCAACATAGCAAGACCCCCATCTCTTAAAAAAAAAAAAAAAAAAAAAGCCAGACAAGGTGGCTCATGCCTGTAATCCCAGCACTCTGGGAGGCCGAGGCGGGTGGATCACTCGAGGTCAGGAGTTCGACACCAGCCTGACCAACATGGAGAAACCCCGTCTCTACTAAAAATACAAAATTAGCCAGGCGTGGTGGTACATGCCTGTAATCCCAGCTACTCGGGAGGCTGAGGCGGGGGAATCGCTTGAACCTGGGAGGCAAAGGTTGCAGTGAGCCGAGATCGCGCCATGCACTCCAATCTGGACAACAAAAGCAAAACTCTGTCTTAAAAAAGATAGAAGTTAGAATCTCTGTCCCAATGAGAGAGCTGCCCATGCGTAGCGATTGTTAGCCTCGATACCCCACTTTGCAGCAGGCGACAGAGAGGGTAAGAAACTTGTTCAGACCGCACAGCAGGTCAAGGGCAGTCTCTGGCTTGGGCCATCCTAGAGCCCCTCTGTGTAGCCCCAGGCACTGCGGCCACACGGGGACAGAGGAAGCCAGTAGCTCTGTGCCAGGCATGTAGGGCCAGCCCTGAAATGCCTAGTTATTGTTGTAATGAATGTCAGTTACCTGTGTGGTTCAAGATTGGGGGTGCCTCGCCTGGTTCCCCCACAGCCCCGTGTAGAGTTGCCAGATTGAGGAGGACAAAAACATAAAAACAGGATGCCTGGTTATATTTGAATTTCAGATGAACAAGGAATAGTGTCAAGCAGAAGCATGTCCCAAGTATTGCATGGGGAAGCCTCTACTAAAAAACCACTTGTCTTTGGGAGGCCGAGACGGGTGGATCACGAGGTCAAGAGCTCGAGACCATCCTGGTCAACATGGTGAAACCCTGTCTCTACTAAAAATACAAAAAATTAGCTGGGCATGGTGGTGCACGCCTATAGTCCCAGCTAGTCCGGAGGCTGAGGCAGGAGAATTGCTTAAACCCAGGAGACGGAGGTTGTGGTGAGCCAAGATCACGCCATTGTACTCCAGCCTGGGTAACAAGAGCGAAACTCCGTCTCAACAACAACAAAAAAAACGACTTGTTGGCGGGGTGCAGTGCTCATGCCTGTAATCACAGCATTTTGGGAAACTGAGGCAGGCGAATCACAAGGTCAGGAGATCAAGACCATCCTGGCTAACACAGTGAAACCCCGTCTTCACTAAAAACACAAAAATTAGCCGGGTGTGGTGGCACACGCCTGTAGTCCCAGCTACTCAGGAGGCTGAGGCACGAGAAACCCCTAAACCTGGGTGGCGGAGGTTGCAGTGAGCTGAGATCGCACCACTGCACTCCTGGGCGGCAGAGCGAGACTCCATGTCAAAAAATAAAAACGAAAAGCTGTGTGTTAACCTGAGATTCAGATGTGACGTGACGGATGGCCTGCATCTTACCTGGTGACCCTGCCCTCCGGGGACAGTTGGCAACGTCTGGAAGTGTTTTTGGTCATCACAACTGGGGGCACTACAGGATCTGAGGCCAGAGACACCAGCTAAGCATCATGTGACACACAGGACGGCCGCACCACAGAGAATGACAAAAGTGTCAGCAGCACCAATGCCAGGGGACCCTGGGCTGCACGTGAGCATTCCCATGGCCAGGCAGGGTGCCAAGTACCTGGCTTATTTTTTTTTTTTAACTTCAATTCTCATGGTCGTCCTGCTCTTGTTTCCATTTTAACGATGAGGATATTGAGGGGTGGGGGAGGGGACACTGCCAGGAAGTGATGGGGCCAGGGCTGGACCTGGGTTTCATTTTTTTGGAGACAGAGTTTTACTCTTGTTGCCCAGGCTGGAGAGCAATGGCACAATCTTGGTTCACTGCAACCTCCACCTCCTGGGTCCAAGTGATTCTCCTGCCTCAGCCTCCCAGATAGCTGGGATTACAGGCACCCACCACCACACCAGGCTAACTTTTTTTTGTATTTGTAATAGAGTTTTGTATTTTTAGTTTCACTGTGTTGGCCAAGCTGGTGTTGAACTCCTGGCCTCAAGTGATCTGCCTGCCTCGGCCTTCCAAAATGGTGGGATTACAAGCATGAGCCCCCACACCTGACCATTTTTTTTTTTGAGACAGGATCTCACTTGTTGCCCAGGATGGGGTGCCGTAGGGTGATCGCAGCTCGCTGTAACCTTGAACTCCTGGCCTCAACAGTCCTTCCGTCTCAGCCTCCCAGGTAGCTGGGACTACAGGTACACATCACCATGCATCGCTAATTTTTAAATTTTTGTGTTTTGGAGAAGGGATCTTGCTATATTGTCCAGGCCAGTCTTGAACCAGGATTGCGGGGCTCAAGCCATCCTTTGTCCTTGTCCTTCCAAAGTGCTCGGATTACAGGCGTCAGTCACTGTGCCCGCACTGGAACCGGCCTTCGGAACCTGGGCTCGCCACACTGTACCCTCACCTTCCACAGCCTTCCCAAACACCCAGCGCTAGGATAAGCAGGGACAGTCCACGGGAACTGGGAGGGCCGGCCGGGAGGGCAGAAGCGCAGTCAGTGCTCAGGGCAGGAAGGTGGATTGGCCGGGCAGAAGCAGCGGGGCACCTTCCCCCACTTGGTGCGTTGAAGCCTCCTGTCTCCAGCTCCTCTCAGGTTCTCTCTCCAGCAGCTCATCCCTGACGCAAGCTAGGGCTTTTTCCTTAATTAAAAAGAGATTTAAAACATCCACTGCTGTCTCTATTAGGCCTGGGATGCCTCAAAAAGGTAAAACCGCCAGAGCTGCCCCGCCTCATCCATAATAACACAAGGCTTTCCCTGTAATTGGAATTAAAAAAAAAAAAAAAAAGATTAAATGCATCTGGAACCCTAGGAGGAATTTATCAGTTTGCTTTGGAAAGACCTGCACTAAATCCAGATACCCAGTCATCTCTGAGGGATTAGTGTCAGCCCGATCAGCCCCTGTGGCCCTGTTTCCTGCCCCAGGGCCTTTTCGTGTGCTGTGGGTGCCTCAGGGATCTCTGCTGCTGCTTTTTGATGGTCCCTTCTGGGAAGCCTTTTCCAGCTCCTAGTCTCCCCTAAACCCTGCTTCTCCCCGATGTGAGTGGGCTTATCATCTGACCCGCATCCCTACTAGAACTGACCCAGGCTCTTGGAAATATCTGTGCTTCTAGCCCCCAGGGCACAAGGGCCCTGACTGTTCTGTGCCTCAGTTTACCCATCTGCAGGATGGAGTCTGCGTCATTGGGAGGATCAAATGATGAATGTGCAGAGACACTCAGACAGTCCAGCCTCCCACAAGCCCAAGTCTCAAAGCTCAGCACTGTGGGCCCCTCCCAGTGATGGCTTCAATCACCAGAGACCATTTCTACAGCTGACCCTGAAATCTTTGGGGCCCCATCCCTGCGACTGGAGCCGGGACAGGTGGTGTAGAGGGAGGCAAAGATAAACCTCTGTAGAGGCAGCTCTTTCCTCAGCAGTGTCTGCAGCACCTGGGGCCATGCAGGGCACACAGCAGGTGCATAATACATGCCTGTTGACTGGGCACCTTACTGGCCCAGGCTCAGAGCTGGGGCATTACACCTGTGCCGAAAAGGAGCACATGACATAAGCTGGCTCTCCAGGTGAGAAAGCCCAGGCCAGAGGCAAAGTCACGGCAGGAAACAGAAGTGAGAGTCGGATGGGATTTCCTCCTTCCCAAGCCCCTGGCCGTTCCCATACAGTAAGGGAGAAGTGTCTCCCGAGAGTCAGCTTGGAACCAGGAATATTTTGTGTAGCATCCACTCCAGCTGTGTGACTGCAGGGGGGAGACAGGCCCCCAACCCACACTCACGGGGCTGTGTCAGTAGCTGGTGGCATCCAGTAGGTGTTGCATATTGGCAGAACCAGTGAATAAGGGCCCTGACTTAGGACAGTTAACGCCTGTGGTTCAAATTACGTGATGTGAATCTAAGCTTCGTATCAACTCATGATGTGAATGACAGCTTGTGTTTACTGAGCGTGCACAGCAAGGCCAGTACTGGGGTTTTCTCTTCCACAAAATGCATGTATAATCATCGCACCACCTCACCTGGACTCCAGTGTGGTGCTTAACCTCTCGTGTTTGCCCACCCAGACCTGGGCACTGTTATTTACCCCAGTTCCGCAGGTGAGGAAGCAGAGGTGCAAACAGGTGGAGCCGCTGCCCGGGTGGACGGTGGCCCTGGTCGGCCCTCTGGCCGCTAGTTGCATGGTGGGCCCGACGAGCTGGAGTCCCCTGTGTGTATGACAGCGCGCTGCGGAAGAGGGTGTGCTCCCGGTCAGGGCCTCCAAGCGGAACGCCTGGGGCTCCAGCCTGAACACGGTTTTGTTTTGTTTCTGAAACAGAGTCCGCGCTGTTGCCTGGGCTGGAGTGCAGTTGGCACCATCTCGGCCCACTGCAACCTCCGTGTCTTGGGTTCAAGTGATTCTCTCACCTCAGCCTCCCAAAGTAGCTGGGATTACAAGCACCTGCCACCACACCCAGCTAATTTTTTTTGTATTTTTAGTAGTGGTGGGGTTTCACTATACTGGCCAGGCTGGTCTCGAACTCCTGACCTTGTGATCCACTGCCTCAGCCTCCCAAAGTGCTGGGATTACAGGCATGAGCCACGGCGCCCAGCCCTGAACACTGTTTTTAAAAGCGTCAGGCTGCATGAGGTGTCTCGTACCTGTAACTCCAGGACTTTGGGAGGCCAAGGCGGGAGGATCCCTTGAGCCTAGGAGTTCAAGACCAATATAGTGAGGCCCTGTCTCTACAAAAAAAGTTTAAAACAGCCAGGTGTGGTGGAGAGTGCGTGTTGTTTCATCCAGCACTTTGGAAGGCCAAGATGGCAGAATCGCTTAACTTGGGAGGTGACGGCTGCTGTGACGGAGAGAACCAGTGTTAAAATAATCAAGCAATTCATTTAAATGAAATGAAGAAACACCAGGAGAGGGCGCCTGTGAGCCATCATGCCAGCGCTTGCTCCTGTCTCCAGGGCCTGTTGGCAGTGGCCTCAGGGTGGCCGGGAGTTCACCAAAAGCTGGCACAGAGAATGGTGCCCTGACCCCAGGGACCTGGGCATCCTGCACAGAGCCTGGATGTGGCATCTCAGGCACGGGCTTGCCTGGCTCAGTGCTTTTGAAGGATGAGAAGTAGCAGCGGATCCCAGCAGTGGTGAGGGCAGTGGGGCCTAGAGCCACATCAAGCCCCTGCCCTGCTCCCCAGCCTCTGTGTATTCCCAGCAGGCTACCTCCCGTCTCCAGAGCTCGGTGTTCTCTGTAGCATGGGCATGATCCTCGTGTTCTCCGAAGGATGGTGTGAGAGTTGCAGGCAGGAGTGCTAACGGCAGGCTCAGCCCAGAGCGCAGCCCCAGATGCTTGGGGAGGGGTGGTCTCAGCGGGGAGGCAGCTCAGGAGCCCGCCAGGCCCCCGCTAGCTGGCCCCCTGAGGGCCATTTCTCCCCATACTTGGCCTTTTCTGCAAGGCTGGTGTCGTAACATTTTTACAGCCAGGGAAACTGAGGCTCCAAGAGTAAAGCCACCTGTTCCCATGGTGGCCCTGGCTCAGGGGTTCCCAGCCCTGGCTGTTAGAGTCACCTGGGAGCTTTTCAAATTCCTGGCGCTGCTCACAGAGCCATGAATCGGCTCCTCTGGGGTGAGATCCTGTGTGGGTAATTGTTAACTTCCCAGGTGATCTCAATGGGCAGCCTCGATGGAAACCACTGTCCTGGGACCAGGGAAGCGCAGAGCCGGGTCTCCACGCTGTCCGACCTCACCCTGCCACCGCCTGCCTTGTAACCCGAGGGGAAGGCCGGCTGCAGGGGCCCGGGTTCTGTGGTCTGGTCTTCGTGGCTCTGCCCCCATTGCAGAGGACAGTGCAGGCCGCAGAGTTGGGGTCAGGGCCTGGTGACCCGGAGCACGAGGCCGGGCTGCCTGCACGAACTCCATCCCTCTGAAGCCTTGGGATGGGGCTGGGTCCCTGGGATCTGCTCCCTTCCTACTGGAATCCCAGGCTCAGGAAATAGGCTTTTAATAGCCCGAGGCAGGCACATAATTAACAAATAACAATTCCGGCCTTAGCACAAATGAGCTCCTTGTCTGGGGCTAAGGCTGGCATTTGGTTTTTAATCCCCAGCGTTGGCTTGATCCTCCTGAGAGCTTTTCCCTCCTGTTTGGCCACCTCTGCTGCTGAGGCTGGCCAGTGCAGCCCCTGAGGATGTGAGACGGGCCAGGGTCCCTCCCTCCTCCTTGCCTGCCCTCCCCTGTCCCTTCCTCCTCCCTCTCCCCGTCTCCTCCCTCCTTTCTTCTCCTTCCAGCCCTGTCTTTTCTCTTCCTTCCCTCTCCCCCTCCTTCCCTCTCCCCCTCCTTCCCTCCCTCCTCTTCCTTCTCCCCTCTTCTTCCTCCCTTCCTCCCCTCTCTCCTCCTCCCTCCTCTCCTTCCAGCCCCCTCTCCTCCGAGCCTTCTGCTTCTCCTGGGCTCCCTGAGAACCTGATGCTTCCGGATTATACGTGTGGGTTTATCCTCAAGCTCCAGACCGTGTTAAAATGCAAATGTGGGGCGTTCGATTTTAGAATGTTGGAGTATTCACTGAGGAAGGGGTTTGGAGACTGAGCCGGGAGGCTCCCTCCTGTTCCAGATATGATCATCAGCAACTCCTTTTGTCAGGGGCCTCTGCAAGGAGCTCTTTATGGATGATAATGGAGAACACTTACTGGCCGCTGGCTGGGCAAAGTGCTTTCGTGATTTCGTTCATTTCCTCACATGCAGCCCTTCAAGAGGGGTCTGCCCTGCCCACCTGCAGCCAGGGTTTTGGCTGTGGCTTCTGTTTTTGGCATTAACAAGCCTCAGGCTTTGGAGGTTTTATTCTTGCCAGTTGTGACATCAGATGTGTCCTAGATCCCAAGTCCCCTCTGCAGCCAGTCCTGGATGTGCAGGACTGGAGAGCAGGGACAGGCACCATAGCCCTGACACCCACTCCTGCCGGACGCTGCTTTGAGAAAGTTTTATTGAGACAGTTATGCTTGTTCATTTCCATGTTCCCTCCGGCTGCTTTCAGGCTGCCGTGGCAAAGCTGTGTGTAGTTTGTGTGGGCACAGAGACTCCTGCCTGGCCCCTTGCAGAAAGTTTGCCAGCTGTTCCCTGGGATTATGGCTATGGGAAGCACCAGTGCTTAGACTCAGCCAGATCCCAGCGTGGGGATGAATTCTAGCTCTGCCTCCCACTAGCTGTTCGGTTGTGTGCAGATGTTACCCTCTTAGGTCCCCAGTTTCCACGTCTGTGAGATGGGGCTGGTGACACCCAGCGTGGTGGCAGTGGAGCCTGAAGGACGCACGCTCTCGGCCCCAGTAGCTTGTCTGTGCGGTGGCATTTGGGGTCATTTGGGGTAGGGGCGCCTCTCTCCAAGTGGCTTCCTTTGATTTGTTTCACACTCTGGGCTTCTGTGCAAGATTGCAGGAGAAACGTTCTCTTTAAAGAAGGTGTGGCTGGGCGTGGTGTCTCACACCTATAATCCCAGCATTTTGGGAGGCTGAGGCGGCGGATCCTCTGAGGTCAGGAGTTTGAGACCAGCCTGGCCAACATGTCAAAACCCCGTCTTTACTAAATATACAAAAATTAGCCAGGCGTGGTGGTGTGTGTGCCTGTAATCCTGGGTACTCAGGAGGCTGAGACAGGAGAATAGCCTGAACCTGGAAGGTGGAGGTTACAGTGAGCAGAGATGGTACCACTGCACTCCAGCCTGGGCGGCAGAGCAAAACTCTGTCTTGGAAAAAAAAAGAAGGTTCAAAAACCACTGCATTAGGCCTGCTTTGGAGGGGCCATGTGGGTGCTGCAGAGGGGCCTAGCGTTGTGTCAGGGAAAGGTTGCCTCTTCCTACAAACTATCCAGTCAGGGGCCAGGAGTCTTCCAAAGGAGGGAACAGGGTTGGGGTTCAGATGGTGGGAAGGTGACGGTGGCGGGGAGGCAGTGGTGGGGGGAGGGGAGGATGCTGGTCACTGTGGGTTTGAGAATGAGGTGAGGGAAGTCAGTGGCCGTGCATAGAACGAAGGTGGCTCATCATGGTCACCTCACTCCGGCCGTGTGTGCCAGGGACCGTGGCGGTCTCTCCCCAGCCCAGGGAGGCGGCTAATTCCCCCACCAACACCCTCAGCTTGTCCATGAAAACAAGAAGTCTGTGAAGAGTTAGACTCACTGCCACGTGGAGGGGTACACAAGACCACCTACCCTTCTGCCGCCAGCTGCAAGTTTGGGGGTTCCCCAAAACACCCTCATGTTTGCTCATTTGCTGAAAGGACTCACAGAACTCACTGGAGGCTTTGATTCTTGGTTATGGCTCATTCCAGGGAAGGGACCAGATCAAAGAGGAAAGGGAAGGTGCTCACGGGGCAGATCCCAGGAGGCCCCAGGCACAGGCTCCTGCCAGCCCTCCCCATGGAGCTGTGGACAGCGCCCACTCTTCCCGCCGATGACGATGGTGCGTGATGGCACAGAGCATCGCAGGCGGGAAGCCCCTGGCCTCAGTGGCTACAGTTCTTAAGGGGCATTATGGGCTGAACTATGTCTCCCAAAAATTCCTAAGTAATCCTCCTGGCCTCCAGGGCCTCGGAATGTGACCTTGTTGGGAGTAGTGTCTTTGCTAAGACGAGGTCATTTCAGTAGTGTGAGCTCCTAATACAAAAGGACGGGTGTCCTTATCAAAAGGGGAAATCTGGGCTGGGCTTGGTGGCTCATGCTTATAATTTCAGCACTTTGGGAGGCCGAGGCAGGCGGATCACCTGACGTCAGGAGTTCGAGACCAGCCTGGCCAACACGGTGAAACCCTGTCTCTACTAAAAATATAAAAATTAGCTGGGCGTGGTGGCACGTACCTGTAATCCCGGCTACCTGGGAGGCTGAGGCCGGAGAATTGTTTGAACCTGGGAGGCAAGGGTTGCAGTGAGTAGAGATTGTACCACTGTACTCCAGCCTGGGCGACAGAGTGAGATCCATCTAAAAAACGAAAAGGAGAAATCTGGACAGAGACAGGACACGGAGAAACAGTGTTGAGGTGAGAGGCAGAGGTGGGCGATGCTTCTACAAGCCTAGGAACGCCACGTTGTCAGCAGCCACCAGAAGCCGGGACAGGGCCTGGAACAGCCTCCCTTGCAGCCTCCAGAGGCTCCAGCCCTGCCAACACCCGGATCTGGAACTTCTGGCCTCCAGATCTGTCAGACAATGAATGTCCGTTGTTCCAGCCCCCCGGTTGATGGTGCTTTGCTGTGGCAACCCCAGGAGACGAAGGCACCTCTGGAGGCTGATTGATTGCTAACTGGGAGCTCAGGCTGCAGGCTGCCGTCTCTCTGGGCATGACCCAGGGCCCCCACCATCAATCACATCTTTGGACGCCCAGTGTAACCAAGGCCCCTGGCAAACAAAGACTTCTATCAGGCAGAATATTCCAAGGGCTGAGAGAGCACCTCCCAGAAACTGCAGACAGATATCAGACCTCTTTTTAGGTAAGGTTAAATTCTTTTTCTTTTATTTTTTCTTTTTTGAGATGGAGTTTCGCTCTCGTCACCCAGGCTGGGGTGCAATGGCACGATCTCGGCTCACTGCAACCTGTGTCTCCCAGGTTCAAGTGATTCTCCTGCCTCAGCCCACCGAGTAGCTGGGATTACAGCCACCCACCACCGTGCCCAGCTAATTTTTTGTATTTTTAGTAGAGATGGGGTTTCACCATTTTGGCCAGGCTGGTCTTGAACTCCTGATTTCAGAGGATCCACCCACCTCGGCCTCCCAAAGTGCTGGGATGACAGGCGTGAGACACCGTCCTGGGCCAGATTCTTTACTACGCAAAGGGCCCAGAGAGGAGGTGCAGTGCACCCAAGGTCACACAGCTGGTGGCGTGATTCCAAAGTCAGTGTGCCTGCTGTCTTCAGTTTTTCTGAGCCTACAGCCTTGGTCAAGGGGCAGGTGAACCAAGAGTTTGGCCTGAATGGCATGGCTTCAGGTCCCCTAGGTGCACATGCTTTTTGTGGATTCAAACAGACTGTCCCGGACAGCCCAGGGGTAACCTGCCCCTCAGAGGAACACCCCTTTGGTGAACAAAGGTAGCCCTGAGAAGCCCCCTTTGATTTCCCCACAGCCAGGTATGAGATTCCCACTATGCACCTGCCATCCCTTCCTCCCAAGGCCAGGGAAAGATTTGCTGACTCTGTCAGTAATCCATCACTGCTTAACAAGCTATGCCAAAACTTTGCAGCTTCAACATCAAACTTGTATTGTCTCAGAGTTTCTGTGGGTCAGGAATTGAGGAGTGGCTTAGCTGCACGGTTCTGGCTCAGGGTCGATCATGATGTTACATCAGGATGTCAGCCAGGGCTGTAGTCTCATCTGACGGCTGGACTGTGGCTGGAGGCTCTGCTGCTGAGGCGGCTCCCTCATGGCTGTTGGCTAGAGGTCTTAATTCCTCGCCCACATGGGCTTCTCCATAGGCCGCTTGAGCATCCTCATAACGTGGCGGCTGGCTTCCCCAAGAGCAAGTGGTCTAAGAGAGAGCAAGAAGGAAGCTGCAGTGTCTTGTGTACCATCACCTTGGAAGTCACGCACCATCATGTCTGTCCTATTTTGTTTGTTGGAAGCAAGTCACTAAGTTCATCTTACACTTCACCTCTTGGGGCCATATTTTAGAACCCCCACACTGACCCTACAATGGTCACTTAGGAACATTGTCCTGATGGTGGTCAAGGGAGAACATCAGGAAAAATAGGTTCCCCCCAACCCCTTATTACTCAGCGCCTGTCAGTCAGGGGCTCTGATGCATGAGCTAATTTAATCCTAGCCTGGCACTGTTTGGGGCAAAACCAAGGTGATGGGGTATAGAGACAAAGATTGTAACACGTGGCTTAATGGTGCCTGATGGTTTTGGTTGCATTTAAATTTTATTTTATTATTTTTTTTTTGAGATGGAGTCTCACTCCGTCGCCAGGCTGGAGTGCACTGGTGTAATCTCAGCTCAGTACAACCTCTGCCTCCCCGTTCAAGCGATTCTCCTGCCTCAGCCTCCCGAGTAGCTGGGACTACAGGTGTCCACCAACATGCCTGGCTAATTTTTGGATTTTTAGTAGAGATGGTGTTTCACCATGTTGGCCAGGATGTTCTCAATCTCTTGACCTCACGATCCACCCACCCTGGCCTCCCAAAGTGCTGGGATTACAGGTGTGAGCCACTTCGCCTGCCCCCCCTTTTTTTTAAATTAAGACAGAGTCTCACTCTGTCACCTAGGCTGAGGTGAGCAATCTCAGCTCACTGCAACCTCTGCCTCCCGGGTTCAAGCGATTCTCTTCCTGCTTCAGCCTCCCAAGTAGCTGGGACTACAGACAGGTGTGCACCACCACACCCGGCTAATTTTTGTATTTTTCGTAGAGGCTGGGCTTCACCATGTTGGTGAAGCTGGTCTGCTACTCCTGACCTGGGTGATCCACCCAGCTCGGCCTCCCAAAGTGCTGGATTACAGGTGTGAACCACCACTCCTGGCCAGCATTTAGAATGTAAAGCACTCCTGCTTACTCTGTCATGAGCATGTCCTAGGCTCAAGGGAAACACAGGTGAATGAAATAGTGACTATCCTCCTGGTGTTCATAGCAAAGAGCGACAGAAATGAAAAACAAAACAAAACAAAACAAAGTAATTCATTGATGAATGAGTGAGTGCAGATGCGCGAAAGAGGGAGCCGCAGATCTGCTGGGATGCCTTTCCCAAGGAAGAGCCTGTTGCACTGGGCTTTGAAGGATAAGTAGGAGCTTGTTACTCTGGCAGAGAAAGAAAGAGCGTCCCAGGCCAGGGGAACAGAATATGCAAAGGCACGAAGGGGCCCAGGGAGCCCGGGGAGTCAGGGGAAGTGTGAGAGCTTTGGAGTGTAGGGGCTGGTGGCCAGGAGTGAGGCTGGAACTGGCTGGGCCACATGGCGAAGGCCGAAAACTGGCCCCAGTGGCTGACTAGCCTGTGAGCAGCATTTCCCAAAATCTGTTTCCCGACTCATGGTTCTGTGAGATGTGATGGGGGCTCAGTTAGCATTTCTGAGACTCGGATTTTCATCTGTGAGGTGGGGACAGCGGTGCCCTTTGCTGTGAGGCGTCGGGACTCAAGTGATGGTGAATGGGGGGGCAGCCCACGGTTCCCGGCGGCCACTGATCCTGTCTCTCTGTCGTGTGTGTACGTGCATGTGTGCTCCACGCCTGGCTTCTCAGGCTTTAAAATGTGTGTCAGCAGCAGCAGCAGCAGCCATGACGAGGCCCCCGTCCTGAACGACAAGAACCTGGACGTGCCCGACATCATCATCACGCCCCCCACCCCCACAGGCATGATGCTGCCCAGGGACTCGGAGAACTCAGGTGAGGCCGCCCCCTGTGCCATCAAGCCGGGTCGGGTCTGGGGGCCCGGCAGAGACAGCTCTCAGGGACGTGTTTCTGGGCCACGGGGCTGAGCCTGCACCCTCACCTCCCCCGGGTTCATAACCATTTACGGTCAGACCTGTGTACACTGCACCGTGAGCCCCCCATGAAGGCGCCAGCCTCAGCACAATGTGGCGTGTTAAGTAATTAGTAGACAGCCCCTGCCAGCCAATTGATGGATGGAGCCAGGCTGGCCCGCCACGCCTCGGCTCCTGCCAGCCAAGGTAATTGATGGATGCTCCTTCCCCTGCCAGCGGGAGGACCACTGCTCCATCTTGTTGGCCGCTGCCATCTGGCTGGACAGGACAGACTTGGAAACACAGCCCATGCCCATGCCAAGGCTGGGGCTGGACCCTGGGCCTTCCAGATGCAGCTCACTGCTGGGAATGGGGAGGAAGTGGAGTTCTTCCCAGTGAGAGGATGAGGAGGTGGGAGACAGAGCCCCAAATCGGCACTCCACCTGCCCCTCTGGAGCTAGTGGGACTTGTTGACGTGGTCATTGAGGAGAGATTTATTGAGCTGGGCCTATGCCAGGTGTTAAGGCTGCTGCTGTGAATAGGAATAACAACAATGGTGATACCAGCTCACGGTAGGTAGCGCTGTACTGAGCGTAATGAATGGATTTTCTTGTTTGTTTGTTTGTTTGAGACAGAGTCTGACTCTGTCACCCAGGCTGGACTGCAGTGATGCTGTCTCGGCTCACTGCAGCTTCCAGCCTCCACCTCCTGGGTTCAGGCGATTCTCTTGTCTCAGCCTCCCCAGTAGCTAAGATGGCAGACATGTGCCACCATGCCCAGCTAAGTTTTTTGTATTTTCAGTAGAGTCAGGGGTTTCTCCATGTCGGTCAGGCTGGTCTCCAACTCCCGGCCTCAGGTGATTCACTTGCCTCAGCCTCCCAAACTGCTGGGATTACAGGCATGAGCCACTGTGCCTGGGCTATTTTTATTTATTTTTTGAGATGGAGTTTGGGTCTGTTGCCCAGGCTGAAGTGCAGTGGCGTGGTCTTGGCTCACTGCAACTTCCGCCTCCCGTGTTCAAGTGATTCTCCTGCCTCAGCCTCCTGAGTAGCTGGGATTACAGGCACCCACCACCATGCCTGGCCAATTTTTGTATTTTAGTAGAAATGGGGTTTCACCATGTTGGCCGGGCTGGTCTCAAACTCCTGACCTGAGGTGATCCACCCACCTGGGCTTCGCAAAGTGCTGGGATTACAGGCGTGAGCCGCTGTGCCCAGCCACACCCCCCTTTTAGAAATGGGTAAACTGAGGCTCTGAGAGGTTGAGACACTTGCCATACTGCTGGTCGGTGGTGCAGCAGGGATGCAGCCCCAGGCTATGTGATCTGTGCTTTGCCCCACGGCCCCCAGACCAGATGCTCTCCCCAAAAGTGGCACCAATCAGCTGATAGCCATTGGGACGTGGGTCCTGCTGGACCCGTGCAGGGCACAAAGCACCCATGAGGCTTGTGTGGGGTGTGTGGAAGGCTGTCTGGGAGGGGGACTCCATAGACCCTTCCAGATGTTCTGAGTTTGGGTCTCCGCTTGCCCAGCAGAGCGAGTGACTGGGAGAAAGCTGTCAGGGCCCCCTGGGCAGGGCCAGTGCAGGTACTGTGGTGGCTGCAGTGGGGCACATTCCTCGGTGACCTTTCCAAGTGCGTGGCTCTGGCTAAATGCTTTTCATAAATATCATTGAATTCTCATTCCAACCGTGAGGTTGTGAGGACCACCCTTATCTCTAGTATAGAAATGGGGAAACAAGCCAGGCTCCATGATTCACGCCTATAATCCCAGCACTTTGGGAGGTCGAGGCGGGCAGATCACCTGAGGTCGGGAGTTCAAGAGCAGCCTAACCAACATGGAGAAACCCTGTCTCTACTGAAAATACAAAACATTAGCCAGGTGTGCTGGTGGGCACCTGCAATCCCAGCTACTCTGGAGGCTGAGGCAGGAGAATCGCTTGAACACAGGAGGCGGAGGTTGCAGTGAGCCGAGATCGCACCACTGCACTCCAGCCTGGGCAACAAGAGTGAAAACCCCTCTCAAAAAAAGGAAAAGAAATGGGGAAACAAACAGGTCCAGAGAGGGACAGTGCCCCACCCAGGGGCACACAGCATGGTGGGAGAAGAGCTGGGCTCCTGCTGCAGTTCTCCTCCTGCACCACAGTGGTGTCTAATCAGAGAGCCAAGTGTAGGGGGACAGAGGCCCAGTCCTTAGCTCAGCTGCCACGGTCCCTTCCCTCTCTGAGCCTGTGTCCTCACCTATAAAGTGGGATCATACCATCTTCCCTGCTCCCAGGACCAGTGTGGGCACAGCAGAGACACAGGGTTACTCTCTAAGGTCCAAGCCCCAGGGAGGTTCCTGAACCCTGAGAGGGGGTTCTCAAATTTAAGCATCTCCAGGGTCTGATTCACCCAGAAGGATCCACCACCACTGGGTCCCGTCTCAGCCTCTGGCAGCACCAGAAAACAAGAACGCCCAGAGGCCCCTGCCCTGCAGCTCCCAGGGAAGTGGGCCTGGGTGTGGTGGGGACAGGGTGCATCCAGGTGTCCATCCCTCTTTCTCCTAGTCTGGCTGGATGAGACAGGGTCATGCCCAGATGATGGCGAAATCGACCCGGAAGCCTGAGGCGGTGTCATCGAATTGTCTGGTGGACTCTCACTCCAGCGTCCTGGCTTCAGGTGTCCAGGGGTGTGGCTGCCTGGGGAAGGTGGGCTGAGCACCCTGGATGGAACAGAGCAAATCCTGGCCGCCGCTCAGAAAGACGTGCCAGGACCAGCGAGGAATCCGGCCTGCCTGCTTCCACAACAGGGTTTCCCAGGCCCCGCTGAGTGGACGCACCTCTGACGCCTCCAGGCTCTTGCCGACTCTGGCCCGGTAAGAGAGACTGCCATGGTCCTGGCTGTCGGGGTCCCAGGGAAAGGCTTTTTTCTGGACAAACACACCCTCCCAGTCCCCTGGGCCGGGCAAACATGGGCCTCTGCCATCAACACAAACAAGAACTTCTTGCAGGCGGAGTGGCTGTTTTTTATGTGTTATTTTACAGATATGGAAACAGTCCAAAATGGGATTTATAAATTCTTTTTTGCATTATAAATAAAGATCCTCTGTAACAAATGGTGAATCCTTTTTTTTTTTTTTTTTTTTTACT
>NW_016107474.1:3337103-3348986 GCF_001604975.1 Cebus imitator | reverse complement strand
CTCATCGCAATGTCTGCCTCCCGGGGTTCAAGTGATTGTTTTGCCTAAGCCCCCTCAGTAGCTGGAATTACAGGCAGGAGCCACCACACCCAGCTAATTTTTGCATTTTTAGTAGAGACGGGGTTTCACCATGTTGGCCAGGCTAGTCTCGAACTGATGACCTCAGGTGATCCGCCCACCTCAGCCTCCCAAAGTGCTGGGATTACAGGTGTGAGCCACCGCGCCTGGCCTCAAACAGTGAGTCCTGCTTCTTGGGTCAGGAGGAGGCGACAGAGCACACGAGGTAGAGCGTGGGTTTAAGAGAGACACGTAACACGGAAGAGCCAGTCTGGTGTACGGGCTGCTGTGGAGGTCTTGAGCCCCTTCCTTTTTATCCTGCGTGGAGGCTTCAGCATGGCCCAGGCCTGGGCTCTGAGGTCGCATGGAGCTCGTTTGAGTCCCAGCTGTAGGATCCTGGTGATAACACATCTCTAGGGCGAGAGGCAATATTGTGTTCGTTTTTTTTTAATAACATCACATTAGTGCCAGGTGCGGTGGCTCACTCTTGGAATCCCAGCACTTCGGAAGCTGAGGCAGGAGGAGCTTGAGGCCAGGCGTTCAAGACAAGCCTGGGCAACAAACGAGGCCCTGTCTCCATCAATCCAAGTAAATACATAGTATTCCCGCTTCCCATAGAGCACTCTGACATTGCTGTGCATGTGTGTGTCGTGGGTGTGTGCATAAGTGGGTGTGTGCATGCATGTGCAGGTGTGTGCAGGTGTGTGCACATGTATGCATGTGTACGTGTGTGGCTGTACATGTATGTTTGCAGGTGTTGTGTGTGCATGTGTGTGCATGTATGATGTGTGTATATAGGTGCAGGTGTGTATATGTGGGTGAATGTGTGTGCAAGTATGTATGTGTGATGTGTGTGCATCTGTGTGTGTGTGTATATATGTATGTGTGATGTGTGTATGCATCTGTGTATGTGGGTGTGTGTGTACGTCTGTGTGCATGTGTGATTGTGTGTGTCTGTGTGTGCATGAGTGTGGGTGTGTATGCATGCAAGTGTGTGTGATGTGTGTATGCATCTGTGTATGTGAGAGTGGGTGTGTACATGTGTGGTGTGTGTGTGTGTCCGTGTGTGTATGCATGAGTGTGTGTGTGTCTGTGGGGGTGTGTGCATGTGTGTGTGGTGTTTGTGCATGTGTGTGTATGTGGGTGCCTGTGTATGTGCATGTGTGCATGTGTTTGTGTGGCGTGTATTCATTTTCTGTGGCGTCTCCTGAGTTTGGTTTTTCTTGTGTCTCAGGGTCCCCAGAGCAAGGCCTGAGCTGAGGCTTTGGGCATAAGGGGTAGATTTGGAGGCGGTCCCAGGACACACAGGTAGGGGAGTTGGGAAGGGCAGTTCAGGGGTCCCCAAGACCACCCCCAGGTCTAATCATCCACCGGAAGAACTGAGAAAAGCCGTGTGCATCTTGGTGATGGCTTATGATGGCAAGCAGATACAGGTTAAAATCAGCAGAGAGCAGGAGACCCCAGGATAGGACAGGCGCAGGCTCCCGGCCATCCTCTGACCGCCGAGTTGCAGAGAGCGGACAAGTGGTAACTTCTGACCACGATGTGGGACCACACGCACAGAGCATCGCCAACCAGGGACACCTCGAACCTCAGTGTCCAGAGGCTTCATCAGGGCTCGGCCAACACTCTGCTGTTGCTCCTTGAAATTCTCAATCAGGGTCCAGCATGGTGGCTCATGCCTGCAATTCCAGGACTTTGGGAGGCCAGGGTGGGTGGATCACTTGAGCCCATGAGTTCAAGAGCAGTCTGGGCAACACAGAGTCCCATCTCTTCTAAACTTTTTTTTTTCTGAGAACCTCGCTCTGTCACCAGGCTGGAGTGCAATGGTGTTGTCCTGGCTCACTGTAGCCTCTGCCTCCTGGGTTCAAATGATTCTCCTGCCTCAGCCTTCCAAGTAGCTGTGATTACAGGCACATGCCACTACACATGACTAATTTTTGTTTTTTGATGTGGCGGTGGCATTACAGCCATCTGAGGGCCTCTGCTTACCATCCCCCTCAGCCCATCCTCCTTAGAGGTTCACACATGCTGGAGGAACCAGTCCACACCCTGGGAAACGGGAAATCTTTTTCGCAGCCTGGCAGTAGCATTGCAGCTGCTAAGCCACCACCCCATCCTGCCTCAGTGTTTTTGTTTGTTTGTTTTTGTTTCTGAGATGGCATCTCACTCTGTTGCCCAGGCTGGAGTGCAGTGGCACAATCTCCGCTGACTGCAGCCTCCGCCTCCTGGGTTCAAGCGATCCTCCTGCCTCAGCCTCCAAGTAGCTAGGTTACAGGCGCTCCCCTCCCCACCACACCCAACTAATTTTTGTATTTTTAGTAGAGAAAGCGTTTCACCATGTTGGCCAGCCCAGTTTGAACTCCTGATCTCAAGCAATCTGTTCGCCTCGGCCTCCCAAAGCGCTGGTGTGACCTGCTGCACTGCCTCCAGTTTTTAAACTTCTGTATTAAGGTATTACCCGTACAATTAAGTATACCCCAACAACAGCATGCAGTCAGGTGTGTGTGCGTGTCCACCATGAAAGTACCTCCCTGATCGAGAGAGGACGTTGCTGTGACCCTGGCCACAGGCTTCCCTGGGCCCTTGGAGAGGTCATTGCTGTCCCCATCCCTGACCATGGGTTCCTCTGTCCTGTTCTTGCCCTTCATGTACGTGGAATCTTCTTACGGTGGACCGCCTTTAGCTGAGTAAGTGTTGTAGTCTGTTCCTGCTGCCACAGAAATACCTTAGGCTGGGTAATTTATAGACAATAAACTGTATGGTTCACAGTCTTGGAGGCAAGGAGTCCAGGAGCAAGGTGTCAGCAGACGTGGAGTCAAGTGAGGGCCTGTTTTCTGCCTGAAAAGAGGGTGCTTTTGTACCAAGTCCTTGCCCGGTGGAAGGGGTGAGGCAGCTCACCTTACTTTCCACCGTCCTGACTTAATCGCCCTTCTCAAGGCCTCAGCTCTTAATTCTGTCTCACTGGGGTTGGGCACTGTAACTCACACCTGTAGACCCAGCACTTTGGGAGGTGGAAGCAGGAGGCTCACTTGAACTCAGGAGGCGGTCGAGACCAGCCTGGGCAACACGACGAAACCCCGTCCCTACCAAAAACATAAAAAATTAGCCAGGTGTGGTGGCACGAACCTGTAATCCCAGCTACTGAGGAGGCTGAGGCAGGAGAATCACTTGAACCCAAGAGGCAGAGATTACAGTGAGTCGAAATCACGCCACTGCACTCCAGCCCGGGCGACAGAGTGAGACTCTAGAAAGGAGAGAGAGAGAGAGAGACAGATAGACCAGAGAGAGCGAGAGAGAGGAGAGAGAGCAGCTGAGAAGTGTATGTCATCTGGGGCTAGAAGATCCACTTCCAAGATGGCACATCCACATGGTGAAGCGCCTGCCATGTGGCTGCCAACCTGGGTCTGGGCTCTTGTTTTTCTCCGCAAGAACTTCTCCCTGGGCAGCTTGGGCTTCCTCACAGCATGGCGGCCGACATCCAAGTAAGAACATCTCCGGACAACCAGGTAGAAGCTGCGTCGCCTGTGAAGACCCAGTCTCCGAAGTCACATTACATCCCTTCTGCGGTAGTCATGGGCATCCTAGATTCAAAAGGAGGGAACATAGGCACCACCCCCTGATGGGAACAATGCCAAAGGCATAAGTAGAGCACAGGTTGAGTGAGGTGGCTTCTACCTATAATCCCAGTGCTTTGGGAAGCCCAGGGAGGAGGATCACTTGAGGCCAGGAGTTTGAGACCAGCCTGGGCAATGTAGTGAGATCCTGTCATTACAAAGATAAAAAATAAGCCAGGTGTGGTGGCTCATGCATGTAATCCTGGCACTTTGGGAGGCTGAGGTGGGCGGATCACCTGAGGTCAGGAATTAGAGGCCAGCCTGACCCACATGGAGAAACCCTGTCTCTCCTTAAAATACAAAATTAGCCAGGCATGGTGGTGCATGCCTGTAACCCCAGCTACTCAGAAGGCTGAGGCAGGAGAATTGCTTGAACCCTGGAGGTGGAGGTTGCAGTGAGCCAAGATTGCATCATTGCACTGCAGCCTGGGCAACAAGAGCAAAACTGCATCTCAAAAAAAGAAAAGAAAAGAAAAATACAAATAAACTCGGTGTGGTAGTGTGCACCGGTAGTCCCAGCAGCCGGAGGCGGCGGTAAGCTGTGATCGCACCGCTGCACTCCAGCCTGAGTTACAGAGCATCAAAAAAAGGGTAGGAGGAGGAGGATGGAGAGGAGGAAAGAAGAAGAAGAACAAGAAAAAGACGAAGAAGAAAAGAGAAGAACAAGAGGAAGAAGAAGGAAAGGAGGAGGAGGAGGAGAAAAAAGAAGGCGGAGGAGGAAGAGAAGGGGGAGGAGGAGGAGGAGACAATGTGGGATGGGAGATGTTGTGGCCCCATTTGGAATCACAACCTGCCGCCGGTTCAGGCAGTTCTTGTCCCTGGAATGCCTTTGCCCCAGTCCCAGTATCTCTGCAAGATCCAGTTCCATAGAAGCCTGGCGCCCCTCTGTGCCAGGCCCTGCCAGCAGGAAGCCTTGCTGCCCTCCAGCTCCCACAGCAGGTGTTCCCTCCCTCCCCTGTGAGCAGGATGCCCTTCCGGTGTTTCTCAGTCACTAATGTTCAGGAAATCACAGGAACAGGTGCCTTGTCCCTGGGGCTGAGAGCCTAAGGTTCAGCAAGTCGCCAACATCCCAGTAACCCCTGCCGCTGGCTCTAATAAATAAATTTTGCAAAGGTACTGACTTAGTCTCACTCTTTGGTGTATTCCCAGCACACCTCTATCATAGGTGCTAATGTATTGATTTAGTTTTTGGTTTTTGTTTTGTTTTGTGTTTTGGAAACAAGGTCTTACTGTCACCCAGGCTGAGGTGCAGTAGTGTGATCAAACTCTGGGGCTCAAGCAATTATCCTGCCTCGGCCACCCAAAGCACTGGCATTACAGGTGTGCACCACTGTGCCTGGTCCTTTTTTTTTCCTTTTTTTTTTTTTTTTTTTGAGACGGAGTTTCGCTCTTGTTACCCAGGCTGGAGTGCAATGGCGCGATCTCGGCTCACCGCAACCTCCGCCTCCTGGGTTCAGGCAATTCTCCTGCCTCAGCCTCCTATGTAGCTGGGATTACAGGCACGTGCCACCATGCCCAGCTAATTTTTTGTAGTTTTAGTAGAGACGGGGTTTCACCATGTTGACCAGGATGGTCTCGATCTCTTGACCTTGTGATCCACCCGCCTCGGCCTCCCAAAGTGCTGGGATTACAGGCTTGAGCCACCGTTTTTTTTTTTTTTTTTTTTGAGGGAGTCTCCCTCTGTCACCCAGGCTGGAGTGCAATGGCATGATCTCGGCTCACTGCAACCTCCCCCTCCCGGGTTCAAGTGGCTTTCCTGCCTCAGCCCCCTGAGGAGCTGGGATTACAGGCACTCACCACCACACCCAGCTAATTGTTGCTTCTTCAGTAGAGATGGGGTTTCGCCATGCTGGCCAGGATGGTCTCACTCTCTTGACCTCGTGATCCACCCGCCATGGCCTCCCAAAGTGCTGGGATTGCAGGCATGAGCCGCCGCGCCCGATCCAGCCTGTATTTAACCTTCATATTGCCTGCTATGTAGCAGGCACTGTTCCTAACACTTTACACGTATTTTAACTCACAGTATTCTCATGGAAATCCTGAGAGAGTGTGTATTAGTCAGTTTTCTTTTTGCTGTGGTGTTGCTGTGTAACAAACAACCCCACCCCTCTGTCCCCCACCAGCAAACTCAGTGGGTTAGAACAGAGCACTGATTCCTCACTCTCAGCTCTGTGGGTTGGCCATGACCTTGCCATGTGCCTGTGAGGCGCTGGGCTTTATCAGCTGCAGCTGGACTCCGATTTCCTTCAAGTGTCCTCTCACTTAGGAACCAACCAGAGTATGTTCATTCGCTCAGTGGGTGGCAGAGGCACAGAGCACAGGCAGAGCCAATGCCTTCGCAGCTTCTGCTTGTGACACGTGGCCACATTCCCTCAGCCAAGCAAGTGACACGGCCAAGCCCAACACAGAGTCGGGAAGTTTCCCGGCACCAGGAAGGGACAGAGAAGTCTCCTCAAGAGCAGGAAGGATGAGTGGGAAACAGTCATCTAATCTCCCACAGGTCGGTGCTCTGATTACCCCCATTTTACAGATGGGGGACTTCAGGCATGTAGGAGTGACATCACTGGCCCAAGGTCATCTGAAGTAAGTGGCAGAGGTGGGATTCAAACCGGAGCCTGTGGTTTTACCCCCCAGGGATCTGCTTCTCTTGCTCTTGTTGACTGCCCAGGCTAATCACGGCCCGCTTCCTTCTAGCTTCTCAGAGCCCCTTCTGTCCACCTAGAAGGCAGACCAGACCGCCTGCCCCTCCTCTTGAATCCAGGGGCCACTGGGTCTCAGGGTAGCAGGGAACCTCACACCTTCCTGAATACTGCTCAGCGGCCTGCCATGGCTGGTCACCTGCTTCTGCCTACATTTCTGCGGCCCAGAGCAAGTGGGATGAGGGCTCTGAGCTGGGGACACAGGCGGGAGGGCCAGCTAGAGGCTGCAAGCGCCCAGGAGGCTAGGCATGGCTTTCTCTCAGAGGCCTGGGCTGAGTTCCCCTATCTCCTTGAGGAACTGGGGCCTAAGGCATTCATAGCAATCCCCAGCTTTGGGCCTGGTGTGGCCGGAGGCCTCAGCCCTGGTCAGCATCTCTGGTGAGGTCAGAGTTTGGGAGGTGTTACCCCAAGATGAAGTCTGCTGAGTAAGGGCAGAGAGACCCTTCCTGGTGACAGCTGCCCCCCACGCTGCAGTCAACCCTGTGGCGTACCCACTGTACAGCTCCTCTGTCCCTCATGCCTCTGCCTCCCAGAAGCTCTGCCTCCTCTAGGAAGGGAGGGGCATGGCAGAGAGGGGCCTGCTCCGGGCAAGCTCTCACACAGGAAGGCATGGGTGCTAGGGGAAGGGCACCCACTGCAGCCCTGGCACCCCTCCCCTGAGCTGTGAGATGGAATCTGGGGAATGGGTAGGAGCAATGGGTAGGAATGGGTAGGGTTTGGTGTCAGTCAGCTCCCTGTTGTGCTGTGTGATCCTGGAAAGTCACTCGACCTCTCTGAGCCTCTTCTTCACCTGTGAAGTGGGGATGGTAACTACCCACCTATGGAAGCACATGAGGATTGCGTGGCATCATCCACAAAGTCCACCCACCACGAGGCTTCGTAGCTGCCCAGAGGTTCCCAGTGGGACTGAGCCCTGGTTGCCAGCATTAGAAACCTGCTCACTAACCTGAACCGGCTCCTTCTCAAGGTCCCCGTCTCAACCTCCCTTCCTGGGACTGCCTTCCGAATAAACCACTTCCACTTGGATCCTGTTTGGGGACCCAACCTCAGACGACGTTCCCATACTCCACCCATCAGCTGGATTATTGTGTCAGAGCGAGTCACGGAACGCGCCACACTCTGAGATTGAATTATAAGTCCTTTATTATGCCAGCGACCGAGAGGCAGCTAATGCCCAAAATTCTCCCGGCCCCTTAGAAAATGTTAGGTGGTCTTTTAAACCCTGGTTTTGAAAGGCTGGAGGAACCTAGCTGAAGCAAATGTTTCACAACAGCAGAGTAAGCAAGAAGTTAAAAGATAAACTAGCACATGAGAAATAAAACAGTGCCAGGTGCGAGGGGTGAGGTTGTCATAAAAGACATACGACTTACAGATAACAGGGGCTCTGGGCGCGCGACAGCACCTGCATTCCCAGGCTCTGCTGGTGCCACTTAACTCGGCCTCTTATCGGCAAAGGCATTCCTAGAGGTGCCCAGTGTCAGCCTGTCCCAGCTACATACTATAGTTACATACTTAATGGTGGGAAAATAACTAAAATGAAGAAGCTAAGATGGAGTCTGTCTGGCTCAGGAAGCTAAAGCCTGAACAGCTTTTAATCTGAGGGAGAGTTAGTTTTCGCTGGCAAAAAGCAGGTTATCACAGGATGATCTCAAGCAAGTCACCTGGCCTCTCTGAGCCTCAGTTTCCTTAATCTTCAAATGGAGACAGTAACCAGGTTGTGCAGAAGATGATGTGACTGAACACACACAAGGAACCGGAAATGCTAGCACCAGCGCCGATGTTTGCACAGCTGTGTTGGAGAAGAGCAAGGCTGGTTCGTGTGTCACAGTTGCTGGGGTGTTGGGTTCTCAGTGAACTGGACACTTCATCAAAGGCCGGGATGCTCTGTAAGTGGGGTGGGTGCCTCTTTGGAGCAAGTCCAGAGTGAGGGTTTATGTTGAACACAAAACATCCCTCCCCTATTTTTTTCTTTTTGAGATGGAGTATCTCTGTCACCCAGGCTGGAGTGCAGTGGCGTGATCTCGGCTCACTGCAACCTCCGCCTCCAGGGTTCAAGCGATTCTCCTGCCTCAGCCTCCTGAGTAGCTGGGACTACAGGTGCGCACCCCCGTGCCTAATTTTTGTATTTTTAGTAGAGGCAGGGTTTCACCATGTTGGTCAGGCTGGTTTCTAACTCCTGACCTTGTGATCTGCCTGCCTTGGCCTCCCAAAGTGCTGGGATTATAGGTGTGAGCCCTTGCGCCTGGTTCCCTATTCTTATTTTTTGTCTGTTTTTCTTTAAATACATCCTGGGGGAATGGTTCCTAACGTCTGCAGTTTATTTTTCGTTTCTTTCTAATGCCAAAGCCAAGCATACTGATTAAAACCAACAATAAAAAAGCTTTGTGAATGGCCCCTGAAGTGTGTGTTGGGGGAGCGCGGGGCCACAGTAAATGGCAAATGAAGGGGAAATAGACAGAAATTAACAGCACCGGCTGCGGGCAAAGCCCGTTAACCCTAACCCTGGTGTGTCGGGGGACGGTTCCTGGGTTCCAAGACACGAGGGAACGTTCTGGTCTTGAAACCTGGGATTCATGTTGTATTCCTCCAGGAAGGGAGTTTGGGAGGGAGAAAAGTGTGAAAACAGATGGAAATGTAATTTTTTAATGACAGCAGCAGATGGCAAAAAGACACAAGAGTGTATTCACACCATGTCGGAGCCATTTGAGAACGCCTGGCCCAGCCATAATGTGCACGGCGGGGCTGTCATGACGGCTCCCCGGCCGAACCCAGGAGCCGGCACGCTGCAGGCAGGAACATGCGGGTCCCCCAAGGAGGCGTGGGACGAGCTGCCAGGCTATGCAGAGCTACAGGTAGATGGGGAAATACCTGTGGCCACCCGGGTTGGATCTGGGAGCTTCCCTGTGCCTGGCTCCTCTGGGCAGAGTGTAGATGGTCCATGGGCTCTAGATTCAGACAGACCCGGCTCTTTAGCGCCTTGGCTGCTCCGCTCACCTGCCTCCAGGTGAGTCTCCTGTGGCTACACTGCATCCTACCCTCGACTTTGTGCACCCTAAGTTCCCTTCTAGTGTATATCTAGGCTTGTCATCATGGTGTGCACCTGGAATCCCATTGCTTTGGGAGGCTGAGGCAGAAGGATGGCCTCAGCCCAGGATTTCAAGGCTGCATTGAGCTACTATCATGCCACCGGATTCCACCTGGGGAGCACAGCAAGACCTGGTCTCTAAAATAAAATAGGCTAGGTGTGGTGGCTCACACCTGTAATCCCAGCACTTTGGGATGCTGGGGTGGAAGGGGTTTGAGACCAGCAAGGGCAACAAAATGAGACTTTGTCTCTACAAAAAACTCCAAAAATGAGCTGGGTATGGTGGTGCATGCCTTTGGTCTGAGCTATACAGAAGGCTGAGGCAGGAGGATCACTTGACCCCAAGAGATCAAGGCTGCAGTGAGCTGTGATTGCACCACTGCACTCCTGCCTAGGTGGCCGAGTGCATTTATTAATATTCTGTCTCAAAAATATTAATAAAATAGACCGGGTGCAGTGGCTCATGCCTGTAATTCCAGCACTTTGGGAGGCTGAGGTGGCCACATCACGAGGTCAGGAGATCGAGACTTTTCTGGCAAACACAGTGAAACCCCGACTCTACTAAAATACAAAAATTAGCCGGGTGTGGTGGTACACACGTGTAGTCCCAGCTACTCCAGAGGCTGAAGCAAGAGAATTGCTTGAACCTAGGAGGCGGAGTTTGCAGTGAGCCAAGACTGAGCCACTGCACTCCAGCCTGGTGACAGAGAAAAATTGTGTGTCAAAATAATAGATAATAAATAAATAAATGAGATGGCTTGCCTTAAAGCGCTTCCCATTGCCTTCAGGGTCAAGTCCAGTTTCTTCAAAGTAGCTCACGAGAGCAGCCCCTTCAGGCTGGCCCCCACCCGTCTTTCTGGCTTTGCCAGTGGCCCCTGCCTGGTTGGGTGCTGCGCTCAGGGGGAGAGGACGGTCTTGCAGGGCTGATGAGAAACACGCTCTGCTACTGCCTGGAGGACGAGCCACTGTCTACTGAGCACAACTGTGCCCGACACCCCTGCGGACTTCACCGGTGTCAGTCCCTTTAAGCCTTGCAACAGCTCCAGGAGAAGGTGAGGCTCAAAATAGGCCACAGGGGAAGTGATGGGGCCCAGTCCATCAGAGCTACTGCTGCTGGCCAGAAACACTGGGCCATGGGCACTAGGTGGAATCGGCCCGCAGGGGGCCACATGGTTACCCTCTCCCAGACCGAAGCACACTGAATGCCCAAGTCCCCCAGCAGGAGACGCAAAGGTGTCCACTCTCCGGCCCCCTCCGCACAGTGGACACCCCGCTTGCAAAGTCATCCCTTTCCGTTCTCAGGGTCCTGCTCCGTGCCACAGGCCTGGCTTCTTTCAGTGGAGGCAGGGCAGGAAGATGGACCCCTGAAGAGTTGTTTTCCATTCTGTGTGTCTTTTTGGCTGTGTCACTGTTTCTCTAGCCCTCTCCTCCACTCAGTGATGACACCAGCAGCTGCTAGCTGCTGCTTTCCCCTAAGCTCCCCCAGGAGGTCCCAGGAGACAGGCTGAGCTCACTTTATGCCACAGTAGTGGCTCCAAACCTTGGCTGAGGAGTCTGGAAAATTCTGTTGCCCCAGCCCTGCCCCTTTGGTGCCCATTTCTTTGGTGCAGGAGGAGGCCTGGATGTGGGGCAGGTGGTTCTACTGTACAGGTAGAGCTGGGAGGGTTTTTTTTATTTTTTTCTTTTCTTTGAGACGGAGTTTCCCTCTTGTTGCCCAGGCTGGAGTACAATGGGTCGATCTTGGCTTACCGCAGCCTCTGCCTCTCAGATTCTCCAGCCTCAGCCTCCTGAGTAGATGGGATTACAGGCACGTGCCACCACACTTGGCTAATTTTGTATTGTTAGTAGAGATGGGGTTTCTCCATGTTGGTCAGGCTGATCTCGAACTCCTGGCCTCAGGTGATCCGCCCACGTGGGCCTCCCAAAGTGCTGGGATTACAGGTGTGAGCCAGCGCACCCAACCAATATTTTATTTACTCAGTTTTTTGAGATAGAGCCTTGCTCTGTCTCCGAGGTTTGAGTGCAGTAGTGCAATTTTAGCTCACTCCAACCTCCATGTCCTAGGTTTAAGTGATTCTCCTGCCTCAGCCTCCCAAGTAACTGGGATTACAGGCACCCACCATCATGCCTGGCTAATTTTGTATTTTGGTAGAGATGGCGTTTCGCCATGTTGGCCAGGCTGGTCTTGGACTCCTGACCTCAAGTGATCCGCCGCCTCAGCCTCCCGAAGTGTTGGGAGCCACCGCGCCCGGCCACTCCCGTGTTTGTTACAGTAATATTCACAATAGTCAAGATATGGAATCAACCTAAATGCCCTTCAAAAACTGAATGGAGGCCGGGCGCGGTGGCTCATGCCTGTAATCCCAGCACTTTGGGAGGCCGAGGCGGGTGGATCACGAGGTCAAGAGATCGAGACCATCCTGGT
>NW_016107474.1:3332024-3336143 GCF_001604975.1 Cebus imitator | reverse complement strand
GGGTTTCACCATGTTGACCAAGATGGTCTCGATCTCTTGACCTCGTGATCCACCCGCCTCGGCCTCCCAAAGTGCTGGGATTACAGGCTTGAGCCACCGCGCCCGGCCTCCTACTTCATTTTGAAGATGAAGACACAGGGGTTCAGAGTGGGCACTTGCCCTTGGTCACGCAGCATCCAGAGTGGCCTTTTATTTCTTCTCTTTGAGCATACTTGTCTTTTCTCTTTTGTTGTTGTTTTTATTTATTTTACTAGAGATGGGGTCTTGGCATGTTTCCTAGGCTGATTTTGAACTCCTGGCTTGAAGTGATCCTCCTACCTCAGCCTCCCAAAGTCCTGGGATTACAGGCATGAGTCACCACACTTGGCCAAGAGTATTTGTTTCCATACATGAAGGTAACTCAGTGAAATCTCCAGGTCTGTAACGGACAACTTCCAAGGCAGATACACAACACACACAGCATTGTGAACAGCCCTGTGGGTGGGCGGAATGTCATTACGGATTTATTTCGTTTTTCCAATAATCTTTCATGAGGCTTTAGGGAGGTCAGAGAGAAGAGCACCCGGTTAGCTGGGGGGCAGGGGTAGCTTTCCTGCTGGAATTCCAAGCCCTGGAATCATCTTGTCTCCTGTGATTATTCTCAGAGCCTGATGATCAGGGTTTCCAATTCGAGTGCGGTCCTAGACAACTGTTTCACCCCGGCAAGCTTTTCCCGCCATGACCACCCCATCAAAATCACCTGGCCCTGGATGAAATTCAACTTTCTGTCCTCCCCCGGACTCCTGAATCCCAACTCCCAGCAGTGTGCACATGGACAGTGGGCACCGGCCAGGGGATTTTCACACAGGTGCACTCTGGCCACTGCTCTGGCTTCACCTGTGCCCACCGTGCGGGGGGCAGCCTGTCCAGAGAACAGGCACTTGCTCAGGTGGTGCAAACCTGCCACTCCTGTGTCACCTGCGGCACATTCCAAGGCCCTGCCCTGAAGTGTCCGAACTGGAAGCTGTGGGGTGGGTTGGAGGAGCCTGCATTTTAATAGATTTTTTTAACCAATGTGTGCAAAAAGGGCAGAAGATTGTGAAATTAATGGAAACAATCTCTTCCCTCATCCTGCTATCTGTCAGCCTAGGTGATGATGCATTCTGGGCCGGGTGCTGAGTTTGGGCAAATAAATGCATTTACTCTTGGCTTGGCACAAGGGCTCCCACCTGTAATCCCAGCACTTTGGGTGGTTGAGGTGGACGGATTGCTTGAGGCCAGAAGTTCAAGGCCAGTCTGAGCAACGTAGGGAGATCCCAAATCCAGAAAAAGTTGTTTAAAATTTAAAATAAGGGGCGGGCGCGGTGGCTCAAGCCTGTAATCCCAGCACTTTGGGAGGCCGAGGCGGGTGGATCACGAGGTCAAGAGATCGAGACCATCCTGGTCAACATGGTGAAACCCTGTCTCTACTAAAAATACAAAAAATCAGCTGGGCATGGTGGCGCGTGCCTGTAATCCCAGCGACTCAGGAGGCTGAGGCAGGAGAATTGCCTGAACCCAGGAGGCGGAGGTTGCGGTGAGCCGAGATCGCGCCATTGCACTCCAGCCTGGGTAACAAGAGCGAAACTCCGTCTCAAAAAAAAAAAAAAAAAAATTAAAAATAAAATAAACGCGTTTACTTTCCGCCCCACGTGGAACGGTGTTTACGGTGGGCGCCGGGCGCAGGCGACGGGACAACAAAGCTGCCGCCGGCTGCAGGAAGCCCTGAGAGCTCCAGGTGCGCGCCCACGGGCGGGGCGGGGCCTGTCACGGGCCGGGGCGGGGCCGGCGCTCAGCCTCACTCGGGTTCGCCAATCCGCGGGCTCCCAGCGGCCGTGCTCTCGGCTCCCCGCCGCCCGCCGACGGCGCCGCCGCGTTCCTATAGGCTGGCGCAGGCCGTCTTCCGGTCGGGGCGGGCTCTCGCTGTGGCGGGAAAACAGCAGCCGCGGCTTCACCTCCGGGACGCAGAGGGGCCAGAAAAGCCTGTGAGGCCCCGGCTGGCTAGTTGCGCCGCCATGGACGCGGCCGAGGTGGAGTTCCTGGCCGAGAAGGAGCTGGTTACCATCATCCCCAACTTCAGTCTGGACAAGATCTACCTCATCGGGGTGAGGCCCGGGCCCTCCGTGGGACGCGGGGCGGGCGCGTCCGGGGCTTCCGCGAGGCGGCCTGGGCTGGGGTCGCAGGCTCTCCCTGCTCCGTTTCCGCGGAAGCCACCGCTCGGGGCTGCGCTCGCGCACCGCCGTTGCCGCTTCTCGAAGGGGGAAAACGAGGCTGTACGCAGTTGCCAGTGGCCCCGAGCGCCCGCGTTTACAGGGTTTTTGTTTGTTCGGTTTGGTTTTTGAGACCGTCTCTCTCTGTCGCCCAAGTTGGAGTGCAGCGGCGCGATCTCGGCTCACCGCAACCGCTGCCTCCCGGGTTCAAGCGATTCCCCTGCCTCGGCGTCCCGAGTAGCTGGGATGACAGGCATGCGCCGCCACACCTGGCTGATTTTTGCTTTTTTGGTAGAGGTGGGGTTTCGCCATGTTGGCCAGGCTGGTCTCGAACTCCTGACCTCAGGGGAGCCACCGCGGCCAGCTACTGTCCTGTTTGGTAGAGATGGGGTTCTGCCTGTGTTGCCCAGCCTCGCCTGGAACTCCTGGGCTCGCCCAGGCGATCCTCCCACCTCCGACCCCCGAGGTGCTGGGATTATGGGCAAGAGTCCGCTTTGCGTTTGCTTGTTTTTGTCTTTATTTTTTGAGATGGAGTCTTGCTCTGTCGCCCAGGCCGGAGTGCAATGGTTCGATCTCAGCTGACTGCAACCTCCGCCTCCCGGGTTCAGGTGATTGTCCTGCCAAGCAGCTGAGATTACAAGCCTGAGCCACTGCACCTGCCCAGCTTTGTGTTTTAAGTAGAAAGGAGGCACCGGGGTGCTGGGAGTCCTAGGGAAGGACTACCTGCCCGCACTCACTGCCCGGGACCCAGGACGCCAACACTGGGTGTGTGAAACGTGTTCTTGAGTTGGTGGGTGCAGGCGGGAGAAGGAGGCGGGAGTGTCCCCGCCCGCTCAGGGGGCCTTGCGTTTCCTCCGCGGAAGGGTCAGAAGGACCGTGTCCCGGCTCGGCTCGCAGGTGTCTTGGAGCTGCTTAGCAGGGGCTTTGTTGTGAGTCTGATAACAGCTGGGCTTTTGTTTTTATTTGCGTTTGGACTTCAGCTCCTGCAATGCCTTTCCAGTTATTTGATAACAGTGACATCACGGTAATGCTTTTTGTTCTGTTTTAATCTTACTGGGAATTGTTTTACTTTTGGCAGGGGGATCTGGGGCCTTTTAACCCAGGTTTACCAGTGGAAGTGCCCCTGTGGCTGGCAATTAACCTGAAACAAAGACAGAAATGTCGGCTGCTCCCTCCGGAGTGGATGGACGTGGGTAAGGATGCGTGAGTGACGCGTGGGTGGCGGTGGGTTGGGGTCACACCCTCTCCCACGGGTGGAGACATGGGGCCTCCTTCCTAAGTCTGGGCTCTCTCTGCTCCATTATCCACTGATCAGCTGAAAAGAGTACTTCCAGATTAACCTCTCAGCAGAGTCTAACCACTGTTACTAATACCAGGTTTTGGGATTTGTGAAAATTGTAGTTTACTCTTTCAGACAGGGTCTAATTCCATCGCCCAGGCTGGAAAGCAATAGTGCAATCTGGGCTTACCGCAGCCTTTGTCTCCTTGTTCAAGTGACCCTCACACCTCAGCCTCCCCAGTAGCTGGGACCACTGGTGTGCCCCACCACACCCTGCTAATTTTTGCATTTTTGTAGAGACGGAGTTTTGCCATGTTGCCCAGGCTGGTCTCAAACTCCTGGGGTGAAGGGAACTGGCCGCCTTGGCAGATCTGCTGTGATTACAGGCATGAGCCACTGTGCCCAGCCTATATTTTAATCTAAGATATTTCAATGTGCTTTAAAATAAATGACCTTAAAGAAGCACTGGTTTTAAAGTTTTAAAAATAAGTATAGAAGCCGGGCGTGGTGGCTCACACCTGTAATCCCAGCACTTTGGGAGGCCGAGGCGGGTGGATCATGAGGTCAAGAGATTGAGACCATCCTGGTCAACATGGTGAAACCCCGTCTCTA
>NW_016107474.1:3328504-3330819 GCF_001604975.1 Cebus imitator | reverse complement strand
AGATCGCGCCATTGCACTCCAGCCTGGGTAACAAGAGCGAAACTCCGTCTCCAAAAAAAAAAAAAAAGAAAAAACTGAAACAGTGCTTCAAAGATGCAGACAGTTTTTGTTCTGAACCTTTGCAACCTTTTTTCTCTTTTGGAGTTAAGAGCTCATTATAGGAAAAAAATTTCAATTTTACTATTTTTTTGTGGGAGAGGGGTATGGTCATATATGTGGAATTTGAAAAGACCCTGAGTGATTTTTTTTTTTTTCTTCTTGTGTCAATGGGGTTTCAGCCCTGAGTGATTTTTGACTGCCCTTCCTTACTGGGAATCACTGGGGATATGTCCCTCCTAGAAGCAAGAACTCATTGAGCTAGCCACTCTTGGGTTCGTTTAAGACAGAATGCTTGGCCAAGCGTGGTGGCTTATGCCTGTAATCCAAGCACTTTGGAGGCCAAGGCAGGCCGATCACCTGAGGTCGGGAGTTCAAGACCAGCCTGACCAACATGGTGAAACCCCATCTTTTAAAAACAAACAAACAAAAAAACCAGACTGCTTGGTGTATCTGGGGTGCAGTGGTACAATCATGGCTCACTGCAGCCTTCACCGTGTCAAGTCATCCTTCTGCTTCAGCCTCCTGAGTAGCTGGGACTATAGGCGTATACCACCATGCCTGATTGACTGACTGATTGATTGATATGTTGCCCAGGCTGGTCTCAAACTCCTGGACTGGAGCAATCCTCTTAGAGTGCTGGGATTACAGGTGTGGGTTGTTGCCTCTGGCCTGAAGGCTTTTTTAGGCAGAGAGATCCACGAGGCCTGGCTCCATTAGTGCAGTATCCTCTCCTCTCCAGGCCCCTTATTTAAAATCGGGCTCTGGCAATTTGGGCCCATCCAGACCTGAGGTGGTACATGGTAAGGGCCTGTCTCATCGCAGGCTAGAGTCAGAAGGTGTGGAGAGCTCTCCTTGAGCTTTCTCCCTGGGCTGGAGCTGTATCGTGGCAACAGTGAGGCACCACTAGCCAGTTGGTAGACCCTATGTATGCCAGCAGCCTGCTGCCTCTGACTTCTCCACCATAGATAAGTTCTGCCGCTTCTGGGACTGCATACAAATGGCATAATCTAGCATGTCGTTGTTTCTGACCTCTTACCCAACAGTGTTTCTGAGATTCACTGATTGCTGCTTGTATCATTACGTACCTCCATGGCTAGGTACTCTCCATCATATGAGAATAGCACATATTTGTTCACCCATTCTTCTGTTGGTAAATATTTGGGATTCCCATTTTTGGCTTTTAAAAAATTAGAAGCCAGGTGTGATGGTTTGAGCCTGTAATCACAGCACTCTGGGAAGCCAAGGCGGGTGGATCACCTGAGGTCAGGAGGTCAAGACCAGCCTGACTAACATGGTGAAACCCCGTCTCTACTGAATACAGAAAAAAAAAAAAAAAAAAAAGTATAGATTAGCATGTAGAGAAGCAGAGTAGTTACAGAGAATGCCTGAAAATAATACGTCACAATAGGGCTAAGATTCAGCTATAAAAGGATGAAATTGTGATACATCCTGCTGCGTGGATGAACCTTCAACTTCTTGCTGAACGAAAGAAACCGGGCACAAAGCCTACAGGTGGCATCGTCGTTTATATGAGCTGTCCACAATAGACAAATCAACAGAGATGGCATGGAGGAGTAGTTGCTTAGGAATGTGGGTGTTGGGAGTGATGGAGGAATTGTGGAGCTTGTTTTTGGCATGATGAAAATTGCGATTGATTGAGGTCATGGTTGCACAGGTCTGAATACGCGAAACACCATTGACTTGTACAGTTGTATTTGTTGTTGTTCCTGAGATGGAGTCTTGCTCTGTCACCCAGGCCGGAGTGCAGTGGTGCCATCTCCGGTCACTGCAACCTCTGCCGCCCTTGTTCAAGTGATTCTCATGTCTCAGCGTCCTAATTACAGGCGCATACCACCACACCTGGCTAATTTTTGTATTTTTAGTAGAGATGGGGTTTCTCTAGGTTGGCCAGGCTGGTCTCGCACTTGTGACCTTGTGATCTCCCTGCCTCAGCCTCCCAAAGTACTGGGATGCCAGGCGTGAGTTACCGCACCTGGCCCCGTACACTGTGTTTTTAATACTCCACAGTTCTACTAAAACTTGTATACTTTAAATGGCTGAATTGTGTGATACATTAATTATGCCTCAATAAAGCTGCTAGAAAAAACTGAAACAGGCCGGGCGCGATGGCTCACGCCTGTAATCCCAGCACTTTGGGAGGCCGAGGCGGGTGGATCACGAGGTCAAGAGATCGAGACCATCCTGGTCAACATGGT
>NW_016107474.1:3313966-3328494 GCF_001604975.1 Cebus imitator | reverse complement strand
GGAGTGCAGTGATTGTACATAGGCGTTGTCATGGTATGCTCACTGTAGCCTCCAGCTCTTGGGCTCAAGCGATCCTCCTGCTTCAGCCTCCCTAGTAGCTGGGACTACAGGTATGCACCACTGTGCCCGGCTCACTTCTAGCTTTTCAGACAGTGTCTCTCTGATGCCCAGGCTGGAGGGCAGTGGTGTGATCATGGCTCACTGCAGCCTCCACCTCCTGGGCTCAGCTGATCCTTCCATTCAACTTCTCAAGTAGCTAGGGCTACAGGTGTATACCATTACACTCTGCTAATGTTTGTCTCACTTTGTTGCCCAGACTGGTTTTGAACTCCTGGGCTCCCACCTCGACTGCCCCAAGTGCTGGGATTACAAGGGTGAGGCAATGCGCCTGGCTCTTTTTTCACTATTAATAAGGCTTTTGTGAATATGCTTGTCCAAGTCTTTTCATGGATACGTTTTTTTCCCTTGGGTAAACAAATAGGTAGTGTGACGGACCTGCTGGCTCTTAGGACAGATAATGCTCAGCTTTGAAAGAAACTGCCACCTGGTCGTCCAGAGCAGCTGAGCCTTTACCCTACAAGAAATGTACACGAGTTCCCATTGTTTCATGTCCTGGCCAAAAATGTTGATTGTGTCTTTTTGACTTGCCAGAAAGTTGGACCAGGGGTATTTGATAAGCTGACTCAGGTGTTAGTGAAAGGTGACAGTGCTGTGTAGAGAAGGTCGGCGTGATGAGAGCGGAGCAGGGATTCTTCCAGGCAAGCCCTCAGTAGCCTCTAGCTGATTGAGGTAGGAGACCTGGCGGGTGTCTAGGTATGTTTTGAAGGCAGCAGCACCCAGATTGGCTGAAGGACTGGCGGTGGGGTGTGAGGGGGAAGAGTGAAAGCCGACAGCCAGGCTGTTGGCTTGACGCCCAGAAGGAGATGGAATTGCTGTGTCCTGAGGTGGGAGGCGGCGGGAGCAGGGCGTGGGCTGCAGTGGGTACCAGGAGTTGGGGTTTGAACCGTTGTGCTTTTTGGATATTCAGGGGGAAGTTATAGCAGTGCTGAGGTATTGAGTCAGGAGTCAGGAGTCAGGACTCGCGGCTGATGGGGGCATACATTGGGAGGTCTTTCTGAGCACGAGGTGAAATTTGGACGAGGTGGTATGGATATGAGTTTAGGTAGTGGAGAAAGGGGTTGGGAGCTGAGCTCTGTGTACCGGTGTTGAGAGGTCAAGAGGAATTGGCAAGTGACAAGAAGGGGTACCTACTGAGGTCAGAAGAAAGCTCAGAGGGGTGTCCTGGTACCTGGAGAGGGATTTGGATGAGGGAGGGCCTTCTTTTTAAGGTGGTAGATGTTAGTGTGTTTGTGAGGGTCAAGCAGGGAGGGGACAGTGGTCATTTGAGAGAATGAGAGCTGGAATGCCTTCCTGTGCAGGTGAGAGGAGGGCCCCAGGACTCCTGGAAGGCTGGTCCTCTAGTGGGTAGGGAGCTACGCAGGGAGGCTGGGGGATGGGGGTCACACTTAGCTGGGTGTCAGGGGTGAGGCGGGTGGTGGGTTGAGGTGGTGCTGACGGAGGTAGAGAGAGGGTGAGTGGACTGGGGAATTGGACCAGGATTGCAGGACAGCGGCAAGGGCCCTGGGGATGGGTAGCTGGCACTTTACACTGGGATCCTGCAGCGTAGTTGTGCTGCATGCTTGTCCCTCAGCTACATTCCACAGTCCACACGCAGGACAGGTTTCTCCGCAGAGTGGGGGGCTGAGCAAAATGGGCACGTGTGAGAACAGTGCTGGTGCTGGTGGAATTGGACACAGCCGCTTGATTCTAGCTGCTGGGCTTTCACCCCTCTAGGATCTTATGCCTCCTCCTGGGGTGGCTTCTCTGCTCCCCCCTCCCCACCCGGATGTTGTATCACGCCCGGGTCTGCGTGGCTCTAGTTTTGTAAGGTGTCTTGCTCTTTCTGAATAAGGCTTAGTATAAATAAATTTAAGTCACTGACGACTTTGATCACTTACTACATGAAAGGTAAAGTACTGACCAGATATGGTGACTCACTCCTATAATGCCAGCACTGTGAGAGGCTGAGGCAGGAACATCACTTGAGCTCAGGAGTTTGAGACCAGCCTGGGCAACATAGTGAGACCTTGTCTCTACAACAAATAAAAAATTAGCCGGTTATGGTGGCATGCACCTGTGATCTCAGCTACTCCTTGGGAGGATTGTTTGAGTCCAGGAGGTTGAAGCTGCAGCGAGCTGTGACGGTGCCACTGCACTCCAGGCCTGGGCATCAGAGAGACCCTCTCTCATAAAAACAAATAACAGTAAAGGTAAAGTACTTTGTTCTTTCCCTTAAAAACCAAAACAAGGCCGGGCGCAGTGGCTCAAGCCTGTAATCCCAGCACTTTGGGAGGCCGAGGCGGGTGGATCACGAGGTCAAGAGATTGAGACCATCCTGGTCAACATGGTGACACCCCGTCTCTACTAAAAATACAAAAAATTAGCTGGGCATGGTGGCGCGCGCCTGTAATCCCAGCTACTCAGGAGGCTGAGGCAGGAGAATTGCCTGAACCCAGGAGGCAGAGGTTGCGGTGAGCTGAGATTGGGCCATTGCACTCCAGCCTGGGTAACAAGAGCGCAACTCCGTCTCCAAAAAAAAAACAAAAACAAACATTGAGCTTTTGACTCCGACATTCTTTTTAGGAATATGTACTACAGGCCGCAGCAGCAACAAAAATTTACCTTTCTTTTGGAGGGAGTTTCAAGGAGGAGGTCTCGAATCATCTAGTTAATGAGGCAGATGTTTTCCAAAATATTTTTTCCACGTATTTGCTAGTGGATAATGTATTTACTAGATAATGTAGGCCCTTGGCAAATGTGGCAGGTTTAATATTTTATTTATAATGATGGTAAAATGTATTAACTTCTGAATTTCAGAAAAGTTGGAGAAGATAAGGGATCATGAACGAAAGGAAGAAACTTTCACCCGAATGCCCAGCCCTTACTACATGGAACTTACCAAGCTGCTATTAAATCAGTGAGTAGATACCCCTCTTAGGGCCACAGCCGAGGCTGGACCACCATGCTCTTACCCTCACCTTTCCTCTCCGCTTCCCTGCTTATTGCCATAGAAAGTGGCAGCCGTGGCCCCTGTTAGGCCCGTGACAAGGAGGTCATCTGTGTGCACACACCTGCCAGGCGTTCTCTGTCCATCTGTGTGTGTCATTTCTCTGTTTTTTCCCTTTTTGTCTCTTATTTTTCTTTCTCTCCACCCCCTAGTGAAGCCCTTGGCTCTTTTTGTCCTGCCTCACGTCACTCCACCTTGGGCCCCGGTGTAAGCCACCGGCACCTCGGCAGTAGCCGTCCTTTCACGTATGTGTTCTATTTTGCACAGCTTCACTCGTTTCTCCTTGGAATACGTGGATTTGAGTTTTTGGGGGTCTTTCACAGGAAACGCCAGAGGGCTCCCGTTTGCCTCTGCCCCTGAGTTGCAGGCAAGCCCACTGCCTGGCAAAATCATCATGTAGTAACCTGGTACTGGCTCCTATCAGCCTCCCATTCATTCCTCACATCACAGCCAGAGTGGCCTTTGAAAGGCAGAACTGCCATCTGACTCCCTGCTTAAAATCCTCAGTCTTCCAGAGTTCTAGTATAAAGTCCTGCACATGGCATTCTAGCAGTGTGCAGCCTGGTGCGTGCCCCTCCTTCCTCTTTGACCCCTCTCTGCGGCTCTTTCCTCTGCTTCTGGAGGGCTCAGGCTCACACTGGCCCGTCACTTCTTGAAGCATTCTGACTTTGTGTGTACTGTTTTTTGCCCTGTAAGTCCGTCCTTTGCCTGCCTCTGCTCACCTCCTTACGTTAGCATTATATGTCTCTCCGGGTTGAGTACACATGTTCTCTTGGCAGCTCTACACGTTGCTATGGCATTTGCCAGTTGTGATTTTCTTGTTTGTCTGGCTGTGCCATCACATGTACCCATTTTGAATGGGCAGGGGCTGGCTCCTGTATGCATATGTCCCCAGTAAGATGCCTGGGGCTCATGTCTGTTGAGTGAAAGAGTGAAACAGGTAAAGGCTGACAAGTGTGGATCATCTTGCTTGGGAGATATGTAGAACGTAATTTGTACAACGTAAACTTCTGAGGCTCCCCGAGCATCCTTGAACTGGGTTCAGGAGCTGAACTAGAATCAAAAATTGGGACCCTAGTACTACTGTGTGCTGCAGAGCAGTGGGAAGGGCCGGACCCCCTGAATGGCACTGCTGAGTCTAAAGGAAAACTTGGGGGTAGGCAACATGGGCTTGTGTGGAGGCCGATAGCAGGCTGCAGCCAGCCATGCATTTCGTAAAAGCTGAGAACCAGCAATGCACCAAGAATTCGACTCAGCAGTGGAATTTGTCCTGTAGGTCTGGTTCCTGGTAGCCATGTAGGTCTGTGAACCCATAGTGAACCTTCATTGTGACAAACACTCTCCATAGTCCATCAGGCCCAAACAAGGCCAGGTCGTGGCAGAGAAGGGTTCATAGAGGTTTGCTGGGAGCACAGACCCACAGGGGTGGATGGGAGGGAAAAGGGCAGTGAGGCAGGAGGAGCTGAGGAATGTGAAGACACAGAGTGTGAAAGGGTCTGGGGTAGCCAGGCAAGCAGAGGTGTTTGAGCATGTTGCGTACATTTGTGGGAGCAGCGGAGTGGAGCCATAGATTCTCCTGCAATGGCCAGCCTCTGGGAGGGGTGTGCGGCCTCAGAGGGACTTGAGAGAGTGCAGTGGCAGTGGGGATGGTAGCTGGAAGGGAGAGGATCTATCAACAGACTAGGGCAGGATTTGCCATTAGCTAGGTGAGGGGGCCTATTCATTTTTCATGTTTTGAAGCTAAATATATGATATATATAGTCTTTATCAAAAACCTTGTTTAATAGTTCATTCGGCTAAGGGACTTAATTTTGTTTGTTCTGCAGTTCAGTTGACAAGGAGTTGGGGTCCTTTGTTTAACCTGCTGTTCAGAGCACGAGATCTGAATGTTGGGGTTTATAAATAAAACTCACTACATAAATTTTGTACCAGTGATTTGCCACCTAATGGTCGTAAGTTAATTGTATCATATGGAGAGAGAATGTCCAGCATAGCGTGGAATGCCTAGTGATGAACAGTATTAGCTTTTGCTTTTATCTTGTAGTTTTTCTTCAGAGGTTCAAAGTGTTTCACAAAGGGAGCCTCGACTTTGTGAAAGCCTTCCTTCAGCCCTTGCTGACTTTGAACTTCCAGCCAGAATTCTGCGGTGTGTAGGTGTGCTCACTGGATACTAATTTGCAGTTTCTTCTTTGAGTTTTGAAACTTGGTTTTGTCTTCTCTGAAGAGCAGGAGAGCCCCTTCTCTTCAGGGCTTTGGTGAGGGTAGAAATGCCAGGTAATGTGCTAAGCCGAGTACCTGGCTCAGAGCTGATGTTTTCCTTCTCTGGGCTGTGAGCCCCAGATCCCTCGTGGGGTATAGGGATCCTCCTCAACACTCGGTACATAAGGGGCAATAGAACTCAACCTTTGAGCCAGCCCTTGAAACCGAGTCCTTGTAGATGGAGGTTAGCAGCAGGGAACGCTGTTACTCTGAGACGGAGGCTTCTGACTTAGAGCTGATTCGCTACTAATTTTCTTAGGGAAACAGAGGTCCTATTCAGCAGCCTACCACAGGGTGGTTAATGTGAGCAAAAGATACTCCACGTGGATCACTTGGAATGCCCTTGGCACGAAGCTTAACTGCTACAAATCTTTACATCCTTAGAATTGAAAACAAAGCAAAACAGACTTTGTGGGTTTGGAATGGCCGGAGTATTTTGCCTGGGAAGAGCCACTCTACCCAGCGTTGCCCCAGTCAATGGAGTGTCCCCTGGCTGACTCTCCCCCTTGCTCCTTCAGTGCTTCAGATAACATCCCGAAGGCAGACGAAATCCGGACCCTCGTCAAGGACATGTGGGACACTCGTATAGCCAAACTCCGAGTGTCTGCTGACAGCTTTGTGAGACAGCAGGAGGCACATGCCAAGGTAGGTGCCACCTCGCCTGAGTGCTGGTGGCCTTGATGTCGCAGAATTTCACATGGCATCCTGTCTGCTGAGGCTACTGTAGGCAGGCATTACTACTGTGCTTTTTAAAAGATTCATTGGTTTCTTATTTTTATTCTGTAGAGTTTGCCTTTTTCTCAAAATCAAAAACTCGTTTGCCAGCTTGGTCTGTTTTCTTGTTTTAGCTGGATAACTTGACCTTGATGGAGATCAACACCAGCGGGACTTTCCTCACACAAGCGCTGAACCACATGTACAAACTACGCACAAACCTCCAGCCTTCGGAGAGTACCCAGTCTCAGGACTTCTAGAGAAAGGCCTGGTGCAGGCGGCTTACTGGGGCATGAGTGCTCAGGACATGAGGTACTTGTGGTTCTGGCTCTGGAAATACTTTTGAATGCATGAAAAACGTGTGAAGGTGCAAGGAATGGATTCGTGATATTGCTGGAGAAGCAAGTTTGTGATTTGTCGTTAAAACTTAGCTCCCTGGGACAGTCTTCAATTCCACATCTGATTCTAGAAACTAGCCTTTCTCCCCCTCCCCCTTTTGAGGAAGAAAAAAGCTTTAGGCAAGTAAGTTATTCTCTCTAGCAGGGCCACTTGGGTCTCCTGTGTAGAAACCGCCACACTTGGGTAAATGTTCAGTGACCGTTAGGTGTAAATACAGCGGGAGCGCCATGTGGCCAAGGGCTTTTTTCCCCCCTTTTTGATCCTAATTTTCGTGGGCTAAATTTAGACTCTCCCATAGAGGTGGCTCCCAGAGGATGGCAGATGGTGCAGCTAAGGCTGCTGACCAAAATGAGCCCGGACCCACAATAAAAACGGACTCGGCTCTGACTCTTAAGTTTTTGTCCTGCATAACTACCAAGTCAAAGGACAGCCCTGTGGCTGAGATGACCCAGTCAACTAAACCGAGGTGCACAGCAGTCCACTGGAAACTGCAGACCAATACCTGGGTGTCTCATGCCCTGGGCTATGTGTGGCTCAGGTTTAAGAGGACAGTCAGGAAAATACAATACGATGTATTAAGCACGAGTGACACTTAAGACAATGGTAGAAGAAAAGCAGACTTTTAACGCTGCTTTTCATGGACTTAGGACTTTTTTTTTAAGACAGAGTCATGCAGTGGCGCAGGGTGAGCTCACTGCAACCTCTGTGTCCAGTGTTCAAGTGCTGCTCTGCCTCAGCCTCCTGAATAGCGGGGATTACAGGTGATGCCCAGCTGGTTTTTCTGTATTTTTAGTAGAGATGTGGTTTCACCATTTTGGCCAGACTAGTCTACAGCTCCTGACCTTGTGATCCACCTGCCTCGGCCTCCCAAAGTGCTGGGGTTATAGGTGTGAGCCACCGTGCTGGGCCAGGAAAGGACTTTTTGTTGTAGGTAACCGTGGGCTCAGGGGAAATTATTTTTTCCCTAAGAGAAAATTATTTGCAGCATTTTGGAACTGCTAGGTCCTTGGTAGAAATTACATTACCTTGAGAGGTGAAGTTGTCCAGCATCATGCAATGGATAGACGGTTCTGCAACTGGCTTGAAAAGAAACTTTGAGATGGGGTCTCATTCTTTTACCCAGGCTGCAGTCGAGTGGCGTGATCGTAGCTAACTGCAGCTTCGAACTCCTGGATTCAAGCAATCCTCCACACTTCACCTCCCAAAGCACTGGGGTCCCAAGCAATAGCTACCATGCCTGGCTTATTTTTGGCTGGATGCAGTCTGGAGAGCTCTGAGAACGCACATGTGTGACAGGCTAAGCCTAAAGACCGCCCAGGGTCTCCCCTCTTCCAGTGTGCAGTGTGCCTGTGCACTACTGCTCCATGTTGCTGCCCACGTGTCCCCGCCAGGCAGGTGTTGGTTGTTATTCGGACCCTGAAGGGTCAGACCTGGAAGAGTGGGGGCCAGAAGGTGTGAGGTCTCCATAATTTTAGGTGCTGTTCAGAGTTCATTCAGGTCATAGGACTTGTTTCATTTCACCCTTCCTGGGAATTCTCCAGCTTTCACCTGGAAATCTTTGCAAATGACACCACTTGTTGTGGAGGGCGAGGGATCCTAATGCCCTGCTCTTAAAACCTGAGCCAGTTGAGGCAGCTGCATCTGTCTGTGTGTTTTACCTGTGGAGCTCTATAGCTGTTGAACTTTTTATTGTTTGGCCTTGTTTTATTATATCATAAAAAAGATTTTCCTCTTAACATGATTTAGGAAGATTTTATTTTTTGGATGTTGTCAGAAATTACAGCAATATATTCATAAATACCTAATTACTACATTCAACAAATAATATTACAATACAATTAATTCAAACAAGTACACTTAGAACAGGTTTAATTTCACAGCATCTAAACTGCCCCCAGAGTGACCGAGGCACCGGTGTTCCTCCCTCCCACCTGCGTATGGGTTTACTGTTCTAGAATTAAGCACAGGGTACGTACAAAACAACACCAATGAGCATGGTCTTCCTCAGGTCAAGGCAGAGTTTAAGGAGTTTTTTTTAGGTTAAGCACTGCATTGAAAAGTTGGGGACAGGCTACTGCAAGTAGTAAGAAAGTCAACAGCTTGGTTACTTGAAAGAGTATAGAGACTGCTAAGTGGCTAATACACAGTTGAAAGAGCAACAGAATCAGTTGTGTTGACCATCTCCATTTTGTGGTAGATCCCTGGAATTTTCTACACTTGGGTGAAACGTGTGGCTCAGGGAAAGGGGAGTATCTGGTTTGAAATTCAGCTTAATTTTTGAGATTTGGCAGTATTATGAGCTTGAAGAAAATACCATTCGGCTACAAACTGGATTCCGTGTGTCAGAATCCTTTGCTGCTGCAGGTGTGGGCTCCTTGAGATACTCTCTGAATTCTCTTAGGGGTACAACCTATCCAAATGTTAGTGCCGATTCAGTGCTTTGTTCCTTTGCGGTTAGAATATAGACTACAGCGTGGACAAGACTGTCTCGTTCGCATATCTGAGACATTGGATTAGGAACATGGTATTTTGTGTCAGTCTGGCTCTGATTATATGAAACAAGAGTAATAAATGGTTTCAACGAGAAACCAGCTAATTGACTATTAGAAGGTATCCCTCTGTGGAGGATAGATGGCAGCTGCCTTCCAGGTAACAGAGGAAGATGGTCAAAGGGACCAAGCTGAGGGCTTCATGGACAGCCTGACACACAAGTGGCATAATCCGCTCCAGAGTGGATTTGACGTACTCAACACAAAAGAGCTGAACAAAAAGCTTCAGAGCCCAGCTGAAAACAGATTTGGATTCTACTGTTGAGCAAGTTTGCGAAGTATGGAAGTAATTGGCGGATGGGAGAGCTGTGACTGGGTGCTGTGTCTTAGTGGTGTGCTTTCATTTTTGAGAGAGGCTTCTTAGCTTTTTCTTAGCTGATTTGTGTTGTCTTACTGGTTTGTATTCTGATTGTCGTATTACTTGAGTAAGAGTACTTGGAGATCACCATAGTAGGTGGAAGGATGGGGAGACAGTAGGAGAGAAGCTTGAGGGCTGGGCAGAAGGCAGCTATTGCTAGCTACAGGGACACTGCTCTCCTCCCCGGGCAGACCTCTGAATGTGCCACCTGCCCCCTGTGCTGTCACAGAAAAGGCCACCAAGGGAGCGCTCCTTCGATGGTAAGGGATGGGCTGTGTTTTTAAGTTATCGGATCTGTGTTTCCCTTTTACTTCAGCCAAGGCCCTTAACAAAGCTAAGTAGCAAAAGCATTGAGACATCTGTGATGGAGGGGGAGGCCTCAGAGTGGAAGTGCTAAGGTGTGACTCCTAAGCCTTCAGACCAGAAACCTCAAGCAGGTTTTCAGTGGAGAAATCCAGTAAGATTTTTGTCCTGATTGTTGGTAGCGGACTCCCTCTGAACACCTGTGGAACATGCTGACCTCCCCGTGGTCTTTTGTGGGGAGGCCTACATGTAGCACAGTCCGAGTTCTCTTCCAGCTGCTTCTGTGCAGAGCAAGGCGCTTGCTGACTGCTGCTCATACTGGTGGTACATTTATTTGAGTTTGCTAATAACTGGAAGATTCTTGGCAGACTTACAAAGCAAACTGTGTGGGGGCAGATAAAGTGACAGGCTGCCAGCAAGCTGTTCTGCACAGCAAGGGCTGGGGCCAAGGGCTTGGCTGCTGGTCTCCGTGCGGAGCAGCCAGCACACAGGTCAGGCATCCTGCCCGGAGCTCAGGACTCCACCCCTGGACCAGTCAGTGGCGAGGGCCCACGAGAACAAGAGATGCCTTTGTGATCTCCACAGTACTACCACAAGCAGCAGCTGGGAGAAGGATGCGCCTAGTGCTTTGCCTTGGGGTGAGGAGCCCAGGTTCTGGCCGTTCCTGTGCTTGTCACAGTAAGTTCAAAAAGGAGGGGTTCAGCTCAGACCTTGTTTGCCCTACTTTAGGCTTTTACAAAGCTTTGCATTTAAAGCCTCTGCCGTTCGTATTCTGTACCTGCTCTCAGACACCTTAGATTCTATCGCAGAAATCATTTCGTTTCTCGAAGGCTTTTAAAAGCCCCCGCCCATGCGTGCACATGGTTGTTACACACAGGTTCTGCAGATTACCCCCTCCCCTTGATAGCAGTGGGTGATACTAGCTTGTCCTGATGCTGGGGGTGGGGAAGGGGGAGTGGAGGAGGTAAGCAGGGGCCCATGGCTTTCTACGGTAGCTTCTGGTGCAACTCAGGCTAAAAATGAAGTGATCGCACAGGCGCCAGTGGTAAGCTCTTTTACTTTGCTTCTTCTTTAATTTTTAAAAACACTTCAATATTTTAATGTCCTGACCAGCAGCAGTACAAACACTAAAAGCAAGGGGTTTTTTTTTTGCCCAAAAAAAACAAAACAACAAACAAAACCCCCAACAGGAAAAAACAAACAAAAATCCCCCAAACCACATATTAAAAATGGCAGGCTTTTTATAACAATAGTTAAAGTAATAAAAACATACAAAACTTTGTTTTTTAATATATATACACAGTACAAGGCTGAAGCACCTTTGACTTTTCTCTCAAAATTTACGTCTGTATGAAAACCCCACCCACTGTAGTAACAATCTGGTGGGTGTGAAGCTGTGTATCCACAGAGCTCTGTACATGCTCCCCACGGAGTAATAAAAAGGTACCTTCAGTTTGTGAATTCATTTTCTCTTTAGGTAAGAGCTTTTCCAGGGAAAAGCCTTTGGGTTGCTTTGTGTGCTCCTAGGACTTGTTGCTTTGAAGAAAATTTTGCAGGAACGTAAATGAAACAAATAAGCCCTTTTTACTTACAATGCACCCAACCTTCTTTACAGTGAAGCAAGTTTCACTCCTGGGGAGGAATGAGACTGACCCCATCACTGCCGCAAAAGCAGACTTGGCTTGAGGCATAGTAACGTGGCAACACAAGAACAGAACCGGTGTGATCCGCTCATATGCACAGGGGGCTGTAAATCATAAAGTTTTAGTGTTGGTAATGAAGCCTTCATGTTCAGATTAAAAAACAATGTGGGAGAGGAAGAACTAAAACCGCCTGTGAAAAGAAACTATGGCATCCTACATTGGTTGCTCGCTGAATGACAAAGGTGATTCAGTTGCAATGAAGTCAAGGTGAGTTCATTCTTTTTCTGGAGCCTGGAATCCTTTGCTTCATGCATGGCACATTCTCATTTTTTAAGCTTCAAACCTCCCAGTGAAAAATATTAAATATTCAAGGTAATAAAATAGATAATATTTCTATACTATAGGTTCGGCCTAGTGCAAGGGAAACCGTCACCTGGGGTATCCCTTCAGGTAGCCCCTAGGCCAGTGCATTGCAGGCAAGGCAAGGCACTTTCGTAAGTGGTCCAGTTCCGCCTGGAGCCGCTCGCGTTCTGAGACCATCTTCTGTTTCTGGCTCCTCAACTCCTGGAGAGAGGGAAATCTGTGTCAAAACCAACCCGTTTTTTCTGTAAAAACAAGCATGTGGTACCCAAACATGGTGGAAGGAAAGGAAATGTCTTGGCTGGGAGTGGTGGCTCATGTCCTGAGGCGGGTGGATCACCTGGAGTTAGGAGATTGAGGCTCCAGCTTGGGCAACAGAGCAAGACTTACAAAGTCCCCCTTCTCAGCCTATGTTCTCTGCTGAGCTCTTACAGAGTCCTAGAGAATCGGTGTCTGCTGCTGTCTTGGCTCAAACTCGGAGTTCTTGGAAGCCCCAGATGTAAAAACTTTGGGAGGGATCGGAGACCTCTTTGCCAAGCAAGGACATCTGCTGGACCAGTCCTGCCAGTGCGGCTATGAGCTAAGGGGTGGTGAGACGGTTTCAGGTACTTCAACGTTCCTTCTCTAATACAGCTCCCTGCTGCCCACCCCTGAAGTGCACATCACAGCAGGGGAGACTGGTACAGTCTGTAATTGATTCTGCAAGCAGCATCCCTACCCTTCCAAGATCAACATGCTGTAAGTTAAAGGTTATTTCCCTACTTATAGCTAAATCCTAGATAGTCAACTGCTGCCTGAATTTTCCCCTTAAAAAAAAATCAAAACTAAGAAACAGTGCTCTTGCTCTGGTACCCTGGCTGGAGTGCACTGGCATCATGATAGCTGACTGCAGCCTTGAACTCTTGGGGAGGCTGGGCTTAAAGGAGTGAGCCATTGCACACAGTCCAAATTTTGCTCTCAAGAGCACATTACATCTCTAAAACTTACCTTCATGGGTGCTTTTGAACCCAAACTCAAAAGGCTGTGTGTTTTAAGGTTTCTCTGCCTTCCCACCTTCCCAACTCACCGCCACACTGTGGGAGAGCTGCTCTGCCGTCAGGCTGAGACTGTAGTGCCGGGCCTCCAGTCGTCTGCATTGCGTCTGCAACACCTGCCGCTCCAGATTTTGCTCTGAAAAGACCAGAGATGGTGATGTGTCGTCTGTGTGCAGGGGCCCCAAGGCCTGGTGAGTGCTCTCTTCTTCACACACTGCCCCACAGTACCCAAAAGCCCTCGCCAGTGCAGCCAGCAAAGGCCTCTCCTGTGGGCCACAATGGTCCCAGGCCTTTGAATTGTTGTACCAGCACATAAACATGACTAAATGATATCCAACCCATGGGAATAACGACCAAGGAGCCAGGACCTAAAGGCAATTTGATACAGATTAGGAAAACATTTTATGGCCTAAAAATGCATCCTTAAACTGAAAGCCTGTGTTTTTTTTTTTTTTTTTTTTTTTGGAGACTGTTGGAAAAAGGCCAGAATAAACTTAGAACACAGATTTATTTAGTAAAATAGTCTCTGCTCTATCAGAAGATACCAGGCCTAATTTTAACAGAGTGACTCCAAACATTTAAGTCCCTATTTTATGCAGAGTGTTTCAGAGACTGACAAACAGCAAAGGTGACAACAGTCTGGATAACACAGAACAACAAAGTAAAGAACGCAAATCACACATCCAGCAAGGACGGAGCAACAGCCAGAAAAAATCAAAGCAGCAACAACTCTGAACGGGAGCCTTCCCTCTCACGGGATGCTTTACAGTTTCACAGATAAGGGCCCTACCCGTGCCTGTCTTCAGCAGCACTGGAGTGACAAGACAAATTCAAAAGGAAAGAACCAAAACTTGTATTTGCAGAAGGTTTGATCATCTGTGATTCCTATGATCTAAGGAATAACCATAGATTAAAAAAATCATAAAGCTTTGTAAGCTACAATGGTTTTTGGAAACATCCCCCAAAACCTATGTGATAGCTGAAACCAAATCTAGTCCCAAATGATCACAAATGACAATGATTTCATAGTTCGGTACCATATTCATGGACAAGGATGCCAACATGCCAACCAAGTCCATAAATTCAGTGCAACTGAAAATCCTAACTGGACTCTTTGAGAGGGGAACAGAAGGCGATCCTAAAATCTCTGGAGGAAAGCCATGGTCCAAGACCTGCTGAACAGTAGCTTAGAGGAAATGTGTTCAGGGCAGGTCACATCCTGCCAGGCAAAGCCTCACCCCATAGGTGCAGGAGTGAGGCAGGGAAGAAGAGTAACTGCTTGTCTGGGTGGGTAAGATGCAGTTAAGATTTCTACCTTACTCTGTACACGAGTCTTACACAGAACAGGAAAAAGCTGAACTCACAGAACAGCCTTACAGCCTTGGTGTGTGGAAAGAATTCTCAACACCACACCAAGAAACCCACAAAACCAAAAAAGATGGAAATATTTCATCTCAGGAGAGTTAAAAATCACTCTGCATATTGCTTCTGGATATTTATGTGTGTACTTAAACAACAGCACCATGGGGCCGGGCGCCGTGGCTCATGCCTATAATCTGAGCACTTTGGGAGGTGGCCAGATCACGGGGGTCAGGAGTTTGAGACCAGCCTGGCCAACATCATGAAACTGTCTCTACTAAAAACACAAAAATTAGCTGGGCATGGTGGCCCATGAGTAATTCCAGCTACTCGGGAGGCCGAGGCAGGAGAATCGCTTGACCTGGGACCTGGGCAGCAGAGGTTGCAGTGAGCCAAGATAACGCCACTGTACTCCAGCCTTGGCTACAGAGCAAGACTCCATCT
>NW_016107474.1:3245876-3313952 GCF_001604975.1 Cebus imitator | reverse complement strand
AAACTGGAAAGATTCCATGGGAGGAAGAAAGGAAGCCAAATACAGGATTTGATGCCCTGGTTGTGGCTACACAGGCATTTGTTTTTTTTAGTTTGGAGAACACTTTTCGAAAGTGAGTTCTGGCAAGAGACAAAACAAAAAAACTACTTTTCAACGTATTTGAGAAGGTTGACATTCGTAATCAAGTCCTTACGTTTATAACACTATAATACATGATGAGAAAAAATCATCTAGGATATGCTAATAAATCACTTGCAGGTGGCTGCACCCTTGCCCAGCAGTGCCCATACAGTAAGGATGGCGAGTGCAAAATGAAGGCTGGGCACCTGTGTGCCAAGCCAAATGGGCCTTGGCCATATCCTCGGGTAACTGAGGCATTAGAGGCAGGAGGTGGGCTGCTGTATACAGAAGGATCAAACACTGCGGCAGCCAGTTTCATGGTTCTACTCCCTGGCAGAGTCTGCCTGGTGCTGTGGCTTCCGGGGGGGGGGGGGGGGGGGGGGGGCGGCGGATGGGGGAGGGTTGGCATGTACATTCCGAGGGGGGATCAAAACATCCTGGGTATTTAGACAGGTGGTGAGCCTTCGACTAAGCCTTCGGCAGGAGCCTGTCTCCCCCTCGCATAGCACCTGGCTAAAGTAAAGGTAGCTGAAACGTTACTGGTACCCATTGGCCCCAGAGTAATCCTTACAGCTAGGCAGGAGGCATGCTCAAGCAGTAACCAGGCCTAGCTGCTGGAGCTCAGCAAATCGGCCAACTGCTCCGAGAGCAGGGCCCACATGAAGAATGACAGGTGCCACGAAAGTTGGCATCTTGGTGCTTGATGCCCCAGTAAGACTGGCCTCAGGTTCCACCATGGGGCATCACCACTACCAGAAGCCGGAGGAACCTTCCAGTATTTATATCTACTGTGCCTCAGGATGCAGGAACAGTCCCCAGGCTGGCAAAAGTCTGCATGAACTTGTCACTCAGCTTCCTTTCCAAAGGTCCTTTACTCCCTCCCCTCTTCCCTCCCAATGCCATACCTTCTATGTGTTCCTGGTAAGCTTCAAAAACGGCCTCAATCCCTTGCCACTTGCGCCTGGGGGTTTCTTCATCCTCTTCTCCATCTTCATCCTCTTCCTCCTCCTCCTCCGAGTCCCGGTCCACCTCCTGCGTTGGGGGGCCCTTCCTTGAAGTGGGGGGCTCCTGCTGCCCATTGTGTTGGGGTGGAGGGACACAGCTGGAGGACTGTAGCTCGGGAATGTTGTAGTGGACAGACGCGTCGACCTTATGGTTCTGCTCTGCGGATAGCACAGCCACGCTCCCTGCAGAAGGGACAGGGCTTACATCAGTGTGTTGAGGGTAGGGACACAGGGTGCTGTCTCAAGCTCTGCCCTGCCTTTGCTGCAGAGTCAGCATGACTGCAGGTCTCTAGGGACCAACGTGACACTGAGCAAAGAGGAGGGAATCTAGCCAACAGTCTCTGGGCCACAGACCCAGCATGACAACGTCTGACACAGAGCAGCGCTGAGTACCAGTCGATCCTGGTACGTGGACCATTTTGATGAAATTCATCTCTGAGCCTCCATTTTTCTTCTTCTTGAGACAGAGTCTCACTCTGTCACCCAGGCTGCAGTGCAGGACCTCCTGTGAATACCAAAAGCTAAGGAGGTTCAAGTCCCTAACGGAAAACAGCATAGTACCTGCATAGAGCCTACATGGATACAATGTAACACCCAGTATACCGCCTATACTTGTACCTAGATTACTTGTCATACCTAATATATTGCCCCTACTTCACCTGATCTGCATGGATTCAATGTAGTACCTGGTGCTTGGTAATTTCAAGTTTTGCTTTTGGAATGTTGTGGAATTCCACCCCACCCACAAATATGTCTAATCTGAAGCTGGTTGAATCCAAACACGTGGAACCCATGGATCCAGAGGGCCGGAGGTGACATCTTTACATACCACCAGGAAGGAAGGGACTCTCTACCCTGAGGAGTAGCGGCCATCTGAATCTAGTTGAACATTTTGTCTTGAAAAACACGATTCTTTCAAATGAATGCTGGTAAAAATCCAATCACGCACTCTTCCTGCCTTTGGGGAACCTTTCTTAATCTCAGCAAAAACCAGTGCCTGCTGCTCTCCTTGCTGTTACCTCTTACGGATCGATGTACCCCTGCTCACAGCACAGCATCAGTGCTGGCACCTAAAAATGCTTTTCACCTACATGTTCAGCTTTTAGAGTGTGGAGTAAAACAAACAAACATGGTTTTGGCATACTAACAACATTATTTTCTTCTGGGGATTGGAGTTTATAAAAATTGGTGCCCACGGCTAAGCAGCTGTGGCCGCTCAGGGACTGGGGCCAGCCTCATTACCTTTATGCTTCTGCAGGGCCTTCTGGGTGGACTGCAGCACTGACTCGTGGAACTGATGGGCAAACTCTTCCGCCACAAAGGGCTCCCATGGCTTGCTCTTCCCATTGGTGCTGTGAGACAGCGGCACAGGAATGTCCTTGGGTGCAGTGCCCCGGATGTAGTGAAGCATGCTCAGGCTCTTCTTGCCTCCAGGGCCCTCACTCAGCCTGGCCTTCTCCGCACTGGCAGGAGCTAGCTCCTGGACTCTTGACAGCTCCTGGGGCCGGACCTGTTCCAGCTTCCCAGGCTCCGCGGCCTTTGGGACGTCAGACAAGGAAGCAGCAACACCAACCGGCTTGTCCATGTCCAGAGAGGCTTGCTGCGTGGCTGGTTCTTTTAGAGACAGAAAGTGAAGGAAAACATTAAGAGATGCAAGTTAACAGGCTGAGGGTCAAGCACGCAGATCCCCATCTCTAGAGCTTATTCTTAATAAAGACTTAGTGCAAAGAACCAACACCCAGGGAACATGTAAATAACCGCTGCGCACGTGGCTCCGCTCTGAAGACGGTGGTGTTTGGTGGCAAGTCCATCCTTGAAAGATATCCCAAGAAAAACAGATCCGTAGGAAGAAGTAAGTCCCCCAGCCACGGGACTGCGAGAGAGAGGGATTCACTCCAATCAGACGAGAGACTGCGTGTGGAGCCGAGAACTGGGATGAACTATAAAGATTCCCTGCGACATTGGACAGGACAGAGGTCGCTCGACTAGAGATGTAAGAGGAGGAAAGCAGGGCAGGAGGTGCCGGTGGGGCCCAGAGGGCAGAGTGAGTAAGACGAAGATGCAGGAGGAGAGCCAGGGCAGGCAGGCCAGTGGCAGGACCAGGGCACAGGCAGAGCCTAGAGCACGCCCACCCTCCTGGGATGGGGCCACTGGAGTGGGCTCCGTGTGACCTGCTGTGCTATGACTGAAGGACAGGTTACTACCACCACACTGGACCTCACACTGAGCTCCACAGAAGCCAGACCCTCCCCTCAACTCTGAGCCCGCCTTCAAACTGATGTTGTGTCCGCAGGACCGTCACAACTGTGCAAGGATGGTACACTTGTGCAAGAAGAATGGCAGAAGACAGTCGGCAGGAGGCCACTTTGACAACGAGGACCTCGAGTGGTTGCCTCCAAGCCGGGGCAGCCCTCAGGATGATCCTGGGTGGTAGCAGGTGGGGCTATCCTTCCCTTACCACTCAGGGAGACGGCAGGACTGTCCCTCGGAGAGTTTGTCAAGGAGCCGGCCACTGCTGGTGACAGTGCCTTCTGCTTCATGGCACGGAGCATTTCAACAAGTCTCTCTTTGTCTATGGGAAAAGCAGCCTAAGATTAACGAGCCAGTTGCATCATTTTTTTTGGAGGGAAAGATGGTGGGATTCTAGCAGAGCCCTGATGGGCAGGTAAAGTGCTAAAGCCAGAAAAACCAAAAGCAGGTGCGACGAGGCAGGCCCAGTTTAAAAGAAGGCACCACATTACAGCGAGCCCAGACTAACACGCATCCACTACACAAAGTCTTAGACGTGCTCGAAAGACAGCTGTCTATGCAGTGATTACATCTCTGTTAAACACTGTGCCCACGGACCTCAGTGGTGGTGTGTGAGGATGTATTTTATTTCAAGTGAGAAAAGGTGGCCCCAACACCAGGAAATGCCCCAAAGGCCCAGGCCTAGCCTCGGAGGCAGGGTGCCGTCTCCTGGCCCCCTCCCGGCACTTCCTGAGAAAGAAAGATGACCCCATGCTGTTATACAGAGCAGATTCCTGGTGTCACACGGCCCTTGTTGACTCTGACACTTAAGGGCTGCATTGCCCTGAATTTTTTTCCTGTAAAAATGCAGCCACGTCAAAAGATGCTTTGCATCTAGGACTTTGGGCCGGCAAGCAACACGGCATCAGCCCGAGAAGAGAAAGAACACCTCCTGACTGGTACAAAGCAGAAAGGAAATGGCTGCACCCTGACAGACACCTTGAAGCAGCGAAAAGACCTCAAGGTAACTCTGCTTTCCTTTCACTTTCTCTCACAGCGGAGGCCAGGGATCCCTGAAGACTTGGAGGCTCACCAAGGGGCAGGGCCAGGAACGTCACCATGCAGGCACAGAACCAGCCTGCGTCACAGGCCAGGGAAGTCAAAACACTAAGTGGGGGTTGTAGCTGCGTTGTCTCTTCTGCTGTGTGGACTCCAGCCCAGAGGATCTGTCCCAACGTGTCCCTGTGTGGCCAGACTAACTGGAAGCATCTTTCAAGGCAAGCCATCTGCTCAGTGTGTGCTGCGCTGCCTGGCAGCTTCCCCAGGCCTCTAGCCACCAAGACACAACGCCCAGCTGACCACCTGAGTAGTCCAGCAAGAGAAAAAGCCTGCAGCAAGATGAACCCGAACGCCGGGCACCTTCCCTCATGCCTTGTGCAGTCACTGGCACACTCGGCTCAAAGAGCACCTTCTCGGGCGCCAGGAGATGGATGAGTGACAAAGGTAGTCCTCAGCTCAAGACAGTGGGGGGTCTCCGAGCAAAGCCTGCCAGGTAAGGGCTGCTGCGGAGAGCTTCCACGAGCACAGGCTGTCCCCGGGAGCTGGGAAGAGTGAAGGGGCAGCCTCCAGCCGAGTGATCCCAGATCCTGCCTGGTGTCTGCTGCTACAGAAATGCACGCCCACCCCATTGAGCCCCCACCTTCCTACCCCGGTGAGGCCCCACCTTTCCTCTTCTCGGCGCTAATGTGGGTCAGGTTGAAGATGGTCAGGAACTTCTTCTTCTCTTCGAAGTTGGGACTGTTGTTCATCTCATCAGGGCTGTAGCGGGTGGACAGCGCCAGTCTTGGTGAAGGCGTCTGCCGCTTGCTCTGAACCGTGGGGGGTGACGGGCTTCTCTCTCTCAACATCCGCCGCCGCTTCCTCCGCTTCTGGGCCACCAATTCCTCCTTCTGCTGTTGGGTGGTCAAGCCAAAAAGTTGCAAAAACTCTAGCTTCTAGATTGGGAAAGAAAACAAAGGAGTTGGAAGCCACTGGCAGTGGTCTTCTTTCATTGTCCCGGGCCCCCCTCTTGGGGTCCTCGAAGTCTGTGTGCCATGGCTGGCTGTGCCTGGCTACAGAGGAGCTTGGTGGGACCAACCCCGCCAGGACTTCTAGAGGAACCTAGAACCAGTGGGAAGGGCTGCGGGTGTGAAAGCTGGGAGGTAGGCACTGATGTGGGGGCCCGGCCCAGCCCAGCGTACGTCTGTGGGGAGGAGAGCCCAGTACCTCGGAGGACGTGTCCAGTTTGAGGGGCGGCTGCTCGGCCACGCAGCGGAGGTGGGCTCTGACCTCCTCCTCATCGCTCTCATCGTAAGAGTCATCGAGGTCGTAGTAGTACCCTGAAGAAAAATGGTTGTATTCAGCTGGACAAAGAGCCTTCATCTGTCCAGTGGACATGCCCTCCAGCCACATAACTGCAACCCACCCATCAGGCCAGGCCTGCTGGAACCTGAGCACCCCGAAGGCCACTTCCTTTCCACCCAGGTGGAAGCCACCACTAACCCAGTCCTAGGGCTCTGCGCGACCGCAGACACTAGGCTTTCCTGGGATCCAGGGCCCTCAGAGGCCTCCAAGTGGCTAGGCGGTCCGCTGGGCTGGCAAGACCTCCCTCCTCCCCCTGGCAGGGACCATCCATCACACAGGCCTGGGGCCATGTCCACGGCAACATAGCGCTTCCTGTGCACATGCACTCCCCCCTGCTGTGGCCGTCTGGGTCCAAGGAGCACAGGCCCCTGCTCTCAAATGCACAGACAACGGCAGAGCCCCTGCCCAGGGGCACTGGGGTAGCCCCCTCCTCCTTTCCTAAGTGAGTAGGGGAGAGAAGCCTAGCCGGGCCCTCCATCCAGCCTCCGCGCACCAGGAAGATGGCCTGTGCCCCAGCTTCTAGTGAAGGGGCAGGTGAGCTCGGCATGGGACGGGACCGAGTGTCCAGCATAGGAAAGAGACGGGGCTGGAGCCCTGCTCTCCTCACAACCAAGACTGCCAGATGCTCTTCCTGGCTCTCTCGGGGAGTGCCGGCTGACGACTCTCCGCCCCAAGGAGAAATGGGAATGAGGTGCCTGACCTCCTGCCCTGACCCGGGACAGTGCCAGCTGCCACCTCCTCCCCGCCCTGGCCCACCTGCTGCAGACAGCCCTGGATGTGGAGTCCCTGCTGGGCCCAGGCCGGCACTCCTGTTATGCTGCACTATTAATATTTAAAACCATCTTATTAGTCTCTGCTCATCACTTATTCATCGTGCATGTCTGCAGAACTGTCTTTACAGGCAGGCTTTGATTTGGCTTTTTGGGACAATTTGCACAGAGGCAGGACAGGCATGGGGCCTAGGGTCTATCTCCCCTACAGGGGTGTGAAGCTGCTACACAGAAGCCAGCGCACTTGCCACGTGGAGCCTGGGACTACCCCAGGCAGAAAGCACAAGGGGCTGGTGGCTGGCACGCAGGCTCCCCCTCCCCACTGTGCCGCTCCCCCTGAGCAGGTTGGGGCCCTCGGGGCGGCAGACCTTTCTCCTGGGCCTCCCGCCGCCTGCGCTCCTCCAGGTCCAGCTTGCTGACCAGCCTCCGGCGCTGCTGCAGGAACTCATCGTAGATGTAGGCAGGGTCAGGGCCCCGTGGTGCTGGGGGCCGGTAGGGCGAGCCAGGCTTCAGGGGTCCGCTGAGCTCCCCGAAGGTGGCTGTCTGTGGGAGGGAGGCCCGCTGCTGGCCCAAGATGGTCTGGGTGGACTTCTCGAGCTCAGCAAGGAAGGGCCCAGGCCCGGGTGGGAAGGTCTGGTGTTCCAGGGTCCCTCCCTCTCGTGGTGGTGGTGGCGGAGGTGGTTGGTACTTGTCCAGGGGGGCAGGCTCACGCTTCCGTGGCCCCTCTTCCGCTTTCTCTGGGCAGAAGACCCGCTCCACCTTCACCAGTGGTATGGCTGCCTGGCGGCTAGGCTCAAATGCAGCCGGGTGGCTGTGCAGAGGGTGGCTCTCAGGGCGCCGTGTCTCCAAGGTGTTGTCCATCAGGGACACGGGGTTCCAGAGGGCTGTAGGTGCAGTGTGGAGCTGGGGCTTGGGTGAAATCAGAGGTGGTGGCCCCCCAAAGTGCTGCGGAGGGTCACGGCCACCTGGCTCATGACGGTTCGGTCCTGGCCTAGGGAGTGAGACCAACCCATCAGTCAGGGAGAAAAGACCCCTCAGCCCTCCATGGGCTTCCCCAGCAGCCTGCGCTCCTAAGACGACCCAGATGGCACAGCCCCATAGACAGCCGCTGCCGGCAGGGCTGCAGGGAGAGGGCACACATCCTACCCCAAGGACCATGTTTTCCGTCCTCCATTTTCTTTTATTTGAGATGGAGTTTTGCTCTTATCACCCAGGCTGAAGTGCAGTGGCGTGATGTCAACTCACTGCAACCTCTGCCTCCTGGGTTCAACTGATTCTCCCGCCTCAGCCTCCCAAGTAGCTGGGATTACAGGTGTGTGCCACCATACCCTGCTCATTTTTTCCATTTTTAGTAGAGACGACGTTTCACTATGTTGGCCAGGCTGGTCTCGAACTCCTGACCTCAAGTGATCCACCTGCCTCGGCCTCCCAAAGTGCTGGGATTACAAGAGTGAGCCACCAGGCAAGGCCCTCCATTTCCTCTTTTAACACCCGTGGCAGGTATGTGCAGGCCGCTCCAACAGGTCAGGGAGGCTATACTGCTAAGCCTATACTGCTCGGGAAGGCGGACCCGCTTGGGCCCAGGACAGACCCAACTGTGCTGAGTTTCCCACCCTGCTTGTGCAAATCCCCCCAAGGGCAAGCGTCATCCTCATTTTCCATGGGAAACCCACTCTGTGCGAGGCTGCGGCCCTGCTACCGGTCCCTTCCTCCTGCTGTGCCCTGTAAGGCAGGCTGGCCACGTGCACCAGGCCAGTGCTCTTCCCTCCCCACTGCCCTTGCAGGCAGCCATAAGCCACAACCTTCCAGTGCCTGCCCAGCCCAACCCAGAGCCAAAACCAACAGTGAAGTGCCAGGATGGGGCCTGTGTCCAGACTGCTCCGCAGTGGCCCCCGTTAGAACTGCAGCGACCCCAAGTGGCCAGTGGCAGAGGCCCGAAACAAAGTGTCTTCAAAGACCTAGACTAAGGCCTGCTGAGGCAGGGAGGGAGAAGGGGATTTCTAATATCGGAGCCCTTCCATTAAACAAGAAGCTGCCCCTTAGTTGCACTAAATGACTTGTTTCTCTATGTGCATTTAAACCAAGATTTAATCTATTCAAAGGACTATTTTTAGTATTGTTTTTCCAAAGTTTATCTTTTTATTTTTTTTTTATAGAGATGGGTCTCGCTGTATTGCCCAGGCTGGAGCGAAGTCACTATTTACAGGTGCAATCCCACTACGGATCAGCATGGGAGTTTTGACATGCTGCATCTCCAACCTGGGCAGTTCACCCCTCCTTCACCAGGCAACCTGGTGGCCCTCTGCTCCTGGGAGGTCACTGCATTGGTGCTGGACTTGCCTTGGATATCAAATAGGTAACAGCACACTACTGCCCCAAACAATCCTCCCACCTCAGCATCCAGAGCAGCTGAGTCTACAAGCACGTGTCACTGTGCCTGGCTTTCTTTTTTGTAAAGGAAGATAAACTCACAGGATGTTTGGACCAGTACTCCCCAGTGACCCTGTGCAAGGCTTGAGGGGAAGGAAGAAACAGAGGCCATGGCAGGCACCTGGCCAGGCTGCCCCGGTGCTGTTTAAACACAGCCACCAAGGCCCTCCCTAGTAATTCCAGACTCAAGGCTGGGGACAGATCCAGCATTGCCGCCCCTCTTAGGAGAATACAACAGGGAAGCACGGGAAGAAGGCCTGTCCTTAAGTGAACAGCAAAGGAATCAAAACTGCAGGAGAATAAATATTGCACGTGCCACACCAAGCATGGGACACTTTTCCAGCCTGGAGCATGAGGGCCCTGTGAGGACCCCGCTCAGCTTGCTGTAAGGACGTGTGTGCAGCCGGCCACAGGAGAACCTCCATAGCCAGGGGAGGCCTGGGCCCTGCTTCCCACCGTGCCCAGGTCCAAATGGGGCAGCTGCCCTGGCTGGAAGCAGCCCATGGGTGGGCGAAGTCGCAACACCTGTACTGGGGCCCTAGGGAGCTCCAAGGAAGAAGATGCCTGCAGGAGTCAGGGCACCCCCATGTTATCAGGCCATGCCAGCGGGGAGCTGGCTGCCTTGAGTCTGCTGGGTAGCAGGCAAGGCTGAGCCTGAGAGGCCTCGGGGGTGGGGGCTGCGAGAGGCTGAGATGCAGAGGGACAGTTGGCAGAAGGGGCCTCCCTTCAGCCATGCTGGACATCATGAGCCACAGGGAGACTGCGGTGGGCCCGGTGACAGTCATCCCTGATCAGCAGCATGCATTTCCTCGCTGCCCTACTCGACAAAGGGGCAAATGGAAGGGAGGGCAGATTTTACATAGCAGCACACTCCCGTCCCAGAGCCGGAGGGTTTCTTATTCCACGACAGCACCACGGCCCTGCAAGCTGGAAAGAGGCTCAGAAAACACCCCACTCTCCTCAGTTGAGGAAACCGAGGCTCAGGGAACAGAAGCAGTGTCCTTAGGTCCCAGAGCTAGAGAAGCCTGGCAGGTCATCCCCACCCACTCTTGCTGAGAGTGAGCCCCAGGGGGCTGTGAGGCGGGAGCTGGGAGCAGCACGGCACCAGGGCAGGAGCAGGCAGGCTCGGTGGCACTCGGGCCCAGCTCGTAAGACTTGTGTCTGCAGCTGGGGTCCCAGGCACCGCCACAAAGTCTCCTGGGAATAAAGGGCTAGAAAATGGGAATTATTATTAATACGAAAGCTATAAAACTCATTTTTTCCTTAAAATCAAAAGCCGTCCCCTTCTCTTTAAAAAAAAAAAAGCTGAGGCTCAAAAGCAGAGGAGGATGGAGAGAACAGGTATTATGAGTAATTAAAGCTTCCACCTTGCGCTCTCAGCTGCTGTGAATGGCCTCCTGGGAGCGGGTCCAGGCTGCATGGGCAGGGCCCTGGCTCTCAACATGGACCTGATTGCTCTCCTTACTTACTGGTGGGGATACCTCTGAGCAACCATTTTCCTTCTCAGTCTCAGCTTCCCCACAGGCAAGACAGGCATTGTAACGTGAACATGAAAGAGCAGAAATGAGAGAGGAAGGCAGAAACGCTGGGGCGACGTCGGGCAAACAGCAGGTGCTCAATACACACAGAACAAATCTGAACATGAAGGCTCATCCCTCCTTCCCTCCCCAGGCTCACACATGTGAGTACCCGCTGCCCGGGCCCACCTGGAGGTGCTCTCGGGCCTGTGCTCCGCCTCTGCAGGTACTGGGGGCCGGCCCATGTCCAGGTGCTGCTCCAGCACCTGCTGCCGGAACTCCGACACCTGAGACTGCCGATCCTCCTTCTCCTGCCGCAGCCGCCGCTGCCGCGCCAGCCACTTCTCCTCCTCGTTGGTGCGCTGGATCAGCAGGGCCGTGGCAGCGCTGCTGCTTGGCAGAGAGAAGATGCCATGGTTGGAAATGAGGCTGGGCACCGCGTGGTGTGCGGTGGGCACCGGATGCAAGGGGTGCTGCACGGGCTTGGGCGCCTGCAGGCCGGCATCCTTCAGCTTTTCTGTGGGGGGAAGCAGAGTCGTCAGGGTCTCAGCCACGAGGGCTGGCATGCTCCATCCCCCGCCTCTCTCACCCAACTGCCCAGAGAAACCAGACCCTTCCAAAGGGTTCTTCCCACAGCCAGAACCAAGAGATTCCAGAGGGCCTTATGGGAGCTTTCAGGAAGCATGCCTTGTCTCTAGAAGGAGGCGCTCCATGGCTGGCTGGCACGTCTTGCCCAGCCAGTGGGGTGCCAGAGCCAGCTCACACTGGCTCAAAGAGCAGACTGTTAAATTTTCAGGAAACATGCAAAAGCCGGTTGTTACTACTAAACAGCTATTTGTAAACTGAACAGGAACATAAATTATATTACAATTAACAAAGCACTCAAAACTTACTCTTTGCTAATACCCTGGCTACATTTCACAACTGTGCTCGTGGGGTCGCCTACACCCATGTCTGTATCGTGTGTCCAAGTGCCTCTGTTCCCTACTCTGTGTTCAGCTACGGCAGGCTTTTAGGGTGAACTCAGCAGGGGAGCATTTACACCATGACGACTGGCACGTGCTACGGATCGGAGCTCCTCCCCATGGGTGGCTGAGACCTCGGCTGGCACAGCCCACCTGCGCCCAGGTACCTGCTCGGGTTGGGGTCAGCTGCTCCGAGGGCTTGGCCCGCTCCTCAGTGGCATGGCCACGCAGCCCGTGCAGCTCGGCCACAGGCAGGAAGGCGGGCTCCAGGGCCTTGGCGGCCAGCAGCTCCTTCTCCCGGGCCCGCTGCTCCCGCTGGCGCTCCAGCTCCCGCTCTCGCTCCCGCTCCTTCTCCTGCTCACGCTCCTCCCGTTCACGCTCACGCTCCTTCTCCCGTTCGCGGTCAGCCTCGCGCTCACGCTCACGCTCACGCTCCCGCCTCAGCTCCTCGTCCATCTGCAGCCTGCAGTGTGTGCAAAGAGTTGGGGCCGTGCTGCGCCAGGAGCAAGACGGGGACCTGGGCAGGCCCTTAAAAAGCATGCCCAGGAATGAGCCAGGGCACCGATCCAAACTGTACGGGAGGTGAGCAGCATCTCCCTCACTTTTGCTGGTGCAGAAGAACTTAAGGTCCATACAATCAAAGCTGCTCACAACACCCGCAAGCGCCCCCTGAGAGCGCCTCGGCCCATGGGCTTAGAGCAGGCGTCTACGGCTGCCGAGACAGGCGCTGTTTCAGAGCACAGAACCGCAACAATCACTGTCCCATTTGGCAAGCGGACAAACGGGACAGGCACGGCCCAGGACCCCAGTCAGGCTCCAGCCCAGGCTTTCTGCCTCGCTGCCATCTAGGGACAGGAAGGGTAGAGGGGCTCCCCGGGCCGGGACACACTTACCTCTCCGCACTGAGGCTGGACATGCGCTCCGAGTGCAGCGCCGCCAGGGATGAGTGGGAGAGCTCGGGGGGGTAGCGGACCCCGGAGAGGTGAAGGTGCATCGCTGACGGGTGCAGTGGGGGCAGGGAGCCAGGGGTGGGGATGGGGTAGAACGGGGATCTCAGGGCGGACAGGCAGTAGGAGTCATCCATCCTGTGTGGAGAAGACAGGGCCGTGAGCACCAAACCCTAAAACCAAGGGGTAGACCCAGCCCTATCAACAGGTGCGCCTTGGCCAGGTACGCACACCTCCCTGAGTGTGGGGAACGTGGCAAAATGGCTGGAGGCGAAAGCCGCACCTGCTATTAGCCCCAAATCCCTTTAATGCCAGAAGCCGCTGGGCGCCGACAGCTTGGGGATCCAGAACGCTACCTGCCACCTCCCTCGGCTGAGAGTCAGCAAGCGCGCAGGCCCTTCCGAGGCCGGCCAGCAGGCTGGGCTGCCCTGACGTGGGGCGGTCCGTGTCGTGACTACAGGCCCCTCTGGCTAGGATGTGTGGAGCTTCTCCAAGGACCCAGGCTCTCCCACCACATGGCCAAGTAGCACCCCTCCCACAGGCAAAGCCCTGTTCTCAACAGGGACGGCACAGTCACCAAGGGGACTGTTCACCAGTGGGCCATCAGGGCTGAATTTGAGCTCAAAGCTGGGGACGATTTTGGGGGCCACTCTAGATACTCCCCTGGGAGCCTGGCCTCCAGGCTGTAAGAAACACCTTCCCGCCGGGCTCCGTCTTGTCAGGCTTAGACTGGTGCCTGGATGAGAGAGCACGAGGGGGCCGCCTCACCTGAAGGCCGGATGGGGGAAGGGGTGCGGGGCCAGGTAGCTGGGGTGGTAGTAGGCTGCGGCGGTGGCCGGGTCCAGGCCTAGGGGAGGCAGTGAGGACACGCGGAGGTCGTCAGCGGTGTGGTAGGGCCGGAAGCTTCTCAGGTAGTCCTCGGTCATGGTGCTGGGGGGCACCACGTGGTGCACAGGCCGCTGGAGGCTGCAGGCCAGGACAGTGGGCGAGGTGGGAACAGGTAAGCGGAGACCTGCTCCTGCTGAGGGGATGGCTAACCTCCCGGTATCCCCCCTGCCGCTCAGCCGGCACCCAGACTCCTGGCACCCAGAACCAGAACGGAGCTGAAGCAGGGTGGGCAGTGTGCTGCCATCACCACCTCAGCGTGGAGGGGCACAGACAGGGCTCCAACCCCGGGGCTGAGCGGCTGCAGAGGCCGATGACCCTCTGGCGGGCCCAGCCTCACCTGGTACAGACCACAGGCTGCCTGGGGACCCAGACCCTGAAGACTGTGTCCCCGCCTGGCTGCCTCACAAAGACCCCACTGGCTGACTTACTTGAGTGGCGGGAAGCGGGAATCCTGCACGACCGAGCTCGGGGAGAGGCCGAAGGGGTAGGGGGTGCTGAGCAGGTGCGAGGGGATGGCTGGGCCCCCTGCCTTCTCCTGGGGGAGCGGGGGCTCCACAATGAGGCGTTCCCGACCGCCACTGCTGCTCCTGGAGCCGGCGTCCTGCAGAGGAGAGTGTCCGGTCAGGGCAGGAGCTGGTACAGGCCAGTGCACACAGGACAGAGCCAGGTCTGGATGTAGCTCAGGTTCTAGAAATATCCTTTCCCTAAGGCTTTCTACACAAAACATGGTGCAGGTGACGTGGGAGGTAGAACCGTAGGAAGGGGACATGGCTCTGCCAGGTATGGGGTGAGGCCCGTCTCAGGGCCTTCCTGTCCCCCTCCCTGGGCCTCCTCAGGCCAGTGGAAGAAGTAGAACCCCCTTCCCCCCACTGAGAACCACAGTGTGCGCAGGTGATGCACACGGGGCGACAGGAGCTCCTGCCTTCTACCTGCCCTGGTGCCCACATCCGGGGAAGTGGATGCTGTTGGCACCTAGCACGCTGTGAAGTGAGTGCCGTCATGTAAGCAAGATGTCAGCTGTGCCAGCAGCCGCCCACCCCCATCTCAGTTGTCCTGCCCCTGGTGCCCATGTGGAGGGCAGGGGCCATAAGAAGCTGGCACTGCCCCCTGGCTGAAGGTGCTGGTCTGCTCCCAGCCAACTCCTGGGGTGGCCCTGGCCCTGGCGCCCAGCAGAACAGGAAGCAGCTGGCCCGTAACTGGCCTGCACCCGACCTTCACACACACGGTGGGACAGGGAAGGCCACAGCTCACCCGTCCTAGGCTCCTGGACAGAAAATGGACCTGGGCCTAGTTGGGCAAGGTGGCCCAGGAGACTCAGATGAGGAGTCTGCTCCAGGCACAAAGCAGAAGGAGGCGGTAGCCCAAGGCCCACCTTCCTGGCTGAGGTCCCCGCCAAGTCTAAGAATGGGCCGTCCCCCTCAGACCCATCCACGCAGAGTCCGGCCCAGAGAAACCAGAGTGGGAAAAGCCTTGCTTCTTCCTGTTACTCGTGTGACTAAGAAGGGGCGGGGCAAGGCTTAGGGTGGCTCAGACAGGGGCTGTGCTAAGGCGTCACTCCATCGCCAGGGCAGCTGCTCTCAGCCCCAGCGCCACCCCGACCTGGGGGTGTCTGAGAGCCATGGCCACACTGACCCCCCTGAGCCTCCCTGCCCTTCCTCACATCCCATGTGGCCACATCAGGGTAACGAATGCTGATTAGCAGGCAGCGCTCTGCTCTGCCTCCCTGAGCTACAAAATGCCAGATACCCGGCAAACAAGGGGCCTGTGACTGTCGCCCCACCAAATCGGCAGGAGTGACGGTGCAGGGCCGAGATCTGCCCCAGCACGGAGAGGCATCTGCCTCCCAGAAGCTGAGCTGTGTCCCTGACCCGCCAGCCCCTCTTCCTGGCCTATCCATCTTCATGGTGGCAGACGGTGACCTGGCAGTGACACATGGTACCCGCACAGAGGCAGCACAGCCAGGCCCGGCCGGCTCCTCCCAAGCTCCACCCTCCAGGAGACAGGCAGTGAGGATTAATTGGAGGAGCCTCGGCTGCCTGGAATCTTCAATGAGAGGCAGCATCTGCTCCCTTCCCGAGGGCTCAGCCCGGGCCCCCACTCTCTGCAGGGTCCTCCTGGGTTCATGACCTCTGACCTGCTCTTCCAGGGTGCTGGTCTCAAGGGTGGGAGGCACACACGGGCACTGACGCCCCCCAACTCAGGGGCCAGCACGTGGCCTTGGGGTCTCCAGCCTGTGTCAGCAACCGGGGAAGTGGCCGAGGGGCCAACCTGGCATCAGGAGACCTGGCCATCCTGGAACGCCTCATGCACACATCAATGGCATGTACCCATCACGGCAGCCGCTCAAAGGGCAGTGGGGTCGATGGCACAGCTGGGCACAGGCAAGCTGGGAATGCATCAGCAGGGTGGGAGCCCGACAGGGCAGACGAGTAGCCAGGCTCAGCCGCCCACACTGGCCCTGTGAGGCCACTTCCAGATAGGGCTTCTAGGTCATCCCTCACGCCTCTACCCTACCTGGCACAGAACTGAACAGCTGAGGACCGGGTCGCAAGGAAGGACACGCCCTGTCTCTAGGGGCTGGGATGGGCTGGACAAGATGGAATGGCCCCTGGACCCCAGCATCCAGGTAGTGCCCCAGTCAACACCAGGCCCAAAGCTAGTGGGCTTTCAGACTCCCAGAACGTGCTCTCGCCTGCTCAGGCACCAAGGGGACCTGGGCTCCCTCTCCCAGGCTGGTGCTGAGGCCTCCCCTGGCCAGGGCATGAGGGAGACGACAGCCCAGGCAATCGGCATCCAACTGATTGAGTCGGAAGAGGGCTGGAGGGCAGACCTTGACCCCAGGATGGACCCAGGCCTGCCGCCCTCCTCCACATGCTCCCCACACTGTGGGACATGTCAAACAGCAGAGCACAGGGCCCCAGCCACAGGGAGGGGCCGCTCCTCGCTCCAGACACACCCTTGAACCCCTTCTCCCCTCAGCTGAGGACAAAGCCCTGCTTGCAAGTGGCCAGGCCAGATGGCACCTTCCTGGCCTGGCTGAGGACAGACAGGGAGTCCGGGAGGTGGGTGGGGGGGCAGCCAGCAGGCAGGGCAGGGGCCCGGCAAGCCAGACACACGTCTGTGGCTTCCGTCTGGCTGGCACCCGGCCACGCCTGGCACAGACACCTGGGAACTAGGTCAGCGGGGCCTGGAGCAAGGCAGAGAGCTGCCCCCCACCTAGGAAAGGCCCGGGAGGCCCGGCAGCCACCCCAAGGCACCCCGACAGCAGCGGCCAAGGTCCCACTTCTGTCTTGACAGATAGGCGCATCACGGCGCATCTGCGGGCAGCTTTTCATTTCTGAGCAGCGGCTGCAGGCGCAGCTGCAACGATGAAAGAAAGAAGGCGGTGGGGTGGGAGGGGAGGAGGGGCAGAGGGGGCTGCGGGGAGGAGGCAAATCCGTCATTCTCGGGTGATTAGAGCAAGGGTTCCACAGTCAGACAGGCAGGACATGCCCTGTTAGCTTTAAAATAGGCTTTTTCATCTCTTACTACCTGGGAGACAGGGGAGCCCCTGGGAAGAGGCCAAAAAGCCTCCCGTCCGGTGACCCCCGCTCGCACCTGCAGCCTCAGAGGCCACTACAGTTCCCAGTCACAGCTCTGGGAGGGGAATCCTCTCTCCGCCTCCCCGCTCCCACAGAGGATTAAATTCCCCGCTGAGCCTCTGTGCCTGAGCGAGGAGCTGTACATCACCTGCTAATCCAGCTCCTGTCCCCGAGCCCTCCCCAGCGGCACCATGTTCCATTAAGTGCCGCGGCTGTAAACTGCCGGAGCAGATCTGTCGCTCCCCCGCTCTGCTCTGGGGCTGCTGAATATTCCTGAGGCGGGAAGGAGCCCCTCCGAGGAGAGGGACCAGCTCAGGGCACAGGAGTCAGTGGCAAAGGCGCTGGAACCTCCTTGAGGTGTCCTGGGCCTCAGCCTGGAGCTCTGGTCGGGCTCAAGGCAGTGGCTGGCAATGGGGTCCCGGCCGGTGGAGGCTCCTGGTCCAGGCTGGGGCAGGAAAGTACCCTCCTGTGAGCTGCGAGCCCTGGTGCCACCAGCCAGGCCCCACCACTGGGGGTGCATGGAGCCTCGGCTGTTTGCGTCAGGTGACTCAGGGTCCCTGGGGTCAAGACTGTCTCCCTCTGGAGACAAGGGAGCTGGTAACTCCCTCATCCTCTTTCAAACCAGGACTAGCGCTGCCTTGGGCTGCTCCATGCCCCTCGGGGTGTGGAGGCCCCTCTGGCCAGGGTCTACCCTCCAGGCCACGCCCTGCCCCTCTGGCTCCAGACCACACATGGGGAAGAGAAATTAAGACAGAGAGGCTTCAAGGGCAGAGGGGTCTAGCAAGGTGAGGACCCCAGGCAGGTTTGTCCCCTCAGCCAGAGAAGACATGGAAAGCAGCAGAGGTAACCTCAGGTCCCGGGGGTCCCACTCCAGAGCTCTTAGGGACCCCACAGGGACCCTGGATCAGGGCCTGCCTAGGGCTGTCACCTGTGGACTGAGGCTGGCTCTCTTCCCACCTCTGGGGGTGGAGACAGGTACTGGTGATGACCAGGTGGCTCCGACACCCACGTCCCCCTGAGACAGCCACCCTCTCCCCTTCCTCCTCGTCTTCTCTGCGGTTTAATTAGCATTGCCAAGTGGGGCTTCCCTCTCGGAACTCAGCATAAAAGTCCAGGCGAGAGCGGCCACTGAGAATCGTTCTTAGTTACGGAGGGCCCACTCCAGGCTGCATGCGGGCATGGGGGCGCTGGGGAGCTGCAGTGGGGAGACATGCAGAGCCGCAGGGAAACACCTGAGGGTGTGTGGGCCCCAGGCAGGGCAGACAGCAGCTCCCAATGCCAGCTCCTTCCATGTGGGCAAGCACCAGCGAGTGGGAAGGGGCCCACTAAGATGAGGAGCCCTGAAAACTGGGGGAGGGGCTTCTGCTGGGAGCCCCAGAGTAAGACAGAAACAAAAAACCCAGCAGACGTCTTGTTCTGATGGCTTCCGGGCTCAATTCCTGGTTCAGTGCACAGACCATGACAGTCACAGCTGCAGTCTGCCAAGTGTTCTGCAAACACCCCCTTACAACGGCACAGCATTACAGCTTGAACTGGACTCCCAGCCCTGCCCAAGTCTGCGTGTCAAACAAAGCCCAAATGCCCAGGACCTCAGAAGGAACTGCACTGGAGACAAGGTCTTCAAAGAGGCGATTAAACCAGGATGAGGCCATCAGGGTAGGCGCTAAATCAACTGACAGGTGTCCTCACGAAAAGAGGAGATCAGCACCCAGACACGGAGACACCACAGATGACCCAGCGAGAAGGCAGCCAGCAGCGACCCAGGAGATGCCTCTGGGGAAGCCAGCCCTGCCAGTCCCCCATCACGAACCTGTGACCTCCAGAACAGGAGACAGTAACTGGGGACGGCCCCCAGCCCGTGGTTTCTTCTGACTGATGTGCGGGCCGCTGCCCTCACCCGCACAGGGCCTCCAGCCGGGTGATGTCACCCCCACGTGGCAGAGAAGGAGACGGACGCTCAGGGTGAGGGGGCTGTGTCTTCCGAATTTAAGCTCAACCTTGAAAGCTCCAAAGCCCCCAACAAATGCCGCATCCAACCTACCCTTAGAGGATGCCGGGTGCCCCGCCCTGCCCCGGGCCACTCACCTGCCGGCTCTCGCTCCTCCAGACGCCATTGACGGTTTTGGTTGGGGCGATGGTCACCACTGGGGGTGTGCTGGGCACGCTGTGGCCCCCAGGGGGGACGATGATAGGGCCCATGGGCACACGCTTGGGTGTGCTGGCGGGGGAGCTGTGGTTGGTGGCCGGAGAGGAAACGGGGGACGACTCGCTGCTCAGTGAGGACCCTGTGGAGAAGAAGAAGGTAGACTGAGCAGGAGCCATGGTGACAGCCACTCACTGGGCTCCAAGTGAGCCCCCAGAGCACCAGGTCTACCAGCCTCGTGGGCCCCTACCCAAGACCGATGGACGGCGGAGACACCCCTCCTGAGGCCGGATCAGGTCAGCAGCTTACCCTGCCCCGGGCACTCCCTATCCCTTCACCCCACGGGCCCTAGTCACTCGGCAAAAAGCACAGATGCTCTGGTGACCAGGGCCACCCACTGCCACCAGACAGAAAGGAGCCGGGGCAGGACACGCAGGACCCAGCCCGACGTCCCTGAGTGAGAGCCAAAGGTGGCACCTCCCAGGCCAGACACAGAGCCCCGGAGGAGAGCGCACGTTTCTAGGTGGTGTCATGAGCTGGGGCTGTGGACGTCCTGGGACACACAGGCCAGCCGGGCCAAGCACCCTGCCCCGCTGAGAGGCAGCCTGCACGTGGGCAGCCAAGACCCCAAGCCCGAGTGTTCCGAGCGAGCCCCCGAGTGCATGGTGGGTGTGGTGGTTACAGAAGAAAGTGCCCCTCTGGGGGTTCCCTTTGGGCTGTGGAGGCAGGTGGGGGTTCAGCCAAGCACAGACGCAACACGGTGGTGGCCGAGGAAGCCCAATGGCAGCCACTCAGGGTGACCCTGGCAGAGTTTTTTTTAAAGATGAATTTGTTTTTAAATGTCAGAAACAAACATAATTCACCGTCTTTAAGGGTATACTTCAGGGGGTTTGCGTAGGCACACTGTTTACATCCAGCACCACGACCTACCCCAGAACTCGCCCACCACCTCAGAAAGAACCCCTCAGCCTCGCAGATGGCGTGGGGACCGAACGGCTGGCTGCGGCCTGGCTGGTAATGGGGGGAGGGCACAGGGAAGGCCAGAGGGCTCGGGGCCTGGGTGACTGCTGGCTACAGCCAAGAGGACATCGCAAGGGCAGGGGGCATGGACAGGCAGGGACGGGAGTGAGGATGTCCAAAGGCCCCTGTGCCAAGAGTCCTCCTGCCCTCACGCAGGCATCACCCTCGCTTCCAGGGGGTCAAATCCCAGTGACTGAGGAGGGAGCACCTCCCCAGAGGCTGAGGCCCCGGAAGCTCTGTGGCTTGGGGGTCCACAAAAACCCTGCCCAGACTGATGAGACCCAGGGGGTGCACGGTCACTCCCCCCCCCCACACACAACCACTCACAGGGCTGTGGATTTGTACACAGGTCAGTGTCTGGCTCACCCTCCCCACATTCCATTCCCCGGCCCCTGACACAGGCCCGGGGCGGATCTCCACCCTCAACAGCCACACACAGCACGCAACCAGGGTCCAGCACAGGCCAAGGTTCCCAACAGGGCAGGCCGAGAGGTGCCCCATATAGCACCACAGCACAGCGTCCACCGGGGCGGGCTCCGGCAGGACCAGGCACACGCCCACCGACCAGCAGCAACAGGCATCCAGGCACCCAGATGCTGGGTCACAGCAGCTGGGAGCTCATGGGAATCAGCGCTGCCCTTTGAGGAGGCGTGGTACAATTGAGCACCTTCTGTTTGCAAAAGCCCCACTTGGGAGGCACCTGCAGCCCAGGGCATGGTAGAAGCATGCATCAGACACCCTTCCCAGAAAGAGAACCTCAGGCCAGCGACTCCTGGCATCCTCCCCAGCTTCTGCTCAGAACTGGCCTTGCTTCCGGGGCAGAAGCAGCCTCACGTACCCTTCACTGCGTCCTGAGGGTGCACACGTACGTTCACCAAAGAAAACTGCTCCTTACAGGGGTGCTCAGAGGCCTCAGCCAGCCAGTTGCCTCAGTGGGGTGAGCAGGAGGCAGAGGCCCCATGGGCACCCCGATGTCAAAATACAGCTGTGCTCTCCAAAAGCTGCTCCCTTGGAGTGGGGCAGCTGCCCCGTCCCCAGGACACGGTCCTGCTGCCTCCCGCAGAAATGCTATCTGGGCCTCTCTTAAGGCAGATTCCTAGGCTTGTGTGCAGCCTGCACAACTGGACACAGACGCTCCATAGCAGACACTCAGTCAAGCCAGATCCGCTATGCCCAGAGCAGCCCAGATACATTCACATTGTGCCCAGCAACCCCTGAACTGCCCAAGCCAAGGCTCCCCCTTTGTCACGCTCCCACCCATCAGGACCCGGCCCAGGTGGGGAGTGAGGCTGACAGCTGCCGGCCCTGAGGTGTGACCCAGCCCCAGATGGACCAGCACTACTGCTCACACCCTGAGAACTCCAACACAAGCCGGCTGGGCCAGCACCGGGGACCGGGCACTGTGCCCAGCGGGCTACTAGATCCACCCAGGGAAGGGACACGCAGGCGGCAGGGCAGGGCTCCACGCCCCTCACCTCAGGGGCAGAGGGTGGGAAAGGAGAACCGGCCTCAGCCCTCCTGATCTGTGGGTTTGCTCCAGACACTGGCGGGTATGTCTTTTTCTGCACGTATTTAGATAGATCAAGTTCGCTTTAAGTTTTTGGGGAAAAAAAAAAAACTAAGGAAAGGATCTTTCTCTTAAAAAAAAAATTGGCATGGAACTTCCACGGCTCTTTGGTTCCAGCTGTGACGGTTTTACTGCACTACGATTCTGCCCCGTGTAACTCACCCATCAAGCACGCGGTCCCACGGTTCCAGCACGTTCGGAGTTGTGCAGCCTTCACCACAATCCGTTTAAGAGCATCTCCCTCGCCCCAAAAGGAACCTCTACCCACAAGCAGCCCCTCCCCTCTCCTTCAGCCCACGCACGGAGGGGCCTGTTCTGGACATTTCCCATCAAGGGAATCCCATGCTGCGTGGCCTTTCTTGTCAGGCTTGTCACTGGGAGCTGTGTTTTCATGGCTCATCCACAGCGCAGTGGCTTACAGAAGCTCCCTCCTTCCTGTGGCTGAGTGACAGTCCACAGTGTGCCTCGGTTTACCGGCTCCTTGCTCTTCTGCCTCTCAGTGGGTGGCACACAAGCTGGGCCCCACCGTGTGGCCACTGCGAACAGTACTGTGCCCAGCTCTCTCTTTTTTTTGGGAGACAGTATCTCACTCTGTTGCCCAGACTGGGCTGGAGTACAATGGTGCAATCAGGGCTCAATGCAGCCTCAATCTCCTGGGTTCAAGGGATCCTACCACCTCAGCCTCCTGAAGAGTTGGGACTAAAGTCATGTGCCACCAGGTCTGGCTGGTTTTTTTTTTTTGGTAGAGACACAGTCTTGCTATGGTGCCCAGGCTCGTCTTGAACTCCTGGACTCAATTGATCCTCCCATGTCAGTGGCCCACGGCACTGGGCTTACAGGCACGGGTGACCACGCCCACCCCACCTCTCTGCGATGCTCACACCCGGCCTTGGGCCCCTTGGAAGCCCTCCTTTGCACCCAGCCCAAACCCAGGGTGCCCCTGTCCAGATTCCAGCAGCTGTGAGTGGGGAAAATGTGGACATTTGCGCTCTGGAGCTGAACAAAGAAAGAAACACACCAAGAGATGCCACCCATTGAGGCGGACGCTGCTGACCGATCGTGGCCTGGGCTCCTGCTGCCCAGCAGAAAAGTTGGGAACAACGGCCAAGTGTGCTCTGGGTCCTCCCTGGGGACCGGACAGACAGAGCGGGGAGCTGGGAGCAGCAGCTTCTGAGCCCCACTATGTGCCAAGCCCCAGGGACCTCAGAGATGTCTCTGTACCCCAACTCTACAAACAGGGAGAAGCTTGCAGCCCCTGGCGCATGAGGGTACACAGAGACTGAGAGCTGCCTGCCTCCAGACTCTGCGCTGCTCCATCCCTCCGAACCCCTCCTCCCAGAGAGAACCCTCGCCACGACCAAGACAGTGGCCACTCGAGTCTCTAAGCCTCGTTTCTGAGCACCAGTGGGTGAGAAAGTGAGAGAGACAGGAGGGGAGGGAAGCCTCTCTGGGGCAGGGACTTGCCTGGGGCCAGGGGAGGCCATCGACACTCAGCACACTCAGCGGCCTTATCCCTGCTGGGGGGGCTGCTCACCAGCCAGCTCAGCCTCGATTGATGCCCCCACAACGCCAGGCCCATTAGCGAGGCTGGCGCTCGGCCCTCCAACCCTTATTCTCACCGCGTGGCTGGAGCAGGAAGGTCTGCGATTGCTATAATTAACTGGCGTATTCAGCCAGGAGTGAGTCAATGAAACGGATCTGGATTGGGGATGACAAGAGGCAGCGCGCGCCCGCATCACCTCTGCTGTCTGACCTCGAAGATTAGCGCCGAGGCCCACGGGCAGATGTGATTAACAGCTGAGACCCCACAGTCAGCCGGGGAGCGGATTGGAGCGCCGCCGCAGCACGCGTCAACCACCCAGGCTCGGCCCGCCCCGCCACCCAAAAACCATGGCACCCCCGGAGAGTCCTCAGCCTGTAAGAGGCGCCAGGCCTCAGGTACTGGAGACGGAGGTGGGTGGGGCCTCACCATGGTCAGGCCCCAAAGCCACAGGCCATGGCCAGGCCAGCAGAGCATGGAAAGAAAGGGGAGGGCGGAACACTCAGAGGAGTAGACTCCCTGGCCAAACTCAGCAAAGGCACTCCCCGGCGGCTGTCCTGCTCAGCCCTCAGCCCCTACCCACCCCCGAGCCCAGCCACGCTGCATCAAATCAGGGGGGTGACAGAGAGAACCAACGGTGACTAACAATCTTCCCTAAAGAAGGTCCCTGAAATGTCTCTGTGAGATGCCCACTCTTGTGGCCAGGACTGCCCAGAGCTAAGCAGGGCCAGAGCCCCAGGGGACGGGGCTCAGGTGTCCACAGCCCGTGCCTACCCCACACTGCCAACGGAGACACAGGGAGGGGCAGCTCGAACAGATGTGTGAGTGACAGAGCTCCGTATCAGCCCCGCAGGAGGAGGGTCGCCAGCTGCGCTTTGCCTCCTGCTTGTCAACCATTCGGGGGCAGGTGCCGGCCAGGGAGGGAGCGCAGGGGATCCTGTGTGTCCACTCACCTGGGGGCTCTTCCCTCCCGTCTTCTGTTCTGTCCCCAAGTCAGTATTCAAATTTTTTTGAGACAGAGTCTCGCTCCGTCACCAGGCTGGGGTACAGTGGCTTGATCTCGGCTCACTGCAACCTGCCCCTCCCAATTCAAGTGATTCTCCTGCTTCAGCCTCCCCAGTAGCTGGGATTACAGGTACATGCCACCACACCCAGCCTATTTTTCTATTTTTATTAGAGACGTGTTTTCACCGTGTTGGCCAGGATGGTCTCAGACTCCTGACCTTGTGATCCACTCGCCTCAGCCTCCCAAAAGCATGAGCCACTGAGCCCAGCCTAGTTTTTTTTTTTTTTAATTAAAAAATATTTTTAGAGGCAGGGTCTCTCTCTGTCACCCAGGCTGGAATGCACTGCTGTGATCGTGACTCACTGCAGCCTCGACCTCCAGGGCTCAAGTGATCCTCCTGCCTCAGCCTCCGAGAAGCTGGGACTACAGGCATGTGGCACCAGGCTCAGCCCTCAGCTCAACCTTTAAGCAGCCTCTGAGCAGAGGCTACCCAGCAGGAACCTTGGTGTATCATGTGCCATGACTATGGAACAGCCACGCCCACGGCGATGCCAACAGCCTCCCAGGCCTCATTCTACCAGCTGGGCTGAACAGCCGGGAGGGAGGGGTGGGCCCACAGAACCTGCGCCTCTCAGGGCTCCTCCTCCACTCTCTGCCCTCACCTGCCGACCTGTTTCCATCCGAAACCTGGGAACTCGGCCCTGGCGGACTCGTCCTGACGTGGACGTGGAAAGAAGCCCGGCTGGAGGCGACCCAGTGGGTCCACGGGAGCCACAGGAAGCCACCAGCCAGTGAGTGGGACAGGGACTGAATCACCCAGCCGCCTTCCTTGAAATCTACCCGGCAGACCCCAAAGGAACGAGCCAGTCAGCCCCCTGCCCACAGGGAATCATCCGGGTCCAGGAGGTCGAGCCCCCGTCACACAGGTGACGAGAACAGGTGGGGAAGCCTTCTGGAATCACTGACGCCCCGGCACACAGGACGGTGGGCACACCACAAGTGCAGGGCTAAAGTCACAGCCGCGACCCCTGCATTTCAGGGTGAAATGGCCAGACGAAGGAGCAGTGGCCGCCCTACGAGGCTCCCAGGATGGGGGTCTCCCAACCTGCAGGCTGCGTCCACCCACAAGGCCCCACCTCACAACCACAAAGCGTGCAGGGCGGCTGGCCAGCGGTGGGCTCCTCTGACCACCTGGCCATGCTGTGCCACAGTCACCAAACCCAAACTGACAACGGAAGGTGTGGGTTTCTATGGGAGGTGTGGGTTCCTGGTTGGAAATGTATTTTCCTGGGGCCGGGAGGGTCCACAGGGGGCCAAAGGAGCTGAGAAGGGAACCCTGAGGGAGGTGGGGTGTTGGGGTGAGGAGGAAGACAGGGGTGGGGTGGCTGGGGAGACCTCGCCTCTGTCATCCCAGGACAGCCCCGTCGGCTGACACGCCAAGTCCTGGGCCCCACCACCCCGCCCACGCTCCCCTCTCTGCTATGCAGAGAAGGGGCCAGGATAGGTTGTGAGGTCTACTCCGTGGGCATTGCTCCCCTGGCTCTAGACTCCCCTGCCCCTCCTTATCCCAGCCAGGAGCACGCAGGGGCAGCGTGAGGACAGGACGCCGAAGCGCTCACACCTGCGCTGGAGACAGACGGGCTCCAGACGCCTGCAGAGCCGCTGCCGCAGACTGACACCCACGCGAGGCCCGCCTGCCAGGCGGGATCCTTCCTCCGTGTTTGTTTTACTGTTTTCTTTGAGAGGCAGCTTTCCAAGGCAGCAGCAGAAAGGGGAGCCTCTCCCCCGCCTAGGCTGGCTCCACGGCGGAATCGCACCCACGGCAGCTCACGGGAAGGCTCCACGCTCCCTGCTCACTCGGGCAGGAGCTGGGTTTCCGGTGGCACCAGGGACCGAACAATAACCACACCTGCCACTCCTCTTGCCTGCAAAACCAGTGACAAGACGAGGCAGGCAGCCAGCAGACACCGCCGGGCCCCTTGGGCCTCGATGACAAGAGAGCAGTTCCAGCTCCACCGCCACGCCCCTCAACCCTGTTCTGTGCCCCAAGCCGGGCTGTGGGTGGCTGGGCCACACTTGCTTGGAGAGGCCCAGGGCCACTTCCAGGGCGGGCACCACAAGCCCCCTGGCTGGAATTAAGGGAGCAAAGTGTGGGCGGGAAAGCCATGAGTCCTAGCTACTAGGCTGGTGACAACAAGGAAGGGTGGGAACAAGCTCAGCCCTTTGTGCACCCAATCCCAGCTCCCTGCACCACGGGTGCCTCTAGAGGCAAGGCGGGGCTTCCTCTCCAGCCAGGACCACCTGCTCAGAACCGTCCTCCAGACGGCGGCTCTCTCCCGGCCCAGCTGGGAAGGCGGCGGCACCACTCTGTTCCCGGGGCAAAGGCCGGCAGCATGGTCACCCTTCACTGTTTCCCAGGGAGAGGTGCCCGGCCCCAGGTGCTGCCTGTGCCTCCTGGAGCAGCTGAGGACACTCGAGGCTCCCCATACTTCCGCCCCCCGCTGCCTCGGCAGACGGGCGCTCCTTCCCCGTGGGAGGCTGCTGGCTGCTGCGCACGGCAAGCAGATGCCACACAGCTTGCGAGGGCGCCTGGCAGCAGCCTTGGCTTCACTGCACACCGGTGGGGGCGGTGGTGGGGGCTCCAAGGCCTGTCCTCCGCAGGGGCCACAGGGGAAGGGCCAGAGCCACCAGGCAGCCCCCAGCCCGGACAGTTCTGGGGCAGGCCCGACAGCTGGCAGACCCCCTGCGTGGCTCAGGGCTGCCTTCAGGGTGTGGGGCTGGGGGTGCGTGGCACAAGGCCTTGCTCCAGGCACAGGTGTCCCTGGGGCACCCTCAGGGCAACAAGCATCTCCAAGTATAAGGGATGATGTAGGATCCTGAAACTCCTGCCAGGCAGGCTAGGCCTGGCACCCGAGAGGCTCAGAGGGGGTCCCACGCTGCCCAGGGCCGGGGCCCACGGCTGGGACACACCCTCCAGTCTTGGGACTCCTAGGCTGGGTTTCAGGTATCTATGGGGGTGGTCAGGTCTCTGTGAGAAGAGGTCCTGGTAATCGAGGCAGGCAGGGAGGCGGTGGCCAGGCTGTCATTCCCAGGAGCGGAGAGGGCCCAGCTTGCATCCGAGGAGCCTGCGCTACGGCGGGAGATGTCGCAGCAGCGTGTGGGGGGGAGGGAGGCGGGGAGGGCCGGGCTGCCCCAGGGACATCCATTGGTGGCTGCGGCAATGTGGACAAACAAAAAGACCAAGAGCCACCAGGGCGGAACAGGGTCAGGGACGCCTGGGCTCAGGCCGGAACCCTGGCCGGTTGCTGGGAAGGGGCCGGGGGTGCAACCCAGCATCAGCTCGGGCTCACACCCAAACCTGCAGCCCAAGGCTCCTTCCAGAATGCACCGCGTGGGCCTTGGGTACTCCCAGCCCCACTTCCACCCAAAAAGTCAACAGGCAGCCACCGGGCCTGCCTGCACCCCGCACCACTGCAGACACTGCCCAGGGCCATCAGAGGGAAGCCTCGGCGGACACACACCTTCCAGCCCCACCCAGGAGCACATGCCTTCCGGGGCAGATGATGAGGGTCGCAGGGGCAGGTCTGGGAGTGCAGGGAGGGGTGGGGCAGGGTGCGGGGGAGGGGGGCGTGGCAGGAATGATGAAGGTGACAGGGGGCAGCGTTAGGGTGGGGGACAGGAAAGGGGAGGCGGGGGCGGGGCTAGGGTGGAGGACTGCATTTACGCTCCCACCACTCACGCACCCAGCTGAGCACATTCCTACTCAGTCCTCACGATTCACGAGGTGGAGACCTGCTCCTCACCCAAGAAAAACCAGAAGCTCAGCGAGGTGAAGCAGCCTTTCTGGATCACACAGCAAGGAAGGAAGGTGTCAGGGGTGTGCGTCAGCAATTCCCAGGGGTCCCCCCCACCCCAGAAGCCTCAGCCTCGGGACAGCGTAGGTTGAAGGGTCAGGCTGGCCCTGGGGATGGGCATCTGGCCCTGCGCTAGTGGGCGGGCGACTGAGCTTTGAAGGTGAGAACACGTCTCGGCGCCACCAGAAAAATAAATCCCAGCGGCGGGCCTCCTCTTCCTCCCTTTCCCAACCTTTCTCCCGGGCGACGCATGCCATGGCTTGGTCTGAATTGAATTTTTAAACTGCACCCTTGAGACACGAGGAGGAGAGAAGCGCGGGCAATCGCGGTCCGATTGTGAAAAATGAGAGGCACTTTCAGAAGTCGGGTGCATGCTGGAGAGGACGCTCAGGCAGGTGAGGAGGCTGCAGCGGGCGGGGCCAAGGGCACCCCCGAGGAGGGGCCGCATGGGGCTGCATAGCCTCTGCGGTTCCCTGGGTGCCACCAGCCCTGCCACCTCCCCCTGCAGCTCTGGGAGCTGCCCTGCTTCCATCCCTGCCCCCTGCCCAGGATGTGCCGTCGCCAGGAGGTGGCCCTGGCTGCAGGCCTGTGAGCTGACCCGCTCAGCTGCTAGCCTGCAGGGGCTTGGTGCCCTCTTGAGCACCTAGCAGACACCAGAGGGACGCAGCTCCCTGGGAGGCGTGGCTTTCAGAGGCCCAGCCTCCCTTTCTGCAATGGCGGGGAGGAGGCTATGGAGTCTCAGGCACAAGTTGGGGGTTGGAATTCCCCACGCCACTTACAATGTGGGACCTGGGCATGCCGGAGGCTCAGTTCCCATCCACCAGAGGCAAGAGTTGTGTTAGCATCACAGTAAGTGTGCCAGGTGCACAGCAGGCGCACAACACACAGCTACTGTGTGAGGAACGTGGGAGGCCCTAGCTGGTCCACCCCCAGGATGCAGCAGAAAGGCAGCTTCAGGTTCTCGGCCCCACCCAGCTCTTCTCGGCCCCACCCAGCTCTCCCCAGTCGGGGCTGCCCAGCCAGGAGAGGCGGTAAGGGCTGTCAATGCCGCAGACTACCCACGAGGACCAGGAGACATCACACTCAGAGGAGCCCAGACACACACCTAGGCAGCCCACGTGTACCAAACACCCAGAACAGACCCGTCTACAGAGGCAGAAAGACCAGCCGCCAGGGGCTGGGGGAGGGCGTGGGGGATGCTGGCAAATGCAGCTGAGGTTCTACTCTCAAGGGTAACCCGAACGTTCTAGAATTGAGAGAGCTGACGGTTGCACAACTGTGCACGAAAATCACCGAATCACGCACTTCTACGGGGTGAATTTTATGGCATGTGAATTATAACTAAAAAAATTTTAAATAAAAAATCCAGACCCCTCCCACTGCCAAGTCCACTGAGGATTCTCCCTGCTGCCCTCTGGTGCAGGTGAAGAGGTGCCACAGGGAGTTGGGTGCACAGGGAGCGGGCCCCACACGTCCCTGCGGTCACCCAGGATTCCACACCCCCAGGAAGGCAGGGTTAGCGTGTTGACGGCCAGAGACTCTTTGGTGCGCCCAACGCCAGCTCCCTGCACAACAGCAGTGTTGCTAGGGGTAAGGGGAGCTTCCTCTCCAGCAGGGACCGCCAGGACCCCCTGCTCAGAACTGTCCTCCCACAGACAGCTGTCCCAGCCCACCCGGGAAGGCCCAGCAGGAGCAGGACACAGGCATGGCCCTACCCTCGGTGGCCACTGTCTTGCGACTTGACCTCTGAACCTTGGCCTCTGCACCTGCACGAGGGGCCCGGGACGGCTGCCGGCCAGTTCCACAGACGGGGAAAGGTGAGGTCAGGGTCGGATCAACTCCATGAGAACGGGGACCAGGTGCACTAAGGGGCTGAGGTCACGAGGGGGAGTAACCCGGTCCCTCCTCATCCAGACCAAGGCCGGACCTGGGTTGACCAGATGGAGACTCATCAAGACGGGGGGGGGGCACCAAGGGCCCAGCCGCAAACACTGCTGCACATCTGCAGACCCCGAGCCCCACACATCTCAGCTTCCCGGTTCAACAGGAGGTGACCTGCGTGAGTGCCCTGGCAGGCACAGGCAGCAGCACCGCTCGCCTGCCCTCCCGAGACCCTGTGCCACCCAGTTCCAGGCATCCATCCTGGGGGATCCTTCCCAGAGCCTTTTCCCAGTGCCCAAGCCACAGCTGGGAGGGGATGGGCCCCGAGGCCACGGTGTCTGGCCTCCTGCCATGGGCGCCCATCAGCACACTTTGTTCCCGGCCAGTGGGGACCAGCGGCCTCTGGCACTCAGGCCGCCCGCTGGCCAAGCAATCAAGCCAAGTGCTGGGGCCAGGCTGGGGCAGCAGAGAGGAGGCCCCACGAGGCAGGCTCCTGCTGTGACACCCGTGAAGTGCGGGGCCCACGGAGGGAAGCTGAGTCTGAACACCTCTCCACCACGTTCCTTGGCAGGCAGGGAAACCTGCCCTTTCCTGACCTCATCCCCTGCAGCGTTACCCAGGGTGGAGCCCAGAGGCCCCAAAGCAGACACAGCTGCTGGCTGAAGCCAGGATACAGGGCTAACCCAGACCCAGCAGCACCAGCGCCAGCCACGTGTCACCCGTGGCCTCAGAAATCCCGCGCCAGCCCTGGTTCTCCTGCCCCGAAACGCTGAGAAAAAAGACAACCAGAGCAGGAGGGGCTGGGCCAGCTCTGCCCTCACTTCTCAGCCGTCCCTCCCTTCCCTCCGCCCCTCTCAGGAGAGCCTGAGTCTCAACTCCAAGGTCAACGTCCTCCCGGGGTATATCCTCAGCTGCCTTGTTCACCACCCCAGAGAGCCCAGGATGCCAGGGGGCACCAGGCAGGGTGCCTGCTTCCCCTGAGCCATCTGCCTGCAGCTGCCCAGCCTCTTAACACAGGTGGGGCCCGTGCAGCCCGGCTGCTCAGGCATGGCCAGGGAGTCCCCTGCCCCAGGCGTGGAGGGTTTTCTGGTGGTCCCAGCTGAGCCTGGTTCAACAAGAGGAGCCAGGAGGCAAGGGGGTGCCCCCTGGTGGTAGAGAACCCAGGCCCCACCTGGCCTCCCTTCTGGGCCAGTGCCCCCACCCTTCAGTGCCAGGTTTGTCCTTTTTCACTCCTCGGTCTCCAATGAGCAGAGGCAGAAAGGACCTGGGAAGCAGACATTCAGAAAGGAGGCGACCCCCAGCCCGCGTCGTCAGGGCAAGTGTCCCCTCTGCCAAGCTGGAACCCCAGCATGTAAAGACAGACACCACTCCTGTCCATGCTGCTCTCTGGCTGCTCAGGAGGGCCCTGGAACCGGGATCCTAACCCTTGGGCCTTTGAGGGGAATGAAGCAGGTGACAGGCAGAGCCACTGGGGTCCCTGCTTCAGCAGTTCCCTGCCCATGAGCAGTGAGGCCAGAGGGTGTCCGAGGCCTGGCCAGAATCCACAGCGCCAAGGCCCCCCGCAGCTCCAGCCGCCCACTGCCCCTCCCATTCATGCCAGTAGCAGCCTGGGCACAGGCAGTCAATGGTGATAATGGGCCCCAAAAAGCGTCCCAAAGTCAGAACCAAAGGGGGCCTCTCTAGAGCCTCACTGGACAGACCAAATAAATGGAGCTCAGAGGGTCAGCACTTGCCCAAGGCACACAGCACGTCTCGTCCCGGTGATACCAAGAGCCAAGGCTCAGGACCCCCGGAGGCCCCCATCTGCGCCCCCTGGTGTTAAACAGTGGTAGGGTCTGCTGTGCCAGAGACCCCCGCTCCAAACCACTGTGTTTCCATGGACGCCATGTCCTCTGCCATGTCTGGAGCGGGTGTTGAAGCCTAAGCAAGGGGCCACTCGGGGAGCAGCTCTCCCTCTGGAGCCTCTTGGGGCTGCCCTGGTCATGGCACCCACCCTCCTGACTGAGCCACTGGACTGGCAGGAACACCTGGCTATGGCCGGTAACCCCTGCAATGGCTCTGGGGGCCAAGGAAGGACAGAGGCAGGAGAGACGGGAAGGAGAGGAGAAGCGGCTGGGGCGGTGGGGCCCACGGTCTGCAGCTCCGACAGTGCTGTCTGCTTCACGCGGAGCGCACGGCGTGGGAAAACGAGACTTGCTATGAGCGTGCACGTGCACAGCGCGCGGGAGGCCGAGTCCCCGCCTCGGGAGCCACCGCTCCCCCACGCAGCCTGGCGGGCCCCCTTACCTCTGGGCTCCTCCGCCTGTTTGGCGAGCTTGCGCAGCGCGGCGGCAAAGCTGGAAGACGGCGCGGCCTGGGCCGACAGCGCGCTGCTGGTGGCGGGGCTGCCGCTGGGCACCAGGGCGCCATTGAGCGGCGAGGGGGTGAGGGGGTTGACGGTGGCGGTGGTCCTGGTCGCGGTGGAAAGCATCCCTAGCGAAGGGGACTTGGGCTCATGGCTCATGCCTGAAACAGGAAAAGAAGAACCAGAGGTCACCCAGAGAGCAGGAGCGCCCAACACCAGAGCAGGGTCGGCAGGGCCGGTGGGGGAGCCGGTGTCAGCAGCAGCATGCAGGGAGCAGGGGCGCCCCAGGGGCTCCAGCAAGCCAAGCAAGAGCAGACAGAGCCAGTGCTGCAGAGAGAACAGACCCCGTCCCCACAGTCCAGCTGGGACCTGGCACAGACCCCAGGGGCCCTCAGGACCCGATTCTGAATGGCTCGGGCCAGCACCGCCCTCTACCTCTCCAGGCAGTCTGGGCTGGGCAGGCTGTGGAGGATCCCATGTATCAACCGACAGATCCCCAGCCACCAAAGGGTTCGGGGAAGGAGAGGGGCCCAGGGTGAGGGGGCGTCGGCCACACCTCAGGACAGAAGCACACTGGCAGAAGGCCCAGGGACGACAGCAACCAAGACAACTGCTGTGGCCACCGACACAACGTGTACACAGTGCCAGGCATGCATGGCAGTGCCCTCGGGAGGCTGGCGCCAGCGCTGCCCCACCTTACAGAAAAGGAAACCGAGGCCCCAGCTTGGCCCAGTCTGCACGGGCACTCAGCACAGACCCCTGGCCTCCCGCCACCCAGGGATCCTGTGCATCTCTGTCTGAGACAGGTCCCAGAGTTCGGGCCACACAGGCAGGCTGACGAAGAGCGCCGGGGAAGAACACAGCCGCCCTGAAGACCCCACTGTAGCCCCTTGCTGGACACAGAGCCTGCCGTGAGGGGCTGAAAACAGCCGCGAATCCAAACCGCCGTCCAGCGTGGAACCCTCCCTTTCCTCCCGGGCCAACTTCAGGCCGACCTGGCCGAGCGACAGTTGACCGGGCCCTCCTGGTCGGGGGTGGCAGCCACAGCGGCAGCAGGAAGAGGTCTGAGCCCAGGTGCAGCCATCCGGGTGACATCAAAACCACTAGGGGAAGGGCATGGCCACCTCCAAACATGCCCTCAGTCCTCCCACCCCGTGTGTGCAACCAATAAAAGTCCAACCTGGTCAAAATGTTTTCCAACAACATCCCCTCCCTCTGCAGAGATGCCCCCCGATCCCCACATCACCCACAGGCCAGGTCCCGGCTCCCTCCTTGTGGACCCATCTCAGGGGAGGGGCGCCGGGACCACACACAGTGGGCTGGCATCTCAGAGATCATGGTTGGGGGGGGGGGAACACGCAACACAAGAGGGGTAGACTGTGCGCTTCCTAAGGGGCAAGGGCAAGGGAGCCCCCAGGCTCCCTCCTCGGGCTGTGGGCCCACCCTCAAGGGGCTGCCCTGGCCTCCAGGCCCCACCTCACATCTGCCAGATTCTAAGTTGCACTGACAAGTCTGGCTGGAACCTGCTGGCATGGGCTGCGGGCTGGGCGCAGCATGCGGAGGACCCTGGAGGCCTCCTTTGTCCACCTGCTACACCCAGAACTTGCTGCCAAAGGCCACGTGCTCTGGGCGTGTGTTCAGGGAGCCAAGTCCCTCCACTCCTGACAGAGGGGCTGCAGGGGAAAATAACTCTTTGGGGGCTCTGAGGGGGGGACCGGGGACAATGACTGTGAGTGGGCCTGCCAATGAGAGATCAGCGAGGCGGGAGCAAGCTCACACCTCAAGAACAAAGGACCCTTAGAGCCCTGCGCTGCCCAGCTGCCAGTAGTCACAAGGCGGCGTGGCCATGCCCTGCGGCAGCGGGCCCTACCGGGCCAGAGGGCCAACCGTAGCCTGTCCTCCTCGGCTTTTTCTGGAGGGGTCAGGGGTGGAGGGGGGACCTGCACACCCCGAACTGCCTTTCCAAGGCCACTTCAACCTGGCACAGACACCCAACCACGCAGGAGAGCAAGGGCGCCTACCCAGCAGCCTGACTTCCAGAAAACATGGGCTGCCAACTAGAGCCCTTCCTCAGCCAGCCTGGCCCCCGCCAGCTGCTCTGCTCCACACCGCCAGCTGCACTGCCCCAGAGGCTGGCCTGGCCCCCGCCTGTCCCCCGCAGTGGTCTGCTGTCAGCGCCTCTCCCCGTGCACAGAGATGGAGGGAGGGAAACACATCTGTGGGTCAGACCCGGGCTCTGCTGCTTCTGGCTGAACAACCCTGGGTGAGTTACTTCACTCCTCACGGCCTGACTCCTTCATCTACCTAACGGGGTAACAGCACACACAGCAAAGCCGACCTCGTGAGGTCACGCCCCCGAGCATAATGGGGTAACTGACGCAAGGGGCTTCAGAGTCTGTAGGGCACCCCAGGGCTGTTACCAAACAGCACTCCAGGGACGACAGACGCCAGTCCCAGCAGGCGGGGGTCCAGCCAAGGGCAGGCAGATGTCCCAGCAAATGGCACCCACACTCTGGGTCTGTGCTGCTCCCCCCCACCCGGGGGCTGGAGCCGCAACCAGGAGGGCACAGGGCATCCAGCTGGTGGGCACCCTGCCCACGAGCCCCCTGCCCTGGGCCCATGAGCCCACACACCTCCCGCAGAGGGCCAGCCTGTGACCCCAAAAGGGTGGTGGCTGGGGAAGAACAGAGCTCTCGTCCTGCTGCCTGCAGGGGACACTAGCGGACGTGGCCCATAGGGGGGCTGCCAAGGGCCAGTCCAGAGGACCTCCAGGTCCCACCTGTCACCAAAGCACACTCAGCTTCACATGCAGGAGGCTGCAGGGTGTTTATGAGGGAATGTCTAGGAAGATTAAGTGGCACAGGACCAAGCCCCACCCTCAAGGGGACCCAGGAGGACATCAATGAACCAGGTCCTGGTGGTCCCAATGAGGTGCTGAGGAAGGTGGCGAGCCCTAAGACAGGAGCAGGGCCGCGGGGACACCACCTCCAGGGAAACAGCAGCAGCTCTCAGAAGTCACAGACCAGTGGGAGACCTCCCAAGACAGCCTCACCATGAGCTCAAGAGAGCCCACGGCAGCCGTGCTGTCATCCACCATCCCAGCCTGCGGCCCACCCCTCACAGCCAGCACCTAAGCCCAGGAAGCCTCAAGTGCAGATGGGGAAACCGAGGGCAGATGTCCTAAGCTTGGTCCAAGGTCAGTTAGCTGAGCAGCATGTCCAGGACTGGAACTCGGCTTCCTGGGTCGCCACGGCTCACTACCAGCGCCTGCCCACTCCATGGTCCAACCAGGGCATGTGATCAGAAGGCGTGAATGGTCACATGCACACGTACACACACACACACACACACACACAGCTAAGACATACTGGACTGTAATGCCTAAACACATTCATCCTGGGCATGGCGGCTCACACCTGTAATCCCAGCTAAGTAGGAGGGTGCGGTGGGAGGACTGTGTGAGGTCAGGAGTTCAAAACCAGCCTGGGCAACATAGACAGACCCGGTCTCTATAAATCACCCTGCAACTACAGGTGCGTACCTGTAGCCCCAGGTGTTTGGGAAGATTATTTGAGCCCAGGAGATGGAGCTACAATGGGCTATGATCATACCACTATACTGTAGCCTGCGCGACACAACTGTCACTGAAAAAATTAAAACGACGTCTAGAAAGTCTTCATCGATCACGCTTTCAGGAGGTAGAGACTAACTCCCTTTCCCGAGCGCGGGCCGGACTGTGTAACTCATTTCTGATGAACAGAGTATAGTGGAAGCGACAGTCTGCAGCTGCCAAGGCAAGATCGCCAAACACACGGTAGCCCTCTCCTGGCCCTCTTGGGTCACTCCAGTGGAGCAGGGGCAGCCGCCACGTCACGAGGATGCTCAAGCAGGTCGTGGAGAAACCCACATTTCAAGGAACCAAGGCCTCCGGCCAACAGCCATGTGAGAAGCCACTTTGGCAATGAATCCTCCAGCCCCAGGCTGGCCTTCTGATGAGACTGCAGCCCTAGCCACCATGGTCGTCACACACCGAGACGGAACCACCCAGCTAAGCCACCCTCCAACTCCTGGCCCACAGAGACAGAGCTAACAAAGGTTTTGTTAAGCCACTGAGTTGCAGACGGTGGGTTACACAATTCTAGATAACTGATAACGGTCAGTGTCTCCACACCCTCTCCTCATCAAGGATGTCCCTCCAATCCATCGCAAAGCCAAGTGCAACTATCTGCACACAGATACTCTGCATCTTCACCCAGAGTCTCCAAAACATGACCCTGCAGTGCCAGAGCCCATCAGCAGCCCCCCTTTCCCATACTCCTCAGAGAGCCAGCCACTCTACATCTTGGGCGCCCTGTGAGAGAGGTGTGACTGGGCCCATTTTCCCAGATGGGCAAAGGCAGGCTCAGATCCCAGAGCCAGAACAGAGCAGGGCTGAGATGACCTCAGCACAGTGCCCGTGTGACAAGCCAGCCAGGGCCCAGCTCCAGACCTGCTCCCGGGCTGCAGGAGGGGTGGATATCCGCGGCAGGCTGGGCTGCTGTGTGGTCCACACCACACGCTGTCATAGAAGACGGGGGACATGGGGCAACGTACGGTCGTTTCACCTCCAGGTGACATGCTCTGGAGGTCTGGGAGCAGATGCCAATTCTGTCCCCAGGCCTTCAGGACAGGCTGGCTGGCCACCCAGGCAGATGTGCTGTGACCACTGGGCATGGGCTGGGTGGCTGGACGAGGCTATTTGTGCTGCTGTAAAGAAATACCTGGGGCTACGTAATTCATAAAGAAAAGGCTTGTTCTGGCTCCTGGCTCTATGGGGTGTACTGGAAACAGTGCTGGCATCTGCCTCTGGGAAGGCCTCGGGAAGCTTTCCATCATGGCGAAAGGCGAGGGGAGCCGGCACATCCGGCGGCGTAAGACGGAGCCAGAGTGGGAGGATCCCCGGCTTTTCAACACCCAGACCTGGTGAGGCTCATGGGAAGAAGTGTTATGTCTCCTGGACCATCAGAGTTTGATGGCAAAGGTGACGGGGATGACCCCGTCATGAGATCCAACCCCCCGATCCAATCCCTGCCACCAGGCCCCGCCTCCAACACTGGAGGTCACTTTCCATGAGACACATCCTAACCCTATCAGCGGCACAGAGGCGAGGCCACGGCACGAACCCCAGGCCGGACCCTAAATGGCGCACACACCTCGAGGCTACCGGCAGTGTACCGAGACAGCCTGAAGAGGAGCTGTGTTTTTCCCTTTCGTCGTTCTTCTCTCTATGTTCTCATTCTTCTGCAGTCAACCAGGGTTTTAAAAAGGGGCTGTTCAAAGGGATGGCAGCTCAACGCAGGAAGTCAGCACCGCCCACAAAAGCATGGGGCTATCCAGCCCCAGGGCAAGAGTGGAGGGAACTGGGGTGTCCCTGCAGGAGTCTGAACCTCAGCCCTCACCCACAGCTCCGAGCCCTTCCCTGGTGACCAGGGAGGCCCCCTACGGGCTCCCTCCATGCCCAGGTCTGAGGCTACCTCAGTGTCACTATCACCAGCCTGCTGGCATCCTGACAGCAACCTCCTTACCCCAGCCTCTGACACAAGCCCAATACCTGCTCCCCGGGCCCCGCAGGCCCCCTCCAGGCCCAGGTACGGTCTCCCTGGGTCCCTGGGGGTCCCCTGCAGGCAGCATCCCTGCCTGGTGTCAGCTGCAGGCTCCCAAGGAGCTGGGAGCCTGGGAAGCAGCTCTGCTGATGTCAGGTCACTTAAAATAGAATTCCAAATGAGCGGCTTCATTAGAAGAATCTAAAATTAGCACTGCTACTCAGTATGTGTGCACTGGGCAGGCGGGGCAGGGGCTGCGTCGGCGGGAGGCAGCTTCCTCGAGGCCAGGACCGGAGGCCGAGCACTTGGGAACCCAGAGATCCTTGGAGGGGTCCCCTTGGGCCTGCTGCGAATGGACATGGCCTCCAGGGCCCACCTGCCTCCAGCCCCTCTGTCACCGGCCTGGTGGGGTCACTTCAAGGCTGCTGCCACCCAGGCCTCGGCACAAAGCCCCCAGCCCTCTCCAGGGAGGCAGATGCAGGCCTCCCCCCACACAGATGTTCTCTGGCTGAGGCCAGGGCAGGTGCCAAGGTGCCCGTGGGGGACCCAGGGGCAGCCAGGCAGAGGGGAGAGGGAGGCCCTGGGAGAGCGTACCACCTGCTGCCCTCATTAGAAAGGTATTTATTAACTTCTGCGCTCCTGGACATTGACTGAATTCTTGTCTACATTATCAGCTCATGTAAATTCATTATCCTAACAGCTGGGAATAAGCTCCATCGTGTGAAGGCCTGTGATGGATGAGTACCGGGGGGCTGGGGGCTGTCTCCACACCGTACAAGTGCTCTTGACATGTGCAGCTCAGCAGGCGAAAACGAGCCAGGGGTCTAGGTGGACCGTATCTGCGAGGCCCCCACCCACGCCCAACCTCTTATTCACATCACTTGCTACTCTGGACAGACCCCTTCAAGCCACTGTCAGCTGCCACCTTTGCTTCCCCCGTATCCCAGGAAAAAAAAGCTGCCACATCCATACCCCTAACGGCCCCTCGGCACCCTTAAACCAAGGATCCCGGGGACAGACCCCTCTTCACGTGAGCCCCAACTGTCTGCTCCCTGAACCCCTCCAGAAAGAACCCACCCGGTCTACACAGTCTGCCTGGCAGAGCTGAGAACCTAGAGGCTTCTGCCAGGAGCCACAGGGCAGGAAACCGAGAGTGAAGCAGGCAGCCACAGCACCCCAAAACCCTCAACCCCACATTTCACGGACAGGGAGGGTCTGGGGAAGCAAAGACCACCGCCCTTGGGGCGAGGTCTCCTGCCCTCCACGTCCTGCAACAAAGCACGACTTTAATCAATGCTTTTTCTCCTATTCTCTGCCTAGCTTTCTAATACAGTCAGAAGCAGCACAATGCTATTAAAAAAAAAAAAAGGCAAGAAAAAAAGGAAGCAAAGTCCCAGTGGAGAGGGGCTCGGCTGGCTGGCCCGGGGAGCCCAGCTTGTTCCTGGTTCTTCAGAACAGACCCCAAACGGGCTTGCCTGCTGTCCAAAGGCTCGACAGCAGGATTTCAAAGAGGGGGTAAGGCCTCTCTACTCCATTAAAGATGGTGTCCCAACCCTCGCTCCCCCTCCCCTCGAGGGTGGAGGGCTTATTAATCAGCGTGCCAGCCGCCCTCCCGGCCTCCCGCGGATCCTATAATTACTGCTTCCTTTCATCCCTGCTCTTCCCCGGCACCAGACCTCAGGCCTGCTCCCTCCGTGCTCTGTAATTACAAGCTAATAGCTGAGATGAATTTTCTGCTGGGTCCCGGTTCAAGCACCAATCCGCCCCTTCCCCCTGACAGCCCCCCGTGGGGTAATTACAGCCCGTGGGGCTGGGCCCAGCAGGGCTTCACTTTCAGGGCCCGCATGTACAATCTGGACCTGGGTTCTCTAATCACCCCTCTTGGTAATTTTTCATTACCGCAGAAAGAAATGTTTGTGAACAAATAAAGGGCGTCCCCCAGCTCAGGGACCGGTGCCCACCCCCGTGATCCCTGCTCCCCGAAAAGGGAAAAGCTGAAGGTGGCCCTGAGGAGGACGGATCACCCTACGACAGACCCTGGCGGCTGAGGCTGCCTGGGCACCACGTGACCCCGAGAGCCTGGGCGGCTTCATAATCAATTCATTATCATATCTGCCCTCCACACATTCCCAGCGCACTTACACAAAGCAATTTTTCTTGGGGGTGGAGGCAGGGGAGGGGCTGGGAGATGGGGGGGGTCTTCTTGCTCCAGATGCATGGGGGTAAGCCTGCTTCTGCCTCCCCAGGCTACCCTGAGTCCTCACACTGGACTTGCTTCCCAAGCTCTATGCCCCAGGAACCGGCCAGGGCTATCACTCATGGCCAGGGCAAGGGGCAGCCCTCACAGGTGGCCTGGATCCTGACTTGGAACTAGAAGGGCCAGGAAAACACAGGCAGGTGGGCAGGGTCAGCCTGCGCAGCCCCCAGAGCTCCTGCTCCAGGAGGAAAATGAGCACTGCAGTGCCTGGCCCACGCAGACCAGCACCTCATCCACCGAGCCATGGCAGGAGCCCCTAGACGCTGCCCGCCAGGGACCCAGTAAACCATGTGGAGCCACCCGCAATGAGCCAGCTCCCAAGCAATGCCTGGGGTCTCCAGCAGCCACCCTGAACCCCATGTTCTGCCCAAGCCCCACCACACCCTTAAAACTGCAGTCCTGCCTACTACCATGCTGGGAACACAAGGTAGGCCACATTCTGCAGAAAAACATGGGGTGCGGAGCTCTCAGAAGGCCCTCACACAAGGGCACTGGACAGTGCAAGGGACCAGGTAAAACCCGGGGGTGTCCCTGGTGGGGCCGGGTCACCTGCAGGAGCTTCCCAGGTTGGGTGCCACACTGCAGTTCCTCGGACAGCAGGGGGCTCTGTGCGACAGCGCGGGACACTGGCGTTGCATCCTGGGGCCAGCGGACAGCGGCCTCCTAGGAGTCACAGGTCCTGCGACAGGTTCACGGCCACAGACGCGTCCCGGAGGTTCCTGGATGGAGGCGACCGACGGGAAGTCAGGCAACAGATGGTGGCAACATTTGACGCGATTATCCTAAGCGGCTGCTGTGTGTTCGGAGCAGGCCGGGCAGATGAAGGGCTGGAGAGGAGGGCGGCGGGAAGGGTGGGACTGGCAGATGCGGGCGGCAGCCTGGCCTCAGCGGGGAGGTGGCCTCCTAGAGGCGCATGACAGACCAAGGGGAGGGCGGGGCCCTGGGTCAAGGCTGGGACTTGTCCGTGTCCAGACCTGGGACTCCGGGGTATCGGAGGGCGACTTTTACAGGGTGCCGGCTACCTGTGCCCTTACTGCATGTAAGTAGACCCCAGAAACCAACCCTGCACAAACAGCAAGGTGACCCCAGCTGCGGGGGCCACACGGCTCAGCTGAGACGGCGCCGGGGGCTCACCCACGCTGGCCGGTTCCCAGCCCTTCTGTCACCCTGTGCCCTCAGCGGTCCCTGGAGTCCCCTGTTGCATTCTCCCCACAGGCTGCTCCTCGGAAGCAGGGGTCCTGGCGGTACCCCGGCCCAGGAGCCACCCTCCACCCAATTATTCCACACAGCGAGATGCTCACTCCCGTCTACACGTGGTGAACAGAGGCTGGAGATTCACACCCTCAGCCCAGTCATGACTGGAGCCAGAAAGAGACCCAGCTGTCCCGGCCATGGTTCTGGGTGCTTCCCTTTAATGTGAGAAGAGACTGCAAACAGCTGGCGTCACTTGGGGTCCCCTCCCTGTGGCAGCTCTCACCCTATGGTGCCTGTTTGGGTGCCCACCCGTGTGCTGTACCCGTTTTACAGATGGGTGGGATCAAGCAGCCTGGGCCAGCAGGAGGAAGGGGGCTGGAGCTAGAGGCGAAGGGGTCAAGGCCACGTGTCCTTCAGGTGGACAGAGTCAGAGGGAGGCGGATGCAGAGACACTTGCTCACGAGGACCCATGAAACCAAGGACCTTCTCCTGCTCCCCAGTGGGGAGGAGGCCGAGTATTTAACAAGCTCCCTCAGTAAGCGGGAGGGACAGAGGACTCAGGAACATCTCCTACAAGTGCCTGTCCTGCCTGTAAACCAAGTGACTGCCGACAACACCTGACTATGGGTCACCTGGGGCAGCGAGGACACTTGGGGCCGTTCGTCTCCAGGGACCCGGCTGGGCTGTACATCAGCAGGTGCTGAAAAGGGTAATGCAGGGGCCAGGGTAAACGGGGCAGGGTGGGAGTCACCACATGGCCTTGGAAGAAGGGCCCAGGGTCTCCAGCTTCAGAGGCGGGGAGATGGCCACTAGAAAAGGTGCCTTCCCTCCAGCAGGGGGAATGCCCACACCAGCGGAAATGGGCGCCTTTAAGTCAGAAAGCGCTCGGGCACCAGGATCCTCATAACCCACTCAGCCAGCCTGAACTTAAACTTAGGGCTGTGGAGCTCAAGGGAACACACTATGGGGGCCGAGCTAAAAGGGCTTGGTCCTGAGCTGGAAAACCCAAGGAGGCTGGGGTGGTCCCAGGCTGACTCACGCCCAACGGCTCCACGCAGACTTGCAGGGCACTGCCTGACCCGAGCGTCAGTTCCCCCGTCAGTACCATGGAGAGAGGGTGGAAATGATTAGACCAGGGGTCAGCGAACAGTGGCTCACGCCTGTGATCCCAGCGCTTTGGGAGGCCGAGGTAAGGGACATCTTGAGCCCAGGAGGTTGAGGCTGCCGTGAGTTGTGGCTTCACCACTGCATTCAGCCTGGGTGAAGAGCAAGACCCTGTCTCAAAAACAAGCAACCAAAGAAAAGAGTGGACAAGGGGCAAGCCTTTTACCCTTCAACCCGTTTTTATCGGGCCTGAAGTCGGGCTATGTTATTTAAATGGACCGCGCTCTAAAATAGGTTCCAAGTCAACATGAAGGTATCCAGTTTCTCTTGAAAAATCACAGCTATAAAAACCCCAATCCCACGAGTGGCACTCGTCCCTTCGTTCGTCCCTAAGTCTCGCCGCCGACTCCTGTGGTCTCAGGCCGGCCAGCTTCCTCCACACCCGCCTGGTCTCCCTAGTTCTGAAACCACACCCAGGTCTGAGCAACTAAGCCCTGCCGGAGCTCCAGCAGCGACCCTCCGCGCAGGGACACGCGGCTCAGACGTTATCAACACGTTGACTCCATCAGGGTGTATAACCCTTCCCATGCCCAGCTTCGGGGGACACCGATGATGGCCACAATTCTGGCGCATGTCAATCCCAGGTGGGTCCCGCCTGAATCTAAGTCAGCTCACCAAGCCAGGGCTTGCCCAAGTCATGCGCAGTTACATCTGCTTTTGCAAAAAGGTCCATTCTCATGAGGGTTCAAAGTGGCAGGTCAGACCCTTTCCCCAGGAAAATACACCTACCGAATGTTACGTAGTTGTACCAAGTTCACAGAGCCTACCTGTAAGCCCCGTGGGAGTACACGCGTGAAGACGCATAGCATCTGCAGACCCAGTCCACAAGCTCCGACAGCACAGGATTCCCCAAATAGCAACCCATGAGCATTAATACCCTCTCCCCCAAAAGGACCCACCTGGGCAGAGGAAATACAGGATGAAAAAGGGCCCAGAACGCTCCAAGTTCTAATGGTGTTTCCTCATCCAGACTCATCTCCCATCTGCAAAGCCCCGCATGCTGTGCCCCAACATCACTAAATGTCTCACTGGAAGAAACTAAGGACCCCACAGCCAAGATGGGGCTTTGAAATGGGGTCGTCGGGGAAAAGCTCCCAGAACAGTCACGTGCCAGGAGTCGTGGACTCCCTCGTCCAACCCAGCCACCAAACAGGGCAAACTGGTCACAATCATCCCATCAACTGCCGAATGGCTGACCGCTTAACTCTAAATGATTCTGTAATGCCCAACATGCCCACGTACACACCCCTCCAGAAACCCAGTGAGGAACTTCTAAGTTTCCCAGCGAAGTCCAGACCTGGCTGCTGGGAGCTGGCAGTGTCTGCCCACTATGACTGGTAACAAAACTCTCCTGGAGTGCACCATGACAAGAAGTCCAGGCTCCTGTCTTGCAGGCTGTGGGAGCGTGGGGGGGTGGGGGGCGGGGAGGAAGAATGAGCCCGTTAGGCAGGTAAGCAGAAGTGCACAGGAGCACCCTCCCCACCCCTCTTCTTCAAGGGTAATCTGACAAAACGAAAACAACGGCCTCTCCAGCGGGCAAAAGACACAGAGGACACGAAATCCCACAGTCCACGCTGCCGGCCGTGGCTGGAGAAACTCCAGCTCCAGCATCCCAGCAGACGCGGTCCTGCCATGAGTGGATTCAGAGTCACTCCACAGGATCCTACCAGTTGCCACCTGGAAGCCAGCTGCTTGGCTGAATGTCTTCCCTGTGCCCAGGTGACAGGCTCCAGGGGTCCAGCATCCCTGCTAAGGGTGGATTAACTGCCTTAGTCCTACAAAGTCTTAGAAGACACACATTTAGCTGGGAACAACAAGTTGTAAAACGTTAAGACTACGTGTTCAAAAAAGCCGGGACACAGGCTTGATTTAGAACAGACACGATCTCAGCGCACACCTCCACTCCCCCACAAACTCAGGCACAGAGCACGCCAGAAACCCTTTTCAACAGGGTTCCCCACCAGCGCAGAGACCCAGGGCCAAGCAGTGCGCCGGCCCAGGCATTCCACAAGGGCCATTCCAAAACCTTTTCTTATCTGTTGTTACGGGGTGACAAACCACACTCTCCTGCCGGGCGGCAGAGCCACGAGGATCCGCAGCCTCTGGGAGGCGGAAGTCTCTCCCATGCGCCCATCTGGCTAAGAATTTTTGCTTTAACCGCATCACACTTTGTGTCTTCAACACCCAGTATAGCATCGGCTGTCTAGTGGATCCTCGTATATTTAAGTGAATGGAAAAAATACCACATGTCAAATGCAAAAACATTACAAAAATACACTCAAAGGAAAATGTACACTGGGAATTCAGTTGGAAGAATCCACTCATATCCTGAGACTGGGTGAGGCGACTCAGTTTAATTTTGGGTTTTTTTTGCTGAGACAGGAGTCTTGCTCTGCCACCCAGGCTGGGGTGCAGTGATGTGATCACAGCTCATGGCAGCCTCGGGCACCGGGGCCTTGAGCGGTCCTCCCTGCTCAGCTTCCTGAGTAGCTGGGACCACGGGCCGTCCCACCCTGCCTGGCTAGTTTGTTTTTTTAATTTTTTGTAGAGAGAGGGTTATGAACTGCAAAGCCCGAGCGACCCACCTGCCTCAGCCTCTCTGGGACAGGCTTGAGCTGCAAACAGGCCCTCCTGAATCAGCCTGTGACCCCAGGCTCTCAGGGGCTGGATAAGGAGGCTGGACCGGGAATCTGACCGCATGGGTTTCTGCTCCTCTACCAATTACCAGCTGTGTGACTTCAGGCAGGATATGGATCCCCAGGGCCCCTTTCTTCCCCGGTTGACGGCTAAATGGGGATAATCCCTTCCTAGCAAGCCAGTCCCTCCCTGGGGAGGAGGAGAGCGCTGGAGTGGGAACATCCCCGCACCGTGCCTGGCGCACAGCCCACCCTGTGACCCTCACAGGCCAGGGTGGTCGCGGCACCTCTGGATACGGGAATACAGTCTTTCCCATCTGGTTACTAAATCCCAGAGACAACCCCTTAAGTGGGATCAAGACCTGGCCAGCGCGCCATCTGGCCACAGCCGACACCACGGAAAGGCACCTGCCGTCCCTTCGGGCCCCCATGGGGCTTTGGGGTGTCACTTGGCATCCCCGGGCTCTGCCTCCCACCTCAGAAAAGACTCTGGGTTAGCACAGAAGAGGCCCCTCAGGCTGTGCCCTCCACCCCCCTCCCCACTCTCGAGCCGTCCTGTGCTCAGCTTGACACATAGATTTTCCTTCGGGACGGCTTAACCTGTCCACCATCAATACTGCTCGACCAAAAGCCGGGCGATCGATACCGTTCATTGCTCCCTGCAGCCACAGACCTGCCATCCGAGAGCAGGAAGGGCAAGGCTGGGGTAGGGATAGTTTGTTAAAGCACCTCCCGCCACCTGGGCCCAGACTCCGAACCACCAAGGAGGCAGTGGTGTGCGTGTGCGCCCGAGGCTCCACAACAGAACCTCTGGTTGCTGACCCAGCAGAGGGCTCGGCAGGGGCTGCTGTGGTGCCTGGAGCCTCACGGCAGAACAAGCAACTCCAGGCTTGGTGGGAAAAGGGGCTGCAGCCCCTCTCCCACCCCCAACACTGCAAGGGAGTGAGCCCAGGGTAGGGGAACAGAGCCTGGAGTCTTATTAATGAAAGCTAAGCTGGGTGCAGCGGCTCATGCCTGTAACTCCAGTGCTTTGGGAGGCTGACAGAGGGATCACTGCAGATCAGGAGTTTGAGGCCACCCTGGGCAACACAGTGAGACCCTGTCTCCACAAAGAAAATCTTAAAAAATCAGCCAGGTGTGGTGGCGCACACCAGTGGCCCCAACTTCTCAGGGGGCTACAGCAGGAGGACCGATGGAGCCCAGGAGTTTGAGGCTGTAGGGAGCTGTGATCATACCACTGCATTCCAGCCTGGGCAACAGAGCAAGACCCTGTCGCTAATTAAAACAACAGGAGTAGCCCAAAGGCTTGTGGAGCCTGCGTCAGGGCTGTACTGAGCACTGGGTAAAAATGCCTTTAGTCTTCAACAGCCTCAGGCCGCAGGTGACCTCATCATTCCCATTCTACAGATTAGAAGACTGAAGCCCAGAACACAAGTGCCCAGGTCACACAGGTGATACAGGCAGCAGATATAAACTCTCAGATGTGCCGACACTGGCCAGGGGACCACCCAGCACGCCAGGCCTTTTCAGCCTTCACCCACATCTGTCATGTACCATCAGGGGTGGGGGGCGGCCATTACAGCATCTCATCCTCACCCTCAACTTACAGATGAGAACACTGGGGTGGGGGTGTGGCTCTGATGATCAACGTGGGAGGGTCTACGTCACCATTCACATGCACCCTGCCCCCCGCCCATCCAGCATCCCAAAGCCACGGTAACACACCTCCTCAGACACACCAACTCCTCCAGCTCGAAGGACTGGTTCAGAATAGGAAATCTACCCACGTCAACGGGTAGATTTGAAAGCCCCTCCAGAAGGGCTCCAAGCACACCTAGGCCAGGCACGAACCCCTATCAGGATTCCGCCTGGGGCGAACGCAAGGCCCAGAGACATCTAGTGCCTGGCCGGGTGAGAGGTGCCCGGTCCTACACCCAAGGTGGGGAGGGGGGAGACGTCCATTCTCAGTCACTAGGGTGCTCCATCCAATTCCAGGGCAAGCAAGGCGGTCTCTGGCTTCCTGGGTGGGAAGTCTCCTTAAACAACATCAGCCCATCTTGCCTAGGGGAAGGCCCTTCAGGAGTAGGGAGGTCAAGCATTGAAAAGCTCCCACCCTGGCTGGACACAGTGGCTCACGCCTGTAATCCCAGTACTTTGGGAGACCAAGGTGGGTGGATCATGCGAGGTCAGGAGTTTGAGACCAGCTTGGCCAATGTGATGAAACCCTGTCTCTACTAAAAACACAAAAAAATTAGCCGGACGTAGTGGCAAGAGCCTGTAATCCTAGCTACTCGGGGAGGCTGAGGCTGGAGAATCTCAACCTGTGAGGCAGAGGTTGCAATGAGCCGAGAATGTGCCACTGCACTCCAGCCTGGGCAGCTGAGCAAGACTCCGTTCCAAAACAAAACAAAGCCAACCAACCTCCTGCCCTGGCCCCCAGGTGACTAGGAACCTACTGTGGAAGAAAGTGAAGCCAGGGTCTCCACTTGCGCCGCACATGGCAATCACCGGGCATTTCAAACACGGACGCCCAGGCCCGATCCCGAGAGGTGGGCTGAACTGCCTGGAGGAACGGCCTGGGCGCTGCTGCTTTTAAGTTCCCCAGGTGATTCAAAAGTACAGCCAGGAGAGACCACTGCGCTAGAGGCTCCCCACTTCCTCCACCTGCCTCCCCAAGTCACACGGACCCACAAAAGCCTCAAGCGCAGCCCAGCGCCTTCTTTGCACAGTTGCACTGCAGGTGAGGGTGAAGCCAGAGGCCGCTCCGGTGCTGCCTGCCCTCATCTGCAGCTCCGTGCTCCAGGCCTGGACCCAGCCCCAGCCTCCCAGGGGTGGCTCTCACTTCCCCTCTGAACTTGTTTCCAGACACGGGGTGGGCGTGGGGGTATCAGGTCAGGAGGAGCAGACTGGAGAATCCCAGGTTGCTGGGACGGCCCATGCTAGGACAGGGACGTGGCCAAACTCCGGAGTGTCAAGAGCAGCGTGTGGTTTCGTCTGGCTGGAGCCGAGGGCGTGAGAGAAGAGGCTGCTGGGGGATCAGGGCTGCAGAAGCAAGATTAAAAGGCCCCCGAGTGTGCGTTTGGCAGGCGTGCAAAGGGCTGCTTTTGGCCACGCTCCTGTTTTATCTGTCTGTACACCTCCCAGCAGCAAGCACACGGCTGGGTTCAGAGGAGGAGCTCAATAAATTCTCACTGACAGGGACACTCAGAAACGTCACCTCCCAGGCTGTGGCCTCAGCCGGGGGAGAAAGGCCAGTGTGCGGAAGTGAAGCCAGCAGCATGGCGTCCCACATCGCACTGAGATCTGAGGCTCGGTGGGGGGGGGGGCACGGGGGGGAATGAAAGCCAGCCGGCCAGGCCTCAGCACAGTCACCAAACTGAAATGTCATCTAGAACATGCATCTCTGCAGGTTAAAATAAAAGCTCTCCCGGCACACCAGGAAAGGGAGGGAAGCCCTGTGGTTTCAGAGGACCCTGCTGTTAGCCACAAGAGGCAATTCACAGGTGACCCAGAGATGATTCCCATCCAAGCCCAGCCTGATTCTGGGGTTCGATCCTCAGACTTCAAGTAACCCAGGCTGGGAATTCCAAGGCTTCAGATAGGGCCAGGAAAAACCGGCCCTGCTAGCCAGCTCCGCAAGCCCCTGCGAGTTCCTGGGGGCAGGAAAAGGTAGCAGCCAGGCTTCTGGCTTACCAGTACTCTCCCAGAAAAGTGGGAGGCACCAGCTCCTGACGGTATCTGCCCCAGGGGCGCTCCTCCAGGGCTGGCGGGGGTGGTCTCCAGCTTGGAGGTGCAGGACCCTGGTCTGCCACAGAGTGGTGCTGTGCAGACTTGGCGATTCCTCGGGCCAGAGATGCTGAGCCCACAAGCAGGCCTGGCTTCTGCTCTAAAACCACAAGGTACTCAGATCTGCAGCCCCTGAACTTCCCCCAGAGACAGGGAAGTGACTGCTGGAGGGGAGGGCTCATCGGGGCCTTCGGAGGAGGCTTCCTGCTGTGAGAGCTGTGTCAGCCCCACTCGTGGCCCCAAGCCTCAGTTTGCCCCCAGTCTGTGTATTAGGGTCACCTGGAGAGCTCTGAAAACCACCCCCAGGACCGGGTTTGAGAACCCAGAGGCAGTGTCTTAACTGGGCTTGGGAAGGCCGGGCCAGCAACAGTGTGAAGACACCTAGTTTGGAGATCCACAACCTCTTTGAACTTGGACACTCCAGGGTCCTAACAACTGCCCCAAACAGCTCAGGGCCTGCTCCCCATGGACACCTTGCCGCCTTCCTTGTCTGAGCGCAGCCTCGCTGTGCCTAGAACCAGGACCTCCCCAGCTCCCTTCCCAAGGTGGGGCTGACCCCAGGCCACCTGGCTGGTTCTCCCCAGCTCTGGCACAGCACCGCCCCCAAAGGCTCCAGGAAAGAAAACCTGGAGCCTCGAAACTGTGGTGGCTCCAGCTCCCCCGCTTCCCCTACTGGCTTTGGTGTCTTCTGCCGGAGTGACAAAAGCCATCCTTGCACCCGGCCCACAGGAGATCAGGAACGCTGCCAACATGAGGCTCTCGGGAAGTCTCTTAGGAAGCACAGAGGGCGCTGCCCTCGCAGGCCAGGGCCTCTTCCAGTCTCCCTATTACCTGGGCGGGGCGGCTCCCTGCACAGCCGGCGGCCCAGATGACACACGCCACTGCTGGAGCCTGCGCCCTGGGCCCTCACCTGCAGCGTGGCGGCTGAGTCAGGCGCAGCCTGTGCCTCAGGTTCTGCCGAGGCGGCCGTAAACACAGGGTGAGCAAGGCTGAGGTGACTCGAGCAGAAGCAGCACCGAGGCTGGCCGGGGAAGCTGCTCACCTAGGCCTCGCCACCCTTGCCGCCCCTGCTGGGGAGTGGGAGCGCGGAATCCCGGGGGAGTGGACGAGGCGGCCGACCAGGGGACACATTTCAAAGAGCCCCACCAAGACCTTCTCTCTGCCCCTTTGTGTCCCCCCCGCCTCCTGGAAATCGGCTTAGGCGGGGGACGCTCCCACCCGGAGCGCGGCGGGGCCTTTTGTTCAGGCGCCCTTGACAAAAGGAGCCCTCTTTCCATTTGGTGGTCCCGCTTTTTGTTTCCAGACCCCAACCTGTGTGGGCCCCTACCCCTCAGGCCCCAGATAAGGCACCGCAGGGGTCAGCAAGGGTTTAGTGTATTTTAAACGCACTTTGCAGACAAAGGCTAGTTTGTTAGAGCCAAAGCGACAACTCCGGCTGGCATCCACCGCCCAGCTGGGAACGTGGCAGGTGCTCCCCAACGCCAGCACGCTGCCCTCGAACTCAGAAGGGCACCGGAGCCAGGCCCCCGGCCCACCACGTGGAAGGGGCGCAGCCTCCACCCCCATCCACTGGGTATCCCTTCCCCCAATCTGGGAATCCCCTCCCCAAGGCCTGAGTCTCCACTACACATTTCTCAGTGGCCCCCTGGTCCCCCACCCGGTGCCAGGGAGGGGAGGCGGGAAGCTGGGGGGTGGGCGGGCGCAGGGAGGGTGAGCTCCACTCCCGCTCCGCCTCCATGAAGGGAATTTAATTAGCCTGCTGGAGAGGCAGGCGGGCGGCCGAGGAGGTGTCTCTGGTGCTGCAATATAATTGAATCGGCTCCACTCGGTCGGGCCACTCGCCGCCCATCAGCGCGGCCGCAGGGCCCGGGAGGGCTGGGGGCGGGGAGGCGCATCCAGGCGGAGCAGGAAGGGCCGGGGAGGGAAAAAGGCCAGCGCGGGCTGGGGGCGGCGGATGTGCAATCCCTCTCCCACCTCCCAGGCTGGGGCAGCCATCTTCTGCGGGGGGGAGGGGAGGGGCAGGGAGCCGCTCCGCCGAGGGAGGCGGGGGAGAGGGAGGAGAGAAGCTGCCGAGCCCGGGGCGTGCCCTTCCTTGGGAAGCAGGGCGTGGAGGTCACAGACCCGGGAGGCTGCGGTCCCGCCCTCCCGACAAACTCCCCCGGAACCAGGGGTCGGGGAAGGGGAGGGAAGCAAGACAAAACCCCCAACCAGGGCGGCCCCAGTGGCGAACCACCCCCCCTCCCGGCCATCGCCAGCACCTGCCGTGGGGGCGCCCAGGCACCCCCTTCACTCCCTCCCGCGCTACCGCAAAGTTTTCATTCCAGCTCTAGGGCACCGGCAGCTCTCGGAAACACCCCCGCCACCCCCATCCCCCCCCTTTATCGGCCCTCTAGCCCGTGCGCACTTACACACCCCCACCTCCCGCTGAGCCCGGGGCCCCTGCGTCCCCGCCCGCAGCCAGGCCGCCCAAGCTGCGACCCGCGGGCGGGGGGAAGGGGGTGGCCTTTGGTCGCCTGCCCGCCCTCCCGAGTCTTATCGCTGCTCACACTCCGGGGAAGTTGCCCCGAAGCCGTTGGCGGCCGCCCCCGCGGAACCCGCGAACTTGAGGAGGAGAGTGCAGTGGGGGAGGGGGAGGACCCGCGCCCCCGGCCCGGTGCGGCGCGCTCACCTTTCATGCCAGGGCCCCGCAGCTCCGCTTCGGCTGACACATGCTGGAGCCACCGTCGCCCAGTGTTTGTCTAAACTGCTTATCTCACCCGGGGCTGCTCGGCGGCGGCAGCTCGGGCCCGCTGGGGAGGTGGAGCTTCCGGGGCCCCGGCCAAGAAACACCTGCTGCTGTCGCCGCCGCCGCCGCCGAGGACACACCCAAACGCAACGCCGCCCACTCCCGGGCCACTGGCTCGCTCCCGGCTCCCTGACCTCAGCCAGCGGGAGGTGTCGGGTTTCAGCCGCAAACACACAGGCGCGCGCGCGCAACGACGGGCGCCCGGGTCCACCCGCCCAGGCACACGCCCCTCCCCAGCCCGGCCCGCCAGGTGAGCCGAGGACACCAGCAGGGCCGCGGAGGTGCCACCCCCACGCTCCCGGGAACCCCTGGCTGTACTACTTGGGGGTCCCAGACACTTTGGTGGCAACGACCGACCACTAAAAGTAGGGAGCAGCCACAGCACGCTCGCTACGTGTGAGGAGCCCTCACACTTCTCGCAGCAGCGTCCGGGGGCCTAGAACAGTGCCTGGCAAAGAGCAGGCCCAATAATGGCCGGACGGATAACTCCGTGTCCTGGAGGCCTTTTGGAGAACAACTTTCTTGGCGCGTGGAGTGGGATAAGGCGACACAAAATAGGCGGAATACCCAAGCCCCTCCCCCACCATGCCTGACCTTATCACCCCAACTAGAAAAGGCTGAATACTAAGAACTTGGCCTCGAAATTCCGTAAGACACCCCATCCCCCTGTTTTAAGTAACTTTTGGGAAGGCCCCCATGCGGGCCGCTGCAGGGGGTGTTAGTTCTTTAAAGAACACACGGCCCAGGGGCTGGAGAGCCCATGGAGGCGCCGCTCCGCCAGGGGGATTATTAAGTAGCTGGGGTTGCGGTCAGAGGCGAGGTCGCCCGCCTCCAGAAACTGGCACGACCCACTGCGCTTCTGGCCCCAGCGCAGCGCCTCCCCATTCCTGGCACCCCCCCACCCTACCTCACCCAGGCACTTGACTGGAATGACTCAGGGAGCGTCCTGAAATTCCTGGGCACCACAGGCGGCGCGGAGAGGGACTGAGGGCCCCAGCCTCCCCACCCCCGGCTCCGCCCACCCGCCCCGCCCCCACCCCATCGCTGCGGGCGCGTCCCCAGGAAGCTCGGGGTTAAAGGGGCGGGCCTCAGGGGCCGGGGTCGCCAGGCCTCCCCCGCCGCCTTTTGCCGCCCGCGCTGTAAACCCCAACGCGGCTCAGGCCCCGGGGTCGCTTCCTCCTTGTCCTCTTCCAACACCCCTATGATCTGGAGCGTCCCTACTTCTGAGACCGAAGGCAAACCTGCACCCCCAGGTCGGCCGCCCCAGCGCTGCGCTGCGGGTTTGGACTTTCCGCCCCCCGTGCCAGCCCCAAACCTGCCCCGGGACGTGCCTGCGCCAGGCTTGGCAGGCGCGCACTCTGCCGTCCTCGCGGGCCCGCCTCCCCCGCCTTCCTCCCTCCCCTTCCCCGAGCCAGCCCGGATTGCGACGGGAGCGAGCGCTGGGCGCCTGCCACCCCCCATCCATCTGTTCCCAATGACGCTGGCCCGCCTAGAGCATTCGGGGCCCACGCCAGCGGGGAGCAGAACCAGCCTGTGTGCCCTCTGGGGGGCGGGGACTGGCGGGCGCCCCCAGGCCCCGCGCTCCCCGCTCCACCTCCGACCGAGCGCACGCGGAAGCACAGCAATGGGGGCGCACGCGGGTCGGCCCCCCAGTCTTGCACAAGGCTCCGGGCCGACCACAAACGAAAAGGGAAACGGACCGACGAGGCCGGGTCGGGCCGTTATAGGCTCCTACCTGCGGACGCCGGGCGGCCCTGGCATGGCGCGGGGGGGCGGCCTGCTTCCCTGCACAACCCGCCAGCTCCCCGGCGGCGCCCCTCCTTGCAGCCTCGGCCTTGGCCGGACGCTGTAATTTACGCACCACACGGTGGCTCGGCTGCGCGGCCCCGGGTAATTTATACCCGCACTGGCCGGCGGATTCACCCGGCCCCAGGCGGCCAGGCTGGGTGGGGGAGGGGCGCCTCCACTCGCCCGGAGTCACGGGCGGGGGGAGGGGTGGATAGGCAGGTGTTAGGAAGGAAAGGACGACGACTGGCCCGGAGCCTTAACAACAAAATTCACCTCCGGGACTAGCCCAGCCCCTTTCCCACCTGGATTACAGGCTGCGGGGGGAGGGGAACAGCATGCAAATAAGCCTCTCGCACCTGGCCGGGAGCTGCCTCCGGCCTAGTTCTCCAGGTAGACACCTAGGCCCCACCTCCACGCCTCTCACCGGGACACGGTGCCACCGTCTACTCCCTACTTCCTCGGAGAGACCCTTGGTCCAGGGGGGAAGGCGGGGTGAGGTTTCTCCACGTATCCGAGCAGGACCACGACAGCCAACCGCCAAAGCATGTGGAATGGCCACTGAGAGGTGTAGCGCTTGGCTACTTTTTAGAGCTGGCCAATCCCTCTGGCGTGTACATCTAGCTCCCCTGGATTACGAGATGGGTAGTCTGGTCCCTGTTTCGCAGGTGAGGAAGTTGAGGCCCAGAGTTGCTCTAGATCACGTGCGCGCAGGCTGCGCCCACACTGCCCACACCTGGAGTCTCTCCCCTTCCCAGCCCCGTAGGCCTAGGAAGCGAGGAGCTGCGGGACACCCGCGCGGCCGCCGGGGGGCAGCAGCGAGCCGCCCTGTGAGTCCTGGCCGGGAAACGCTGGCGGCCACCAGGCGGGCTGGCACGGCGGAGATGGATGACAGTCACTGTCAGTGCGCCCGGCCCCCGGAAATTACTAATCCGGAGCACGGCCTCGGAGTTTAAGGGTGGGAATTGCTCTCCTGCAGCCAGGGCGCTCCTCGCTAACGAGGTTTGTCGCTTGACTCCTAATTTCCCGGCACTGGGGCTAAGCCCGGTCTCCCTCCGTTTCCCTCCAGGCTTGCTTCTCCTCTCTCTTCCTAAGCCGCGCCCTACCCACAGCCCCGCACCCCCAGATAGTGCTAGCACTTCCTGGGCACAGCTCTCCTTCCCTGGACCTCCTCCCCACCATCCACTCCCGTGTGCCTGGAAGGAGCTAGGTAGATGGCAGGGCCAGGCCTGCGGAGGCATCTCCCAGAACCAGACACGTGTCCTGGTGAAGCCGCCCGCGATGCTCCTTACCAGGGACTGTCCTCTGTGCCAGCGCAACAGGATGCTGGCTGCTGCATGCTTGCTCGCCCCTGCCAAGCTAAACTGTGCCTCGAAGAGTGGGAGGCCGGCTCTCAGCCCCTCACCTGGCTCAGGTACCTGCATCAGTGACACCTAGGTACAAACTCCAACCCTACCTCCACAGCCCTGGACCCCATCTGATCTGCACCATGATAAGAGATTTCAATTTTCAAAGCTGTCTGACAGGCATGGTAGCTCACCCCTGATATCTCAGCACTTTGGGAGGCCAAAGCAGGCATATTGCTTGAGATCAGGAGTTTGAGACCACTTGGACAACATGGCAAAACCCTGTCCCTCTAACAAATTTAAGAAAAATTAGCCCGGCATGGTGGTGTGTGCCTGTGGTCCCAGCTACTCGGGAGACCAAGGTAGGAGGATCACTTGAGCCCAGGAGGCAGAGGTGGCAGTGAGCTGAGACTGTGTCACTGCACCACACAGGGGGTGACAGAGTGAGACACTGTTCCAAACGCGAAAAAAAAGTTTTCCGTCTCAGATGAACAGGAGCCACGTGAAACTTACTCCCTGAGCCCAGGAACTCAGAGGGGTGTCTGGAGGCATGAGGTCTAGAAGGGCCCAGCAGAAAGAAAGGGATGCCTTGAACCACAAGGGGTGGGTGGTTCTTCACTCAACAAACACACTAAACCCCAGGCTCTGTTTCACACTTGCTTTTCCAGAAACAAAACTGAAAATTCCAGCAAGCCTTCAGCAAGCGCCTCAGAGGCCAAGGTTAGCCGGGCCTGGTGGTGCACGCCTGTGATCCCAGCTACTTGGGAGGCTGAGGCAGGAGGATCATTTGAGCCCAGGAGGCTGAGGCTGCAGTGAGCTATGACTGTGCCTCTGCACTCCAGTGCCTGACCCACAGAGACCCTCTTTTTTTTTTAAGTGGGGGACAAGGAACGAACACCAAGGAACAGATGCTGACAGAGGAGACCGTTCTAGGCAGCAAGGAAGGGGCAGGCTGCCATCGCAGACCATCACCGCCACTGCCAGCATTCAACCCAGGCCACGTCAGGTGCTCCGGGCTGAGGGTGCCACATGTGACTGTTGCTAGGTATTAGCACAGGACCCACGCTTGGTCGAGGACGAGTCCTGGCCACATGCTTTATGGTTCTGCTTCCTCTAGGGCTCAGAAGAACAGCACACAGCCTAACCCGAGGTCCTTCTCCGCCCTGGCCAGTTGCCCCCAGCACGTGGGGACTACGTGTCATCTTCATCATGCTGCCTGGGCACCTTGTTCCGCATCTGCATCCACAAATAAGTATCAGGGACCTGGATGTCTGAAGCCCGGGAACTAAAGATCACCTCTGCCACTCACCAAGCACCTAACAAGAGCCAGCGCCGCTCAGCACATGTCACTGGAAGCCCTCCCAACCCTGCAAGGCAGGCAGTGACCTCCATTACACAGCCCGAGTGGGGAGACCTGAGAAGGTTAATTGACCTGCCTCAGGCACACACATTCCGCCACTAGTCTCATCCAGACGTGGCTCTTATACCTGGCAGCTTTTCTCGGTAACCACCTGCCGTGGTCACTCTGATTATTAAGAAAGATACACCTGCAGGGGGGTGACAGGTCTCAAGCGCCTTCAGGTCGATGCTGTCACCTCTGGCCAGCTGTCCAGTGCCTGAAAACCATTTTGGTTGGGGGCCGGGAGAGGGGGCTGTTCGCTGCCTAGAGCTGAGCACCCTGGGATTCACCCAGGTCCCCTTCATCTACGGCCCACCCTCCCAAAGGCTACCAGCCCTGGTGCAGGGGTAAGGGGGCCTAAGTCCAAAGACGGCACTAAGTCCAGGGGGGCATGACGGGCTGAGGGGAGACAGAAGGCTGCTCAGCCCCCCAGCCTGCCCTACGCCTGGGTGAAGGTGCAAGCCCCCGCCACTTAGATTCTACCCTCCTCTCTGTTTCCTGCCCTGCTGCTATCACTGGCCCAGAAATCCTCCCCATTCTTCAAAGCCCAGCTTACATCTTATCTCTTGCAAGAAGGCTTTTCCCATCCCTGCCTCTGCAATTCGTCTCTCCAGGCTGCAGCCCACTCTTAGATAGCGATCACCAGTGCAGTGGGTCTTAAATCATGGGAAGTGGGGAAGGAAAATATAGATCCCCAGGCCCCTCCCCTTACTGAGCGAAGGTCTCCAAGCAGGTCCTGAGAAGCGGCATCCTCCACCAGCGGCCCTGCAGGCCAGGCCACAGCATGTCTGCTGCAGTCCCAGGCTCCCTGCTCCCAGCGGCTGTCGGGGCCTCAAGGGAAGAGGGCCTCCCGTCTCCTAGCAGGAACAGGGTGCCCGGCTCCTGGGCAGGACTGAAGATTCCACCAAGGTCTGCTGAACTGATCAAGCTGGAGGGAGGGAGGGGAAAGCAGCCCCCGCCTCTCCCTGCTTGCCCCTCTGGGGGAGGAACCAGATTCTCCAGGGATGCTGGGGAAGCCCCACCCTGGCAGCTCAGGTGGCCCTCAGTAGCCCAGGTCACCTCCAGGGGAACAGGAAAGGGTTAAGGCCCGGCCAACTCCCCCCTGAGGAGTTTTCCTCTTAACCCCGGGCTGCCCCACACTTCCTGCCCTCTCAGCGCCTGGTTCCAATCCGCACCCCGCACACAGCTGCACTCCTTTACAATCAGTTAACAGCTGTTTTGCATAGATTTTCAATTCTAATTGCCTCGCTTTGTGAGCGCGGCGGAGCCCTGGTGAATGGGGACGCTGCCACCGCGGCTAGAAAGCGGGCGGGAGAGGGAGTAAAAGGAAGCAGTGTGCGTCGGGGCTGCCGGCTTTTATTTTTCTAAATCAGAAAAGAATACCCCTGCCACCAGCCTCCCCCCAGCTCCTGCCTCTCCTTCTGGAGCAGGGAAATCTGAAATGGGTGCCCCCACCTCCGGAGGGGCACCCACCCTGTGACCTGGGCTCCCTGGCCCCAACCCAGATACAGGTCCCAGAGGGCAGCTTCCAGCTCCAGAGCTGGCCCAGGAGCCACAGGTACCCTCCTCCCTCCTGTCCCCCTTCCTGCCCCCCTCCCTCCTGCAGCTCCCCTGCCCCCTGCCGCCCCCTCCTCCCTCCTGCCCCCCCACCCCAGGCTCTCCAGTATCCAGATATGGGAAGCTAATTGGACAATAAAGTTGAACAGCAAGGAAACGCGCTCTCTGGAGACAGCTGGCATCTATAAAAGAGAAATATTTGCATTTAAAACCTTTCAACTTTATATGGCGGGGCCAGGCTGAGGCAGTGGAAGGGGGACAGGGGTGGGGGCAGTGCTTGGACCCTTGAGAGAGGCAGAGAATCCTTGGAGTTTTGCACCCTTCTGCCACCAGTGAGTCCACCCACACACATGCCCCTTGCCCTGTTTCTGTCTGGGGTCAAGTCGGCCCCTGCTAGCCGCACAGCCCTGGTCAAGTGCAACCATCTAGGGGTCTGAAATCCTGAAAAGAGCTCGCGTCCACTAGGGCTGCCAAAGGCAAGCCAGAGGCATCTTAGGGCATCCGGGCCGGGTCCTGCACCCTGGTGGAGGGTCTGGCTCAGCTGTTCTCCACAACCTGCCCCTCTCCCAGGTCACCCAGAAGCTCCAGGGCCCAGTGGAGGGCAGACTCAGTGGGAAAGTGGCCCCCTTCCTGGCAAGCAGACGTTTGGCCAGGAACCTCCTCCGGTGGCCTGAAGCTCTCTGCCCCGTCCTCCACACACCCAGACGGCGCGGCTGTGTGAGGGCACCTGACCAGGTCGGCGTTCAGGGCCTTGCGAGCGGGCACCATGGCAGTGCCCAGATGAGGTTGTGGAGGCTCGGAGAGCCCGCCCTGCCTTCCCAGGGCTCCTGCTGTCTGGGGTGGGGATGCCAGGTTTTCATTTCCTCGCATGCCTAGTTCCCATTTTTCATATTTGAGAGAAACCTGGCCAAATTCTCCTACTGTCAACATTGGTGATGTAAAGCAGGGCGAGCATGTGTTCCTGAGTGGTCTTATTTTAGCAGGCTTTTAGAAAATCGCGGCACGCCGAGAGCCCTGTCTACCTGGCAGCCTGCTGGAGGGCGCTGTGCCACGCAGCCTTCAAGGGCAGGGGCCGAAACTTCCGTGGTGGAGGGAGGAGGAGGGCAGGGGGTGACAGTCAAGCCCAAGGGACACACATGTCAACTGGACAGAAGCCACAGCAGAAACAGGTCCACTTCCCCGGCAGCCAGAGGGAAGCAGTGTCTCCTCCTCGCAATTTCTCTTCCCATCAGGAAAATATCTCCAGTCCAAGCCATGCGGTCTCAGCTCCTGGGCCGCCAGTCAGCCCAGCCTGGCACTTGAGGCTTCCGATCACCTACAAAGCGGCCTTCAGTGCATCTGGCTCTCCCTACAGGCAGCACCCTGTCTACCACTACCACCCCAGGGCCAGACATGTTAACCCCATTCAGTGACCACCCAGAAAGCAAACGTTCAAATGTGGGTTTGCAGAGCACACGCGGTGTTGGGGGGAGGATGGACACGGGTCAAGCTGCTGCACAGGGCACATCACCCACCACACACCGGTTTCCTTAGCTGCTGCCCTGCAAGGAACGCGCCCCCTGCCCCCATGAGGACCAGACAAGACGAGAGAGACAGCCACGTCCCATGCCTGGGATGCATTCCTTTGCGGAGGAAGCGGAAGGGCAGCAGCGCGTACAAATAAAGTTTTACGAGGAAGCGCTTCTAGGCGCCAGACCAGACGGGCAGGGAGGTCGGTCACTTGAGACCACTTCTGCCCTGGGACATCGGGCTGGAATGAGGGCAGCGGAACTCCTTTCTCCTCCCCACAGACAGGAGAGGCCTTGGAATGTCACATACGCTCCAAGAATCACACCAGCACGGTGCATGAGCCCAGCCCCTCCGGCCACTGGCTGGTCACAAGGCAAGGGGAGCAGGACAGCAGGTGGGGCCTGGCCGGCCACCCGGGGCTCTGGCTTCCCTGAGTAGAAAGATGCTGACAGCAGGCCTGGGCAGTGGCTCACACCTGTAATCCCAGCACTTTGGGAGGCCTAGGCGGTGGGTCACCTGAGGTTAGGAGCTCGAAAGCAGCCTGATCAACATGGTGAAATCCTATCTCTACTAAAAACACAAAAATTAGGCACGCATGGTGGCACACGCCTGTAGTCCCAATGACTCGGGAGGCTGAGGCAGGAGAATCACCTAACCTGGGAGGCGGAGGCTGCAGTGAGCAGAGATTGTGCCGTTGCACTCCAGCCTGGGCGACACAGAGAGACTCCTTCTCAAAAACAGCAGCAACAATTCACAGAAAGAAAGAAAGACACTGACAGCAGCCTGTCTGGCTTTCCCTCTGAGAGATGCAGCTTTTTTTTTTTTTTGAGACAGACTCTCACTCTGTTGCCTAGGCTGGAGTGCAGTGGCACCATCAGAGCTCACTGCAGCCTTGACCTCATCTCAAGCATCCTCCTGCGTCAGAAGCTGCATCTTTAAAGATTATCCAATCAACCCAAATGACCATCAACGGGGGAAGAGATAAAGCGTGTCCTGTGTGTACACTGGAATTATTCAGCCACAGAAAGGGTCCTGAAACACAATGAGTCGTGAAACATACCTGCCTAGCCACGCCAAACCTGTACAGACGTTCCTATCGGCATTGCTCATCATAGCCAAAAAGTGAAAACCTACCTGTCCATCAGATGATGGACAGATGAAGAAAACATGGTTTCTCCATACAGTGGACTATTACTCAGCCATAGAAAGGACTGAGGTGCTAGTCCGCACTACAACTGATGAACCTTGAAGACATGATGTTGAATCAAAGAGGCCAGACACGGCAGGCCACATGCTGGAGGATTCTATCTGTATGAAATGCCCGCAACGGGCAAACCCAGAGACAACAGCCAGCCGAGGAGCTGCTGAGGGCTGCGGGAAGGGAGGGGCGCGTGGCCGCTTATGGCTCTGAGTCCCTTTTGGAGTGGTCCATTGGTCGCTCTATCTTGCACTTGATGTGCCGGCCCCTGCTTTACCATCTCCCATGATTGTAAGTTTCCTGGGGCCTCCCCAGAAGCTGAGCAGGTGTGAGCTTCCTGCTTCCTGCAAGGCCTGCAGGTCCGTCAACCAATTACATTTAAAAAAAAAAGGGAAATGATTTGGACCAGGACAGAGGTGAGAGCTGCATATTATGAATGTTCTAAATGCCGCTGAACTGCGCCCTTTAAAATGGATAATTGTACGTTACATGAATTTCACCTCAAATAAAACCAATCCAATCTGGGCGGGGCCCAGTGGCTCACCCCTCTAATCCCGGCATTTTGGGAGGCCAAGGAGGGAGGATCGCTTGAGCCCTGGAGTTTGAGACCAGCCCAGGCAATATAGTGAGGCTCCATCTCTACAAAAGCTAAAGAAGAAATTAGCCGGGCATGCTGGTAGACATCTGTAGTCCACGTTACTCAGGAGGCTGAGGTGGGAGGATGGGCTTGAGTCTGGGAGGTCGAGGCTGCAGTGAGCCATGATCGCACCACCGCACCACAGCCTGGGTGACAGAGTGAGACCCTGTCTCAAAACAAAACACAACAAAAAAATCCAATCTGAAGGCCGCCGCCTGTCCCCAGGAGAGGCCAGATGCAGGGCAGGGCCTGCAGTTTCCAGAGAAGCCTCAAGCAGACCAGGCCTTAGGAGAAGCAGCCCCTGGAAACCCCCTTCCAGGCTGTGAGCATAACCCTTGGGCATTTGAGGCTGAAGGTCACGGAGAAGCCAGCCATGCGCCAGCGCATTCTGCTTCCAGAGAACTTTCCCTGGCCAGCCTCCCACCCCCTTACATGGACAGGGCGCCCTCTCTGTGGACCCAAGCTCTGAGATGGAGGGGGTGACAACGTCCCCTCACCCCGCTGAGCTCCCCAACACTGATCTATTTTTGGCCTCACCCATGGCTCTCCCATGCAGAAGGGCAGGCCTTGCCACCTCGTGAGCTCTGAGCAGCTGGAGGTCGTGACACTGAAAGGTACACACCTGTCTCCAAACAAGGCTGCAAGCCGGCTCCTGCAGACTGGAAAGCGGCCAGCTGTGACTCTGGCAGGCCTGGAGGGGATGGGATGGCAGCCCGGGCAGGGCACAGCGAAGCAGGACCTGCAGGGCTCACCAGCTGGGCACGGAGCCCCCAGTCCCGGACCCCTGACCTAAGGCCAGTGTGCAGGGCCCCAGCAGGGGAGGACAAGGGCAGCCCCCGTAGCCGGGCACATCTGTGGCAGCAGTGAGTACATGTCCACCTGCGGAGCGTGGACACCAGTGGACCAGAAATCTGGGTGGCTCACTGAAAAGCCTGGGAGGAACTGTCCTCCTTGGTGAAGACGAAGCGGCCGTCCTCGGGCAGGGTGCGGGGCTTTCCTGCGGCTTCCTGGTCCATCTGCTGACTCAGTACACCACACCACAGACCCCCACCAAGGTCACCGCCCAGAGACGGGCTACATGCAGAGAGCGCACCCGGGAGGGCGGGTTCTAGAACAGCTGGGCACCCTAGGCCAGGACAGACGTGGGTGGGGCGAGGCGGGGGGAGTGGGCTCACACCAGGAGGCACTCCAGAACCCCAGGCTGGCAGGGCCCAAGGTCTCCGTTAGCCCCAAGAAGTCTCCCAGGGATCCTCAGACACTTTTATTTCTGAGTCCTTGTTTCCTGATTTTCTACCACGTTAAAAGCCTTCAAAGTTCTCTTACATATCAAATAGCACAGGTTGGGGACACACAGGCCTGTGACTCGGTCGGTCCACAGGCTGCTCCCTGCCTGGCCCTTGCCTCGGCCTCCAAACAAGCCCCCTGGGTGCTGTGTGCTGCTAACACGGCCCTGGCAGCGGCCCTGGCTGCTCAGAATCAGCGTTTGTCGAGTGCCCGCTATGCGCCCGGCCTTCTGACTTCATCCTTGCTGCGAACCCAAGAGAGGCCAGCAGCTTCCCTGGACGGCCTCAGAGGCACTTCTTCCAGAACAGCACTCTCTGTTCTCCCAGGCCGTCTCCTCCCACTCCCTCCCCGCCGCCTCCCAGTGCTCCTGACAAATGTCTTGATTAATACACTACTGCTTGTCATTAAAATCACAAACTTTCACTTGGACAATCAAATCCCAGTTGCCTTTACCACTCACAGCCTCGACAAGTGACACAGGCAGACAGAGGAGACCCCGCTGCCCAGGCAGCCCCACCTGCCCTCGCCTACTGCAGGAGAGGCGGGCCCTGGGGACACGGGGCAAGGCCCAGGCTTGGGCCCCCTAGCTCAGGACGGCTGCTAGGAACCCTCTGCTCTGGCTCTTGTTGTGTTTATTCTTTATAATTTGGTCACAAATTAAAATAATCCAAAAAGGGAAGGTTGGATGGACAGTTGTATTCACCGAAAGAAGTTCCCGGTGTTGAGATTTTAGCCAGCTGCCTGTGGCCCTTCTGGGTGTCTGCCGGCCCCGAGCTGAAGGTGAGCCTGGAGGCGGGGGTCCACGGGGCATGCCTGGCCTCGTTTCTAGCTGTTTGCTAGTGCTCTGCCTCTTCCCGCCTGGCTTGGCCTTCCTCGGGCCTCTGTCTGCGAGCTCCCGCCCTGAAAGGCCTCCTTCCCCCCGGCCTGGCCCCTGCAATCCCTGCTGGTGCCTGGGAAGATGCTGCCAGGTTCCCTGACTCTGCCGTGACCCTGGCAGACACCCATGGCTGCACTACCCCTGCTGCCCACAACCCCCGACCCCTCCGGCCACCCCTCTCCATCAGCCTGCCTCTGGGGCTCCCTCTTGGCCCTCAGGACTGCACCGGGCTTCTAGAAGCGTCTCAGAGTCTCTGTAGCCTCACCCAGCCCCAACACCCTTCCCTGGGCCTGCTGTATCCTCCCCAGCACAGCCCCATCTCTTTTATTCAAGCCCTAACCTCTTCTTCCCTCAAGCCCTGGCTTAAAAATCTGCCTCCTCCAGGGAGTCCTCCTGGATGGCAGCTCTAACCCCTGCTGGTGGAAGCCGACCCTCCCTCCTCCCACCCAGGGGTGGCTTTGGCATTCTTGCTCCCTGCCAGGCGCTCACTGAGCCGAGCTGTTGGAGAGGAAACTGAGCTAAATGGAATCAAGAAGCCCCTAGGAGGACAAAAACCCTCATCAGCGCCAAGCAGCCCTCCTGTCCCCAAAATAAACCCAGCCAAAAAAGGACACGGGAACCTCCTGCAGGATACACACCACGCCGTCTTGTCCAGGATTGCTGAGTGCCTTTCCCCAGTTGACAAGGATGGGTTTATTTCATCAGCCCTCAGAGTCCCTACATCTGCAACGCTACGCCAGCCCCTCCCCGCTTCCTAGCTAGAGTGTTTTGCAAAGAGCCACCTGGGTTTTTGGGGGTGTGTGTGTGTGTGTGTGTGTTTTTACAAGGCTCCCAAATGATCTTAAAAGAAGCACACAGAAACGCACACCAGAGCCTGCCCAGCCACAGCCGCCACCTCTCAACAGCAGGCTCTCACCCAGAGTTCAAACACCCTCGTCTCCCACGAAAGACAGTGGCCTTTGAGAGAGCCCTTGGCCTGGCCTTCACCATCGGCCCGGGTGACAGCTTCCCAGCCCCTCCCCTTGGCCCGCATCGAGGCACCGCAGAGGCCCAGCCCCCTCCTCCCAGCTCCGCTCGCTCCCTGCACAGACCGGCCTGCCTGGCAATTTGAGCACAGGGCGACTGCAGCCCGGCTCAGGTTCTATTCCTGGCTCAGCCAGCAAATTGCTTCTCGACTTTGGGAAGTCCCCACACCGCTCTGCCCCCACATCTGTGAGTGTTCCCGTTAATAACTCAAGGTGGCACCTTAAAAGCAGGCTCAGCTCAAAGAAGCCACGTGGATGGATCAGGCCTGGAGAAGGAAGGTCCCGGTGTCTCTGGCTGGACAGAGCTGTGGCAGCACATGCATGGAGGGCACCTGCAGCCGCCCTCGGAGGCCACAGAGACCCAAGAGGGGTCCAGGCACGGCTTCAGGGGGCCCACACAGGAGGGACCTTGCCAGGTCCCTGTCCCAGGGAGACATGTGCTGCCCTCCCATTTTAGAGAGGAAGAATCTCAGAGCCCTGCCCGTGGGGACAGCCTCATTTGTCTTCTAGGTGGCAAGTCTCTCTTGCCCAGGCTGGAAGGCAGTGGTACAATCATAGCTCACTGCAGCCTCTAACTCCTGGGCTCAAGCAATCCTCCTGCCTCAGACTCTCAAGTAGCTCACGCCTATAATACCAGCACTTTGGGAGGCCGAGGCAGGCGAATCACGAGGTTAGGAGTTTGAGACTGGCCAGGCCAGCACAGTGAAACCCTGTCTTTACTAAAAATACAAAAATTAGCTGGGCGTGGTGGCGCGCGCCTGAAGCCCCAGCTACTCGGGAGGCTGAGGCAGAAGAATCGCTTGAACAACGGTTGGAGACTGCAGTGAGCCAAGATCACACCACTGCACTCCAGCCTCGAGATACAGCGAGACTTGGTCTCAAAAAAAAAAAAAAAAAAAAAAAAAAAAAAAAAAAAAAAAAAAAAAAAAGAAAAAAGAAGGACAGAAGGAGAAAGAGGAAGGAAGGGAGCGCAGGGCCTGTGCTAAATGTCTCTTCCATCTCCTCCAACTGCCTCAGCCCGTTTCTGGCAATTCCTCAGGTCCAGAGAAGACCACAGAGGTGAGATGCAAGAGGCTGAGGTCACAGGTGGCCGGGAAGCCAGATCCCAACATGCACCCCAGCGCCACTTCCACTGACTCACAATCCCCAACCTTCACTTTGCACAAGAACCGGCTGGTCCCATGTCACCACCCCCACCTCCGTCACCCACATTCCAGACTGGGGGCATGTCCACTGTGGAGCCCAGGAACCAGCACTGTCCACAGGGGGCCCCTGTCCCGACTCTCAGGGGGTGCCCTCAGGCTCGGCCTGGAGCACCACCCCGTGACGCCAGCTCACCTCATCATCTGGCCTGTGGGATGATCCTCTTTTAGAAATTAACTGTAATTTATTTATCCTCCCCCGCCTCTCTCTCCAAAAGAATCTGAAGCAGCATCACCAACCTCTGATATCGAGACGTGTTTATTATTTTTATGGTTTCCCCAGGAAGCTCCGAGTAACTCGAAGGGGAATTATATTCAGAGAGAATTGGGTCCCTAGTGTAAGTCAACATGATTCATTTAACAACTTCTATTGGCGCATGAAGATGTGAGCGGGCCTTACCCGAAGACGTCTCCTGCGATTATTGGAAGATTGAATTCACAACATCTAAGAAAAATAATTAAGGGGAGGAGGAGAGAGGAGAGTACAGAGCAGGGCCTGTGGCTTGGCAGTGTCTCGTGCCACCCACTGCCCGATGCTCCCATCATCGCCTGTGGGATTTGTCATTGATCACAGGCCACGGGTCCCTGCTCCGGCCAACAAGGGGCTACCTCCTCATCCAGGGGCTACAGACACAAACGGGGGGCCAGCGCCACGAGGCCCATCTGGACAGCACTTTTGGAAGAGGTGACAGCCAAGGTCCAAGCAGCCAAGCTACCTCCCAGCACTCAACAGTTGGGGGGTGCAGCCCTTGTCCCATGCCTACTTGGGGGACCCACTTGGCCTGGAGCCTCCCCTCCTTGTCCGGCTGCCCGGAAGGCACTTCCCTTGCCTTTGGGAGCGTGGGGTCCAAGCACGAGATGGAATGCCCCTGCTCAGCTATCTGGAGTGTCGTGCTTTCTTAAGTACATTCATTGTCAAGTACACTGGCAATCTCTGAAAGATCAAAGTTGGTTTCTTTTTTTTTTGAGACACCGTTTCACTCTGTCACCCAGGCTGGAGTGCAGTGGCGCAATCTTGGCTCACTACAAACTCCGTCTCCTGGGCTCAAGCAATTCTCGTGCCTCAGCCTCCCAAGTAGCTCGGATTACAGACACACACCACCATGCCCCGCTAATTTTCTGGTAGAGACGGGGTTTCGCCATGTTGTCCCGGCTGGTCTCGAACTCCTGTACTGAGATGATCCACTCATCTCAGCCTCCCAAAGTGCTGGGATGACAGGCATGAGCCGCTGTGCCCGGCCAAAGTTGGTTTCTAATATGTATAATTTGGAGGTAGGATACCGAGCGCGGCAAGCCAGACACACGGCTCTGGGACCATGCTGGGCACCTCCGAAAGCTGATGCCGGCAGACAGGTCTAACCGAGGCGCGGGGACAAGCTCTCATGGGCAGCCCGCCTGAACTGCCCTGCACATCTGGGTGCTGGCAAACCCAAGCACAGCACATGGGTCCCAGAGAGCAGGAGCCAGCTGCAAAGAACCTTGTGGGCCCTCTTGTCCATCCTCTCCTCTGCGGAGAGATGAGAAAGTGAAAAAAACAACCAACCAACCAAACCTCAAGCCCGAAAGAGAAAGACAGAGAGAGACAGACATCCTTGCCTCACACTGTTTTCTCCAGATGGGATACACTTTCTCCCTGAGGCCATCCATGGTCAGGTTCCTAGGTGTCGCGTCTCTCAGTGCGCCAGTCATTTTGGCGTTTTATGTTCCATTTTCCACTCTCCTCTCTACCACTCCAAAAGAAGCAACGCACCCCTTCTGAATATCCTCAGGGCCGATCTCTACTGGCCAGAAAGGTTAAACACCGGAATTAGTCACACAGCAGCAGAGAAGATCAACATTCAAATCAGATTCCCAGCTCATTCTCCTATAGGGAGAATGCAAAAAGATCTAACCTCAGACCAGTAATGGCTGAAGGTGGCCCATCTTTCAGTTACCAAAGAATCCGGCCAGGCGCAGCGGCTCATGCCTGTAATCCCAGCACTTTGGGAGGCCGAGGCAGGCAGAACACTTGAGCCCAAGAGTTTGAGACCAACCTGGGCAAGATGGCAAAACCCCATCTCTACAGAAATTAGCCAGGCGTGCTGGTGTATGCCTGTAGTCCCAGCTACTGGGAGGCTGAGGTGGGAGTACTGCTTGAGTTCAGGAGGCTGAGGCAGTGAACTGTGATCTCACAGCTGCACTGCAGCAGTGAGACCCTCTGCCTGCTTGACAGAGGAAGACGCCACCTCAAAAAAAAAAAAAATTATAAAGCCATTCTTCTGCCTCAGCCTCCCAAGTGGCTGGGATTACAGGTGTGTGCAACCACGCCCAGATAATCTTTGTGTTTTTAGTAGAAACAGGGTTTTGCCACATTGATCTGGCTTCCTTCCAGCTGTGATGCAGCAGCGGGTGAGGCAGCCAGTCTCTGCCAGAGAAAAGAGCCCACCTTTAGACTAAACAGGGGGACTACAGATAGACGGTGGATGACTGCATGGGCGGAAGGACAGATGGGTTCTGGGGTGGACAGAGGAATGGGTGGGTGGATGGGTGAAAGGGTGGATGGATGAATGGGTGGATGGGTGGGTGGGTGGATGGATGGAGGGACAGATGGGTTCAGGGGTGGATGGAGGAATGGGTGGACGGATGGGTGGAGGGACAGATGGGT